>NC_142110.1:54209886-54542886 GCF_056152115.1 Neolamprologus brichardi
ACGTATGCTAGTGTGCAGCCCTGTGTGTGTGTGTGTGCGCGCTCAAATGTGTGTATGACGCAGTGTACTGTGCTTATTTGCTCTGCTGTACTTCTAACAGTGTATGACATCTGCCCAGTACAGTGCATTTGTATCAGAGTTTCTGAGTGAATCGCCCTCAGATGCAGTCAGAGCTAATGTAGTGTAACAGAAGGAGGGTCGTCCTGGCCTGCTCATTTTCCCATCACCATTACTCCCAACTATTCACTTGCACTCTTGATTGGAGCTGCATTCCTCTCGCGGTGAAGTCAGCATTTTTTGCCAGTAAAATACATATAAATCCTGCATGCACTGCTCCTTGATAGTCGTGATCCCTAAGCGGGATTTTATTCTGCGTCTCACCACACTTTGACTCTCTTCACAGGCTTTTGAGGAGAGAAGAGAATTGGAGCTAGTCATAAAAACACACACTCCAGTGGCTTCTGTGTATTCTGTGGGCTGCTGAATTAGTTTTTCCTTTCTCTGCTTCCTGTAACAGATGGTCTTATAAACTTTAACATGACTTATGGAGAGAAAAAGATACACTAGAAGGACTTTAAATTCAGTTCTGCTGTTATTCAAAAACACACTTTTACATCCTAATGCTCTTCCAATATTGGGTGTGTGTTTTAAAACATGTTTCCCCCGCTCAGCACTAAATGTGGCATTAAAACCTGAGGCTTGTGCATTGAGCACTCAAACCTCCAGGTTGACCATACTGAGCTATAGCATTTCCTCACACATATTTCTCCAAGCGGGGTAACCTGTATTCAGTGCTACATATCTTTTTCCTCAGCTTTAATTACACTATAGTCAGACAAGTCATAGCAGCAGCCTCCCCCTCCAGTTGCTGTGCTGATCAATAAGTGGACTGAATCCAAAGCCATTGCTTCGTGTAAGGTATACTAGCAGGAAAGTGGTAAAAAAAAAAAAAAAAAGCAGAGAAAAAAGCAGAAATATGAGAAAATTATCTCATTGCCTTGCTGCTGTGCACACATGCAAACTATTCAACTAATCATCTTTTCATAAGTGAATTTATTTTATCGTTTCAAAAGCTAATTTAATTCTTTACGCTCATTTTAAACTTCTGGTTAAAGAGGTACATTTTTTTTGCTTTTTGTTTGCAGCAAATCAGCACAAAAAGAGTGTTTCCCCCTTGTTTTCCTCTTGAGCAGTCACAGGGCGTATTGTTTGGTAAATGTACATGCTGTTTGTCTAAATGCAAAGCTCAGGCAGACAGGATGAATACAACCTTGCTCATCTTTAAAAGTGCCTCTTTTTTCCTTTTCCTTTTTTTTTTTTGTATATCTTTTCAAAAGAAATGTATTTCTGATATTCAGATATAAACAGAGCCACTCTGGGGATGATGCTGAAATGAACACGGTGGCAGAGTGTACCATTACTGTACCAAGTGCTAAGATAGAAAAAGAGGGAGAGAAGCACGGGGTAACGTGGGAGAGGGAGGGATATGAAGTGAGGGACACAGTGCTTGGATGGGTAGAGTGGAAGATTTGTGTAGACAGAGAGCAATATGGAAGAAGATGATTGAGAAAGATGGACAGGGAAAGATGAGAGAGAGAATAAGAGGGTGGATGATTTAGAGACAGCAGGAGAGTGTAAGAAAGAAATAGGGCCAAAAAGCAGTGAAAGGAATGGAGACAAGCTAAGGAGCCGGTGACAGGAATAGTATAGAGGAGGTGTCATCGTCAAGGGTGTCCAAGTAAGATGCCATAAAACACTCCCTTATTCTGCGTACTGTCGCTGAAACCCACAAATAGAGGTGTGAGACACGCACACCAAGACTCAGACACTAAAGGCGCACTAATGCATTAACATCTCGCTTGGGTTTATTTGCCAACATTTTTTCTTTGGGTTTGTCGTGTATTACAGGGACACTGGTTCCCCTTCATATTTTCTTTTGGAGCAGGAGCGGCAGAAACAGAATAACCATTGAAGAAATTTATGTGAACAGGTGTTCTTTTTCGTGGGTAATTTATCAGCCAATAAGAAGTGAGCATATGAAAAAATGTATCTGACTGAAAAGTGTATTCCCCATCAGTTGCAACTAGATCACTGTCAAATCAGTTGAAGTCCCTTTTATGCTAGCTTAGCAAATCTATGTGACTTCCTAGTAAATACTGGTTGCTGGGGGGAAACGTGTATCCACAACTGGTTGGCAAGTGTTTCCTTGCAGATGCTAGCATTGCATTTTTCACACAGTCAAACGTCTCCCTGTGATTGCTCTGGTCACTAGCAAACATTTGCAAACTACTCAGAAAGTGTTAGTGAAACTGTGAGAGGTGTGATGTGAAACAGAGAACGTTAGCATTTGGTGTTAAAGTTGTGCCTTTTGAAATGTTTATTGCAGCAGCAAAGCTGCTTTTACTCTTTGCAGTTGGTGTCACACTTTCTCAAGTTTCACTGCAGCCTGAGAGTTAATGGTAAGTCTTTGCAAAAAAGTCAGCATCTTCCATGCAAACTATGGCCAATCATGGCAAATTGCTATCGATCAAAGCTTTGGTGGACTGCTCTCTTTGCAAACAGTTTCAGCTGGCAACAGCCAGTAACTAAACCCCAAGCGGTCGGGGAATTCATATTTTTGCCTAGACGTGACGGTTTGTGTGCAATTTTATGCACAGTGCAAGTGGTACACAGCAACAACTAAAACAGTACACAGTTATTAAAGAATGTTATTAAAGGTTTCAAAAAAAAAACCTAAATATACTTAAAACACGTTAAACCTGTCTGTTATTGTGCACAGGTCTGACTGTTGTCTGAGTGTTTTCTTAGTTTTAGAATAGGCAGTTAGTCTCCTGTTTAATCAAACAGGAATATCCCTATTAAATTGTCTCTAGGTACATCTTAGCTTTTCTTTGCTGCTACCTACATAATATAGTAGTCATTTATGCTAAGTGAAGTCATTTAAATCCTCTAATGACATATTTCAAATTTGTGGCAGATGCTGCTTGTGCTCTGTTGCTTTTCCAGTATTTTCTCATAAATTAGGGCCACTAATTGGATAATTATGCTGTATTTTCTTTACCGACAATCAAGAGTAATATTTTTCACTATCATCTGTTTCAACACTAACTCTTCTTTGAAACCACAGAAGACAATAAGTAAACATAAAAGAATGAGTGAAGTACCCTCAAACACTTTAATGTAATATGCATAATACATACAGAATGGCAGATGCCTGTACTTTCTTATTAGTGAGTCAGTTTCACACTAACTCCTGCCTTTTGGCCAGAAGTTATAATCAAATATACATAACTTCTTTCTTTGTTCAGACTTTATTCCCTACATAACTAGGGACTGTCTGATCCCTGGAAGACTTAGTGCCTGCCTCCTGTCTTTCTGGCCACTAAAAGACAGGAGGAAGGCAGATACACTGTGGTTCAGGAGCTGTTACAATTAAAGCTAAACAGTGCTGACTAGATCATGCCTATGTGTCTGCAAAACCAGAAATGCTTTAGACAACTCATGCCATGCAAATCGACCTCTTGCAGATTAATTATATCTAAACTGCCACTGCATGTAACAGATGACACCATCTGCACATCAGTACAGTGCAGGCTCAGACACACCTACCATCATTGGTAAGGTTATACTAATGAAGATATTGCAGAGGAGTGTGAGCAGGTGGTGAACAGGAGCCAAAGAAGGGTCAGTAAGGCAGCTGAAGTGACACTCAGCTCAGGGTTTCTAATTGCTGTGTTGGGGGAAACATGGGGATATGACATGTTCCTACTTTGTTTGTTGCAGTATGGTGTGTGTGTTGTGCTGCTGTCATTGCCAGATGTTGTTATTTGTTAATAAGAACTGTAGAAAATCTGTTTTGGGGGTAGCATTCACTGAATGTGCTGATGGATATTTTCTTATTATTGTACAGTGACCCACACATAACACTCTTGTGATAAATGACACCTTAGTGCCTCAGTATAAACTGAGATTGGCTGTCATTATAGTGTAATTGGTTGTGAGGGTAATGTCCATACAAGGGGTGAGAGAAATATTTATGCTGATGCTGTTGTACTTGGCATGCAGGAGGCAGCACACACTGCACCCAATTTTAGTGTGTATTTCTGTGTATGCACCTAAATATTAGTTCGTGTGACACTGCAATGTGACATCAGACAGATGTTGAACTAGGGAGTTAAAGAGTTAAAGACCGGATAATGTCCAATTTTGGTCTCACATGCTTCTCTAAAGGGTAAATTGTAAACGTTCAGGGCTGTTGTGCATCTGTGAAAACACAAATAGTTTCCTGAAGTGTCTTCAACATGGGTTTACCAATACTACTGTGAATTTGAAAAGCTGCTATAGGTCTCTAAGACTTTTTCAAATCATTTCAGTACTCTTTTAAACAGTCAGCATTCCTCACTTGCTGATATCAGGATTTCAAGAACAACCCATTAAGCAGCTGTTCAATTGATTCCCATTAGAAAGAAATGGCCAACAGCAAAAACAAGAGCAATTTTCACCAACATTGAAACCTCAGCTTTGGCAATTACTCTGCTACTGCAACAGGGGTGCTGTGTTCACTGACAAGGAAGGTACATGACTCTTAGATCTTTTCAAAGAAGCTGCGATTCATCTTTTGGACATTAATAAACTGAGAATCCTTGTTAGGAGGATGAAACTTGCTGACACTTGTAGGCTTTCAACAGCAGACAGACCAGAGAGAATATAAAAGTACATGTAGGTGAGCTAAGAAACCAATCAGTCATCGAGAGTTCTCTTTTAAACAGTATGGTTAATATTCCCCCAGAAGTGCATGCATCTTTCTCTGCTACATGCTAAAATTTCATGCAAAGTACAAGAGGACAGGGGGGGGGGTTGGGTCATTCATACACCACACAACTTCAGGATAGCTGTCTAATTTTAAAAGAACACACACCATGCATGAAAACTCTCTGTTATTGCTACAGAAGTCTCATTCATGTCCCATCAGTAGCTAAACTAATATAATGTTCTCAGCCATGAAACACATCCAACTTTCACAACAATGTGAACAAAAGTTTAAGTGACCGCAGCCTGTGTTCAATCTTTGTTCTAATTTTTGCCTGTTGATGGCCCGTGATGTTTTCTACATCATAAACCAACACAAAGAAAACAGCTTTTAGTCGCAATGCATCACCTCAGGGACATTTTGCATGCTATGTTAATACATTTTAAGTTGTTTTGTTTTTTTGGTTTTTTTTGTTAATCTCATTTCTTGTCATGCTTTTTACATTGAAAAAATCAAGGTAAGTCAGTTACAGTTACACTGTGTCTGCATGCACACATGCACACACAGACACACACTAGTGTGACACTTGCAACATGACACCTGCTCTATCCCTAACAAGGTTTCGATCAAACTACTTTCGGAGATATTGAAATTTTCACAAAAAAATAAAAGAGCAAAACCAGTTTCGTGTAGGGAAACTAATTTTGATCATCTCACCCCATCTCGTTGGGGTCTTCCTTTCACTGCTGCACATTTTGAACTTCTGAAGATCTGCCATGTGTCCTGTCTGTTTCAACTCCAGAACAATTTAGTCACTAAACTGGCAGTCCAGCAAGCAGAAGGTGGAGTTGGTAAGTGGATTGCTGGAGCCCTAAAGCTGATTTTGCTGATAGATGTTCAGACCTGACCTGAAGGCCTGACCTCTGGGGCAAACTGTAAATTAGATTTTTTTTTTTCATCCAGCACAGACTGTGGTGCTGTGTCGCCTGTTTGTCATCTCTCTACCACCATCAGCAAAGGAATCATATGATATACAGATATTATGAACTCTATGACAGTGAGTGTGCCACATCTCCTGGGACCAGTTGAAGTTGTGGATGGCGTGACAGCATTAAGGCAGAGAGGCAGAGAGGAGAATGGAGACAAAAGAGGAGGCCTGTTTGGGATGTGAGTGATAGATGGCGTGGCCAGGGAAATGGTCTGGAAGAGAATGCTGCGTCAAGCAGTCAACTGGCCAGGCATCGATTTAATCTTGTGCACTCTCCTGATTTGACCGCGTTACAGAGAGATTGAAAAGCCTAAGTGGATGTGGGCCTCTGTTCACTCACCTGAGCACACAGCACTGATAAGAGCACAATGAAGCTAGAAGCAGGTTGAAACACTGGCCGAAAAACAATGGGGGTAGAACATCACAAGACACAGGGTAAGACAGTTGTTTCAGGCCTGCTAACAAGCAGCTAAATCCACTAGAGGGGCCACTCTATCGATTTATACCAGGGTTGGAGAAGTCACAAAGCTTATGCAATTGGATCTTGCGTATCCAATGGATTTTGACTCAGATATCTACAGAGATCCCTCTGGCTCAGAGACTATTGATTGGGCTTAAAAGAGTTTATCTAATGAATATTCTAAATGGTGTGCTAACCGTGAAGCATGTGTGTTTTGAATAAGTTTGATGGATTCTAATAAAGCATGAGGACTATCCTGTGGTCTGTTTATGTATAGCAGAGGGAAATTGATATTGATCCCACAACCATCCATGGTTTCTGTGCTACATGGCACTGCTTCTTTGATCTTTGCTGACCCTCTGCAGCCTCCAGTATAGGCGTTCAAATGTCACAAAGTAATCTTTAATTTAAAGAGAAGTTGTTCACGAATAGCATTAAATGTAAATGATCACATTTTGACATTTAGTCTGCTCACATTGCATTGTGGGATCGGTCGATGTTCAGGATTAGTTGTAATCCTGGGTATTTGGTGAACACATTCATTAATGGAGAATGTGTCAACTGTGGACACTTTTGCTGACTTATGTAGTTTTGGAAAATACATGAACATGCGCACATGCGTTCTGCAGTCACTCCGCTCAATAAACCAGGCTACGGTTCTTCTTCACCTCTCCTCTCTGCCTGCACATTATGCACTGGTGCACATGCAAGTAGGCGTGCAGACACACACTTGACAAGCTGCATAAGCAGGAACCTCACAGGTCGACACACCGTGGACCTCTCGCATGTTTTTAAGATTAAGTGGCAGCCTCACCTTGACCCCCCGTGACCTGACTGTTGTTATGAATGCCATCGCTGCACTCTGGGATCCCATTAAATGAATTGTCTGGGACAATCAAAACAAATTAATTTTAGTGCTATGGTCATAACAGGCTTCTATTTTCATGTAGATAATGACTGCCACATTTAATCATGATTGCTTATTGATCTGCTCAGTATCCTCAGAGCATTTCTCATCAAACTTATAAGCAAACAAACCCATTCCTCAGTTGTCAGATAGTGTAGAGTTATATAACTGCGACATTAGATGCATGACCAAAACCAGCATTTCCCGGCATCTATAAGAAATCCCTGTTTGCAAGTTTTTTGTTTCTCAATTCTAAATTGGGTGTTGCCTGCGATCAGCAAAGATTTGCATGCTTATATGGCATTATTTAAGCATTGCTTACACATGATTTATAAGGGGAACGGTACACAGTTGCACCTTCAGCAAAACTGCTTGTAGTCATATAGCTACAAACACATGAGGGAGCTGACCAGTAGA
The DNA here is from genome assembly GCF_056152115.1 of Neolamprologus brichardi. Lineage (NCBI taxonomy): Eukaryota > Metazoa > Chordata > Actinopteri > Cichliformes > Cichlidae > Neolamprologus > Neolamprologus brichardi. The sequence continues at coordinate 54,217,409 of NC_142110.1, forward strand.
TTCAACCCCATTTTTTTTTCCTGCTGTCCACTGACCAGAATACCAGAGCAACTGGGAGCCTTTTGCCTTTTGTTTTGCCCAAAGGCAACACAGCTGACAGCACAGTATCAAGCCAAAGTGTGTAACACACATGTCCATAGAGGAAATATATGGGTGGCATGTCTTAACTCACCAAGGTGTGAAGAACCACGTTTCCTCCAAGAAATCAAAGAGAAATCCAAAGTGTTTTTTCTTGGAGTGCTTTTTTCTGACACTGGCTTTGAGTCAGGTGAAAAATGGTTAACAGGCAACAGAAAGTTTTAGGCAAACCATGACCAAAACTCCAAACTTTAGCCTGTAGCTGCATCCACAATGAGCTGTTCTAAATTGCCAGTAGTTCATACAGGGTGCTCAGAGCTCCGTAGACATTACTGTCATCATCGTCTCAGTTTGAACATGCACAGTAAAAACATTGCAATTAATGAAAGAAAAGATCAAAATAGAATCGAGGCATCTTTTTTTCATTTTGTTTTTTTGTTTGGTTATCTCGCCAACATTTGTAAATAGAGACAGTACCCTTTAAAAGTAATGGGGTAATAGTTATTTCGCTACTGCATGCTTTGGCGTGATACTAGGTTGTAACAGATTCCTTAATGAGGCCTTTATGTGTGTGTGATAAAGAAACCAAGATGCAGTGATATGAAACTGAAGGCTAAAAGCTACTAGTTATCAATGTATCAGAACTGAGTCCTTACTGCCTCTGACAGTTGGTTGTTGCAGTGGGTTTATAGTTGCCATAACCTGTTAATTAAAGTCTAAATAAGAAATAGCCTTCTGCCTAAGGTGGTGGTAGATGTTATTTTCACAATATTCATCTGGACAGCTGATGGCGCAGCAACCTCCTTATGGCCGCTTTAGAATTTGAGCTGCCTTTACTCAGCATTCCCTTTTGTGAATCTCACACATTGTTATGCTGAGATAGCAAGCCCAGTGTATAGTTCGTGCTCAGCGAGGTAGCCTGCAATACCTGCGACACTGAGCAATGAATGTGCGTTCTTATTTTTTGTTTGTCATGCGTATTTGTATGGTGTGCACAGATAATCAGGTTACATAAGGTGGAATCTGGGACACTATGTGCAGAGGATATGCCACAAGGTGCTGAGCGTGCCCTGCTCCCTTGCTCACTTGCTCATTTGCTCATTTGGTTGGTTATTCGAAGTGAAGCATAATTTGTGTGAAAACAGCAAAGAGATTATGTTGACATACTTTTGCCATGTCCAGCTAAGCTTGACAAATTTGGGTATTCAGCCTTAAAAGATTTCAGTTCTTGTGGGGGTTTTTTCAACTTTTTCTCTGTTTCTTTAAAAATTCATTAGGAGTCTTTGGCATATTACACTGAGGTCCTTAAGTTACTTGGAAGCAAGGCAGGAAATAGTTCATTTGGCATGCGTTACTCAATGAAGCAGGCCTTTTCAGCTGCTTTGGTTTTCAATGAAATAAATTGAAAATTCAATGAAATAAATCCTGTCACCGGATAAGCTCGTTATGGTTTATGATATTTTTTTTGTGCATCTGAATGTGACTTATCGTATTAAAAAAATCAGTAGATAACATGCCTGGCAGCTGTCTGTATACTATATGATTTGAAAACATCCCTTGTTGAATTCCCCTTGTTTGTTATTCATGTTACCTTGATCACATGAATGCCATTTACTGAAGAGCTCTTTTTGGCTGAATCACATATTTGCCATCCACACAGACTGCATTACTGGGGCAGTTAAAAGTAATGTTTGAAGGCCTCCACTGGGACATAAAATGCAGGCCAGAATGGACTCCAATGCAGTGGTTTGAACCACTGGTCTATGCTCACAAAAGAAAATCAGAGACAAGGTGAGAGAACAACGCTTGGTAAGAGAAGGGTTGCAGGATAACATTACTTCCTTTCTTAAATTTTTAAGGGGCCATCAGAGATCTTTCCTTTTGGGACTCTGGCTGACATGGAAAAGCACTGTACAGATGTTTGATTGTTATAAATTTTAAATATGAAGAAATCAGACTACTTTGGGTTTCTTGGGTCAGCTCTCTACTGTTGTCATTCTGATTCTTTTACCTTTTATTTGTCAATATTGCCATATATTTGGGATTAACACCAAAAGTAAGCAGTTACGGGCTGTGGGTATGACTCAATTCTCCAGCAGGAAAAGTAAAGAGAAGTAAATTTCACTGAATGATTCAGGCTGATAATCAATATGACAGGAAGACTGTTTTTCCTGAGATACATCTTGAAGTAACATATTACAGTACTAAAGGATCCTGTTTTGGTATTGTTTTGAAAAATTCTACTGTAAGTCTTTTAGTTGCAAACCAGACACCGGTACCAGTATTTCACTGACAGAATGTAGCTTCAAATGATAAAATCTAACAATAAAATGAAAAAAATACTATTACCAATCCAATAGAAGTGTTTTATTTTAAGATATTGATTATGTGTAATGATTTGTAAGTCCTGTCACATAGTGGAGAGCAATATGGTGCAGTTTTTCATGTTTCTGTCAGGATGAACTGTAATGATTTATTACTTAATTAATGCTAAATGAAGTCAGAATTTTATGCCCCAAATCTTTAAAACTAATTTAGAGTCCAAAACCTTAATTTTTGTTAAGTAGCAACTGACAAATGTAAGCAGGCCGACAAAGTAAATAAATGTTAGGTTATAATCGTCATTACTTTAATACAATGACATTTGAAATGAGCCTATTTAGAACCACACAGAAAGAAGAAAAAAAGCTTTTAAAAAGCTGCGGTCCATTAACCACCTTGTACTTTATGACAGGCTAATCAATGATAATAAGAAATAAGTGCAGCAAATAAAATCTGAGTGTAATTTTTCCAGTCTCAAACATTTAAAATGGAAGAAAACAATTCTTAGCCTTGGCTCACATGTGGCCACATGGCATTAATTTATTGATAAATTTGTTCAATATTGAAGTACCACCACTCTCATTTGTGGTCAGCATTAAAGCTCTCAGGAAGACATGAACAAAAAAATGTGTGAAAAAGAGCACGAGCGGGTCAGTAGCTGGGGTTTGACTTATTTATCGCTCCCTCTTACGAAGTACACTCACATAGAGTGAGCTGTCAGGTTGCCGGTATGAATGCAGACGAGATTGTATATGCCACACAATGCCTTTAATTATGTCGCCGTCTCTTCCCTGTCAGAAAAGACAAAATGGATCAGAGGCCATAGGGGAAAAAGTAAGTAAGCAATTATCTTCTTTTGTCTGCCATTGCTGTCAGTCAGTGGAGGCTTGGATTCTAAACGACACCAATGCAAAAGCGGAACCTTAGCCCTGATAGATGATGTAATAATAGTGCTGCACACAACATTTTAATAAAGACACTCCATATCTCCATTTGTCATTTCTCAAAAGTGACTTGATTTGTCTTGTGATAAGAGCAAACTAAGACATTCAAGTCATCTAGTAATCTGGAGGCCTTCATATATTTCCTCCAGAGGTGCAGTTAATTAAATCAGGTGTGCATCTGTAGAAGAATAGGCATTACAAAAGCTCATGCCATGAGCAAAGGCTCGCTGATCTCGCACACAGTGCAAGTAATTTTCCACACAACAGAGAACAGTTGGTCATCTTGGCTTTGCAGCTTGTTGATTGCAACTTTTCATGTAACACCTCACTTTAGTTTCTCTCCCTTCCTCCTACTGTAGGTAGAAAATGGGAACACTGCATGAGAATTTATTTGCTGAATAAAAATGTATTAGTAGCTTGCTACTGCTGAGCAAGAATTGTATCAAAGCAATTACTCGTTCATTGCAACTCTTACTTCAAATAATCTATTCCATACAATGGAAATAAATGGGATGTATAATTTACCTCTTGTGTTCATTTCCATGTGTATGATTCATCATTTTTTTAAAAAATTAAATAAAATAAAGATCCATTTTTACCTGATGCTGGCTTTTAAGCTCAGCCCATCAGTTCATCCTCCATCCAGAAAAGAAAAAAGAAAGTTCCTGTATCTGGAAGGATCCCCATGTTAAAAGACTTCTGATTGGCTGCCTCTCATCAGGTTCCCAAGAGAACAGTGTCCATATGTGTGCGTGATATTAGTTGGACATGATGCCAGTGACTATGTCACAGTTTCTAGGACAGAGGTTTGTTTGTTGTTTGGTGAGCAAATTTAAAGTGAAATACTACAAAATATTAAATGAAAATGCTCACATATCAAGACACCATAATGAGTAAATTGGAACTGTCCATCACTGAGGCCCAGTCATTAGACGTTTTAAAAAGTCAAGTCGCAACTCTGACTCGATTTTCTAGGATTATCCCTGCACTCTGTGCAGATACACGTCTGAAGCTTATTTGTTATATTTTTAGTTTACACTTCTCATTTCTTTGGTGGAATAAAAAGCCTTCTAGTGGGATCCTTGATGAAAGGCATATGAGAATGTGTGTGGCATTTATTTGGATAGGTTTGTCCCCCCCTTCCTATATTAATCTGTATATAAGCAAAATCTTATAGAGAAATTGTTGATGGGATGGAGATTGGAGACTTTTTTTGTCAGTTTGACATTCAGGTAACCCACTTTTGCTTCAGCCTGTTTACTCTTTGATTATCGGGAGAGCTGAGGGAAGCACTATCTCCCGCCTGCCAAAATCAGCCTGGCAAGCTGTCACAATAGCAATGAAGACACATATACCACCCGGGTGTTTGTAGGTGACACACATTCATGCAAAACTGCAACTGTACGCACACATGCACTGCTTTGTTATGTTGAAGTGCACATAGTTTTGTTTTGACAACAAACTATTCCTGTGGTGCTTTAGAAAAACATTATATGTCTGAAGGTATTAAGAAATCATAACAGCAAAAAGCAGGCCACAGTTTCTACACAAACGTACCAAATTTCCCGAAGCTGCTTTGAAATGCCTCCCATCTATATATTAATATTCTGGCACACTTTATTAACTTTCATAAATTTAAAAAACAATAATTGTGTGCACAGGTGTGAATTTATTTTAGATTTTCTCTAATCCAAACAGACTCAAAAGGGTCATGGGTTTGCAGGAGGAGGACCCAAATGCAGACTCTTAAGGCAGGAGAATAAACTGGAAATGCATCTTTATTTAAGCTGGTAGAGTCCAAACTCCAAATAACAAGGTCCTTGCAGGGATCTTATAGTTCAGGCAAGGAAAACACAAGCAGCAAAAACAGGATGCAGTGAGAACGACTGGGGGGAATACACAACTATATATACACAAGAGGGGAATTAGGGGAAGTGAACACAGCTACAGGACATGAACAGAATCTAGGTAACAAGTCAAGCAGGAAATAAAACTAAATACAAAGCACAAGAGGCGAAGGAGTACCAAAATAAAGTGAGAACATAGACGGGGGACATAGACAAAGACAAGAAAGGAAAGGACACTTGAGAGGCTCCACTAAGCTGACACACATTTATCCTTTATCCAAAACCAGTTTTGATGTGTGTTTGGGATCATCGTCCTGTGGGAACAGTCCAATTTTAGACCATCTAGCTGTTGATTTGAGGTGAATACAAAGAATTTGGAAGTAGTCCTCCATCCTCATAATTCAGTCCACTTTGTGCAGTGTGCTAGGACCACTGGCAGCAAAACCGGTCCAGAGCATGATGCCACCAACGCCATGCTTGACACCTTGTACAGTGTTCTGTGTTCGTTAATACTCCTAACATACACTGTAAAAGAAATTGTGATATAAAAGTATTTTACTGTGTATTTTACAGTTTTGTAATGTTCTTCTAGAATATCATTAAATTCACATAAATTGACTGATTTTACATTTCAAATGTAAATTAACGTAAAATCACTGTAAATGTAATAAAACATAATTTTCTTGTTTGTTAAATGTATCTGTCTGTACATATGCATATGTAGATTGTTAAAATACATTCACAAATGTATCATAATTTCACAAATATCTGTCCGTTATTTGAAAGATTGAACTGTTAAATTCAAATGTAATGCTATGGAAAAATATATAAAATGATTCTTATAAACTTTTTTTACATCAAATAATTATTATTATTATTGTTATTTAGGGCGATCGTGGCTCAAGAGTTGGCAGTTCGCCTTGTGATCTGAAGGTTGCCGTTTCGAGCCCCGGCTCAGACAGTCTCAGTCGTTGCGTCCTTGGGCAAGACATTTCACCTATCACCGACTGGTGATGGCCAGAGGGGAATTATAAAGTGGATTATTATTATTATTATTATTATTCATATTACCGCATTCATTAACCTTGTTTATAGGTAATTTTATTGTTTAATCACATTAAAATGTTCCTAATTTAATGTTTAAAGCACTTAAAAAAGGCACAATCCCATGTAAAATTAGGGCAACAAACTGTATTGTCATTACTGAAAATAACCGTATTTTCATGAGAAAGTTATTTTCTGTTATTTTATGGTATTAATTTGGCGCCCCAGCTGCCGCAATATTACTGTTTTTTTAGGATTTTTTTTTTTTACGGTGTACCTCTCATCACTGGGACAAATTACCTTAGTTTTTGTCTCGTCTGACCATAAAACCTTTCTCTAGAAAGCATTTAGCTTTTTGATGTGGGCAGCTGCAAGTTTCAGTCAACTTTGAAGGTGTTGATTTTGGAGCAAGGACTTCTTTATTGCCCAATAAGATTTGACGTGTCAAGTTAAAAGACACTGTAGCACCTTCAGCAGTATCATATTTGAGCCTGTCAGGATAGAAAGTAAATTCTAACTTGTGAGCTTGTTGTTTAAAGTCATTAAACTCAAGTGCACCAGTGCTAACACCTGACCAGTCACTCACTAACATATGTGGGAAAAATCTTCATTGGGATGAGTAGTGCTTTCCCCCTCCTTTATTTTTCACCATCCAGGCGTCCAACTCCCTACTGCTACAGTTGGGCTGTTGTCCAAAAGATAAGAGTTTGGTCATACTGAGCAGCTCCCATGTGAGTGTGAAGCAGGGTATTGCTGATAAAGAGGAACAAGCACATGTTCTCTTGCTTTGTTCATGTAAATGTGAATTGAATGAGCTCAGGAATACTAGCACCTAAAAGAAGTAAAAAGAAGTGGTCTTCAGAGGCTAAAGTAGTCAATAACAGTAAAGAGTCAACATTTGTCTGTTGTTGTTTTGATTGGACAACATCTGGCATGCGCGTCTTTGTCAGTGCTTCAGTTGCACAGAGCACATTATCTGAGTGCGTGTATGTGTGAGAGCGTTGTGTCCTAAGATGACAGATGAGAGGTTTGCATCAATATTTGAACAAAGCGCTCTGGCATCTCTTTCGGCTGAGGCCATGCTGGTTTTAAGACTCTGAGAGGCAGAGCAGAAACATATTGCTTGTGTGACTCACAGTGCAAAGAAATTACAAGTTGGAGAGTAGATTTAGAGCTCCGGGCATTACTGCAGTCTGACTGAAGTCACTGTGAGACTTGCCTGGGGATAGGGAGGAGAAGAACTCTAGGGAGGAAACAGAAGTGTGACTTAAAATAATGGTATAAAATCCATCTATTATCTGTGGACCAGCGTTGTTAATCAAACTTTAGTTTGGCAAGTTATTGCCAAAGCTATCAATGGGTTGTGCATAGTGGAGTCTGTTTTGGGGCATAGCATTTATGTGCATCCTGCTGGCGCGCATAACACATTGGGTTTAACAGTTCATTACCTGTCATCTTGTCAGCGAGACACCTCTTGCAAGAGGCTGATGGGTTTTGATGTGGTTGAATCACAGGTACTAAACATAATCAAAATTTCACATGTTCCCGCCTTTGCGCCTCATTTGCCATTGTACCAGGAGATCAAGAAATCCTATCGCTCCATATCTATCTTTCTCCTGTGGCATACTTGTCATTCAAAAATCTCTGCAGAGATTTTTGAGTGGGAGTGTGGGGGGGGGGCTAAAGTAGTCAATAACAGTAAAGAGTCATAACTGCAAAGGTTGCAATTATGCAGTCAGCTATAGTTGGCTGAGAAGCATAAAACTAGTGCATTTTAGTTCAGACTCATGGCTTATGTGCATTTCCTGAAAATGCTAAACATATTTTTTTTTGTCTTCCTCCTGTACGCTCGGTGATCTTAGCAGATGCTCCCCCATTGCTTCTCACTATCTTCAACACCCACCTATCATCTGCTTCACCAATCTCCTTCCACCCCCATCTCCTCTGCTAGCTTCACCTCTGATCCTCAAACTAGACCATCCATCTGCTGCACCGATTTGCGTCAATAGTGCCTATGAAGACACCTCACTCTGGGCATATATAATTAATGCAGCGTTGACCATTGCCAAGCTGTATTTATTCATGTATTTACAAATACACATTAGCCTGAAAGTCAGTGTTTACACAAAGGCAAATAGCAGCAAATCCACAAATGTGTCTCTGGTTCACCAAGAAACTTTGCACCTTCTTTTTTCAAACTGTGACTGAAATGGCAGCACGGTGAAATAATTAACAAATAATTATGCCACTGACCCTTAATCAACAAATTTAGAATTAATTAGTATGTTTTTTTGTTAACCCGTGTACATGCAGCTGCTTCTACTTTTTTTTATCCTGAAACCTCTCGTGTGAGTTAATACCATTTCCTGTGTTTCTCTCCAGTTTGTTGTGTCATTTATTTGGTTTCCCAGGCTAATTAAAAGAGAACTGGGGATGCAAGATATGTTTTAGTTGTAATTATGTTACCAATGCTCCATCTACAGAACATTAAATGAGGTCCAGTTACTCATATGTAAGAATAATACAAAACACGAGACGTGCTGTAAAATGTTTCAGGCTTCGAATATTGGACAACACATTAAGGGAATGTTGCATTTTATTAAAGCCATACATTCTCCTCCTTTCTTTGTTTTTCTCCCTTTGTTTCCTGCAAACGCCCACACAGTCAAACACATTTTTCTCGTCTTTGCACTGTTGTCGTGCTTATAATCTCTGTACTGAATGGTATACGCCGGAGAATTGTTTTTGGTGCCTTACACCTGTTGGAAGTTTGAAATCAGAGGTCACACATGTGCCTCTGTGACAGAAAGCAATCTAATTCAATTCGCTTCAGTGAACATTATGCATGAGACAAGAGACCCAGGAGCCACAAAAGGGACACAAGTGAGTAAATGTGCATTTTAAAAAAAGCTTCAAAGTGCAGAGAGTGGTGATGTGGTGACAGAAACCGCAAATGTAAGTTCTTTTTCATCCATTATGACTCTTCCAAACTGAAGTAAGCATGCTTTGTGTGAATGAAGGAACACAAATTATCAAACCCGTCTATGTGGCACTTCATGCCTTGCTGTATATTCAGTTCCTCTCACTACAGCAGGAATAAAAAGTGCTTGTTGCAGTAAGCAACTTCTCAGGGTGACCAAAATTAAGGAAACCAGTTTTAACATAATTATAACGTTGTTAGACCAGTAAAATACAGAGCCAGAGTCGATGTAGCCACTGTCCAATATTACGGGCTATATTAGCTATTGGTATCAGTATTTACAACAGCCAATAAATAAAAAGTAAAGTAAAGAAGAGGTATGGAAAACTCCCCTCAACCATGTTATGAGCGCTGATGCTGCACTTTGCAATTTCCCTGTTGGCAACATGCATGTTTGTTACGCCACAGACTTAACAACCAGCTGATCCAAGCAGACACGAGTATAAACAAGTAACTAAACAAGTAGACATTATTGTTTTGTGTGTCTGAAAAACAAAACAGTAATTAAATGACCAGCATATAAGAATGTCAGATTTTTAAAATCATCACAATTGTTGATATCAGTCTTTAAATTCTTATATCAGTGGTGCCCAAAACCATACTGCAAAGACAGCAATGATCAGTTAACCCAGAAGAAAATATTTACTGCAGATTGTCGTAAAAATTTCAAGTACATTTTTCAGTTGGGGAAATAATTATTTGGTCATCTACTAAATTTGTATGTTTGATCATTTACAATAAAATTAAGAATCTTGAACTTTTATTGTAGTTTTATTTTGATGCAGAGAGAAAAAACAAAAAATGCATTACATAAAAATTATAAGCCCATCTGACTTAACAAATAACACTCAAACTTTTTCTTTTTTGAAAAAACTGAGCAATCACACACAGCACATCCTGGAAAACAGTACATTATAAAGCCGCCTATACAGCAAGAAGCTTCAGCTCAATAATGAGGAGACATTTTGGGCCATTCCTCCTAATTGTGTCATAGACTTGCGTTAAGCTCAAGACTCTAAAAAAAACAATTTTTTTGTGTTGGGTCTGTGTGTTCAGAAAGTATTACAACCACTTCCTGTTAAGAGCAGGGCTTTAGGTTCTGAAGGCAATTGGCTCCTTAACAAAGAGGATCCTTCTGCAATCAGTTCTGCCAGGAAATGGAATATACTTGCCATTTGTGAGCCATTCACAGGCTTTGTGTGGAATGTGGGTTGTGTCATTTTGTGTGACATTGCCTTTTTAGATATGTTCCCCTATGTGGATCATGGTAAGCCTTTTTGCACTAGATGCTGGGTGAGAAGAGGTCTTGTTGTTAACTTTTCGTTTCCATATTGATAGCTCGCTATGAAGGCTGTGAGCAAAAACAGTATAGTTTCTCCTCTTTCGTGATATTTTGATATAGAGACATGGGTTATTGCATCAGTGAATCCCCGGGAGCCAAAACTGAAGACTAAGTAAGTAAAGGTCAGAAAGGCTCTGCTTAAATCGGCCAATGTCAGTAGCATGCAGGTAGAAGCGGACAACACAGACAAATACCAGACAAACAAATATCAGATTCAGGCAAAGGTCACAATAAAGCGGGCACAAACTAGCCTAGCTCAGTGGGATGCTATAAGCCTACTGAAGACTATCTGGAAAAAAAAACTGATATGTTTAAACTGATGATAAAGGAATGAGCACCAGATGTGAAGGGAGGCTGGAAGGTCAAGTGATGCAGATGGTGGGGATATCAAGGTAACTGTAGGGCGAGAAGAAGTTTAAAGGTTTGGCATAGAGACACAAGAGGCTACTGGCATGCAAAACAGCAGAAGAAGTGCACACGTAACATCTGGGTCATGATCTGTAGTCTGAACTCTAAGGTTGGGGTGGAAGTCCATATAATGTCTGAATTTGATAAATTTCCATCCATCCATTTTCATCAATTTATCGAAGTCAGGTCACCGTGGCAGCAGGCTATGGAAGGTATTTCAGATGTCCTTTTTCCCAGCAACATGTTACAGCTCCTCCTGTGGGATCCCAAGGCATTGACAGGCCAGACAAGATACAAAAGCTCTCCAGTGAGCTCTGGGGTCTTTCCCAGTTTGGCTCACCCAGAAAACCTTTCAAAGGGAGCTGTCCTAGAGGCATCTTGATCAGGTGCCAAGAATTTGATAGGCATAAAACAAGAAACAGCAGGAAGAGGACATGTTGTTGGAGCCCTGTGTTTGTGCTGGCACAGTCAGAGTACCTACATGATCTTCAGCAGTTTGTGTGTCAAGATGTCAGTTTTCCATAGCTTCAGCTGGTGTTTGACATGGATACAGGAGAGCGATGGGACATTTGAGTGTGCTGAATGTAGAGGAGAATTTGGCAAACATCAGCTTGTCTTTCTGAATCACAGCTGTCATCTTTCTCTTTGGGAAACAGTCTACCACCCAAAAGATTTACCGAATTAGTCCAGTCAGTGAGCGGCTTCTCCCCCTCATTTTCTTTAGATAGCAAAAGCGAGGAATATATTGAACTGACAAAAGAGACCACACATTGCTTGTAATTTTGCATATGAGGAGATGGTGTGTTAAATTGAAACATTAACAGGTGTCCTTTAAAGATGCCTTAGAGCTAATGTTATATTAGCAGACTGTTTGTGTTTATGGTACAAAGGTTTGTTTGCTTGTGATGCTGATAGAGAGGCAGGGAGAGGAAAAGAAAAAGAGGGTGTTTAATAGAGCCATCACTCAGCCCTTTGGCAGTGATATCTTGTTTTCCTCTCAGAGTGGGCTAGATGTATCGGTGCCCCTTATGTGTTATTGCCAGGCGAAGGCATTGGTTGTAGATCACTGTGAAAACTGAGAAAGCACAAGGTGCACCAGTTCCCTGAATGACAGCGACAAGAAATATTGATAGGAGAAGATTCAGCCTGTCCTGTGAACATGCAGATGAACCAGTATAAAATCTGGCCACAAACTGAAAGAGTGCATGTTGCTAGAATGTTAAAAAGTATAACGTAATTTGAGCCAAATTGCAGAATACTTGCAGGAAGTAATGTGTGCATACCTCAAGCCAAGCCTGGTTTTATGTATGTGTGTGTGGACTGGACTAAAAGTTACTTCACCTTGCTTTGATTTTACAACCACTACCAGTTCAGTACTGAATGATGTAAGGTGTGTAGTAGGCTTGTGTTGCTCAGACCTATCAAAAATATATTTAGGGCCAGCTCCATGTAAAGAAATGCTACAAAACTTTAAATCCTACAGCTTACTGGCAGTGAGTGTAACGATTTAGGAGCTGGGGTGATGTAGGTTTTTCTAAAACTTAGTTTTCATGTTTCTTTGGCTGTGTTTATAAGATGAAACAATGCTGATTTTATTATCACTTTTGCACGATAATAAGGTTTAAGGTGAGATAAGACACCCAGGATTTTAAAAATCTTTAGAAATTTTGAGAGATTTATTGTTAATGTGGTCATTGCATTTGGATAACACATTATAAACATAAGGGGACCGAGGACTGCTCCTTGAGGAACACCTCAGGTTGCAGACCTACATTTTAAAGACTGTACCAGGATCTAGAAGCACTTCAACCCGTCTTCTCTAAAACAGCGTTAACAAGCAAAGAAGCATCCTACAGTATAGGCTTTGCTTGATGTTTGTGATATATGATCAGTAGTTTCAAGAGCAAATAACATAATCTTGCTGCGTAAACACTTAAGTCCTTGTGTTTCCAATTATACACCAGAATTTCCCAGCATTTTAAATCAGACCAGTTTCTTTTCCTGTATCTGTCTTATTATGTTCCAAACGGCTGAATAAAAACTGAAAACCTGAACAGACTACTCAGTGAAATAAACCCTGTAATACTTTGCTAAAACTTTACTAATGCAGATGTTGATGGTACAGCTATTAATAGCAGAGGCATTAAACTGCCATGTTGGTAAGCATTAGTATAATACCTGATCTATTACCAGAAGAGTCATTACTCTGAGTGCTGTTGCTTTATTTGACAGCGATTTGTTTGTGTATTCTTGCTCCCATCTATCATTTTCTGGATGCGCTCTCACGTCTATGTTTTGCATCTATCCAAACACAAACATGCCATGTCAATGTGCCGTTCGCAAAACAAATTGGAGCACTCTGTACAAGAAAAGCTTGCCTGCGGCTAGTCATTTTGAAATTAAAAGCATGTCTCTTTGTTCAGCTTCAATTCCAGGAATGAGGGAGAGAATGTGAATGTGAATGTGAATGTGTCGCACGGTGGGGAGAACACCAGGCAAGTGCTGTGATTTTCACAGCCAAGGAATCACACAGACACTTTTTATCTATTTCCCTCGATCAGGAGACATCCGGCAGGAAAGGTAGGAGGATTAGATTAGCTAGAGAGAGGAAGAGAAAAGGGGAGAGTGGGTTCTCTAATCCTGATGGGATTTTTCAGAGGTACACACATCACTATGGAGTGCAGTGTGCAGTGGGGAGTTGGTATCAGGAGGGGAGGTGTGCGGGACGGTTTGCCTCACTAAACCCTTCACACTTGCATGAAAGAGGTTCCAGCAAACTAGGGGATTAGTCAGAGTGTAATTACACTTGTGGGCCTCAGAAGTAGCAAAACGTGTGCCGACTGGAACACATCTCAGACGGGCAAAGGAAGAAGGGAGTAATGCCTGTTAATGTGTTGCCAGTGTCTGTTCAGTGAATTCTTAAACTGAATTAGCTGTCTTTAGTGAACACCAACAACTGACTCCAAAGCTGCTTTTATAGCGCTATCATTGATCTTCCTGATCAACATTAGGATGTCTGTATCTTGATCAATTTCAGTGAGATATTTATTGGAGTAATTACACTTAAACTTTTTTATAATAGCTATTTTTACTTTGTGGGAGTGCTGTCCATAAATTCAGTTTGCTCATTGAAAATAGTGTCTCATCACTCAAATTCTAGCTGGTTGTGAAGTAGTGTATATATTTCATGTTTAGCACTCTAGCAGGTTTGCCTCATATCTCAGTTATCTCGAGAAATTCCCGTAAAATTGGCATTCTTCACTTTCTAGCAAAGCTGTTTCACTGCTGTTTTTTGTTACCATTTTTTTTTTCAAAAAACGTAAGAAAATAATCTATATGTTGAGTCAACTATTGATGCTAACTGAAGCTCATTTACTAGGTGTTGACACTCTCTTGTTGTTTTTGCACAACTGGGCACCAACTTAATGTGACTGAGGTAGTAAAGACCACAAGTTGGGCTGGTTGCAGAAGTCCAGAGGAAGAGGATGAAATGAGGGAATGCAGAGAGACAGCTAAGTTAGCTTTATATGATATATGGATTTATATAGCACCTTTCTAATCAATTTTGAGCACTCAGAGCACTTTGTACTACATTCACCTAAACGCAATTACTTTTTCTACACCCAAGCACTATTATCTAAAATTCACATTGTAGATCCTGGGGTTCAGTGTCTGGCCCAACGATACTTCAAACACTGACTATTGAAACTGGGAATCAAGACCCTGACCTTATGATCATTATTATTATCATTATACGACACACTCTACCACCTGAGTAATAGCCAATATTATGGAAATACTGCATACTGTTAGGTTTTGTATTGTTGATTGTCATTTATGCTTAGAAATATCTACTTATATATGCTTAGAGTTTTATAATTAGTTTTAGATTGTTAGAGGTGTATAATCGATTGTGTAGTGATAGGATGTGTGATCCTTAATAATCTGCAAAGGCTTTGTGCGCATTCCAGAGTGTTCTGGCATCCACACCCACACTCTGGGAGCATGGAAGAGGTCGTACCTTCTCTTATTGTTTTATGGTAGGATAAACGTGGCTATATCTGTTTTAGGCTAAGTGCCTTTTGTTTAGATGAACTGTTGGACTTCCAGACCAGCAGGTTTAGGGAAGTCATTTATGGGGTCACACTCTGACCCCCCCCCACACACACACACACACACACACACACACACACACCGCACAGGCAAGGTACTCTTTGTTTGTATGTAGACGTTGTATGTTAATGAACCTATGCATATTCATGTAACCTCAATAAAAGAGCAGTGTTACGGGGGAGCGGACGAGAGCAACTGGGGTCAAGCGAAGGAACGGCGTTTGTCCGGTTCTCTCCCGTGCACGAGAAACATGAAGAACTTTGCCTACTTCGTGTCTTGCTTTGCTGTGTAATTATATTGTCTTCAACGTTCCAGCGAATAGTTTCAAACTACAAACCTATCACATACTCTAATTAATAATGATAGATTATTGTTTAGTAGGTGATGTGGCCAAGCAAGTAGCCAAAGTAGAGTTTTCCCTGGACATTTTAAAGGAAAGTAACATAACTGATTAGCATTTTACTTTTTTTTGCAGACGGGTTGTAGTCGACGGTGTGTCGTTGCCTGAAGTGGTGAAGCAAGTTTGTTTTGACCTGTGAGAAAAGTTTTATTGTGTTTTTTGCACAGCACTGTGCTTTGTTAAAATTATTGAAGTAGCTCTTTTTATATGTACTACAATGTCACTGGATGCTCACACTTGTGTGTCAGTTCTTGCTGCAAAATATGCCTGAATTATTATATCTTGTTATACGTGCACTAGGGAGTGCAGGAGTTCAGGGTTGCTATGACAATGATAATGTATGATCAGACATGATCTTGCATTATTGTTTCATCAGTCTGAATTTCGTTCTCATTTAATCCTTTAGGTCAACGAGGTGAAGCCCTCCAGCATGGACAATCTGGGACCCTGCCTCACTTCCTGGAGGAGCCTGTCGATGCCTACATTGTCAAAAGTAATCCCATCAAGCTCCGGTGTCAAGCTCGGCCTGCGCTCCAGATCTTCTTCAAGTGCAATGGTGAATGGGTCCACCAGAGCCAGCACATGTCTCAAGAGCACACTGACCTCACAACAGGTACAGAAACTTTTTTTTTTTAACATACATAACTTTCTTGATACAATCATGCAGATGAATGTGTAGGATGTGTGTATAGCAATATTGTTTGGTGTATTAAAAGAGTTGTATACACACATGATGTGTAAATGTACACATAAAACTCAATTCCATCCTCCCTGTCAAACCGTATCTGGCATTTTACATTATGTGAATATCACTCATATTGCAGACAGCAAGCACTGAAAGTCTCAAGCAGGAACTTTGCTAATGGGGCTTTGTGACAATGCCTACGGCTACATCCAACCCTGTAAATGTATTTGCCTCACTTCTACAGACTACACTCTGTGTCACATTTGATCTGAGCAGAAATGACAACTGTTAGAGCATGAAACGCATCAACTTGTTCAATTTTGGGATTAGACTTTGAACTCTGAATGGTGTCTTTTACTGATGCAACTTACTGAAATCCAGTTGTTGTTTTAACTTCAAAATAAATCCATTCAGACCACAGAGGCATTTTTTCCTTCTTTTCTAATACTCTTGTCAGTTTTTGTTGCATCACCTCACGATGGGTATAAATATCTCATGATTGCACTTGTGTTTATACAGCGAATTTAGCTGTAAAACAAAAACTAAATTATACTTTCCTCTTTTCCTCATAATGTGCTTGTGTTGTAATTAACTTTTTACAAGCGTATCTTGCAAGCAGCTCCTGTTTTTATTTCAAAAACTGTTTTATTTGTGGTCTTGTATCTATTTGTTCACAATACACATAATCACCTGTACTCAAAAATTAAAACTGTGAAAAAAATGTATTAGTTGAATGATGGTTGGTGCTTTACTTAACACACAGTAGCATGCATTAACTCTCACTGCTAACAACGGACCTCTAAATCTTTACTGCCTCTAGTCTGGATTCATAGCTCTGCTCCCATCTGGCTTTTTATCACCACTCATATCCGTCTCCAGTGGGACAGTCATAAGGAAAGGGATGTACAGAAGGCAAAGGGTTTCCAGAGACAGAATAGTATCTCCTCAAGTAAAATAGTTTTTTCTGACCTGGACTGTGTCAGGATGTTCTAAACGCTGGCTGCTGGAAGATGTATCGTAATAGTTTATTTGGAACTTTTGAGGAACTTTTGCAAAACAGAGGCAGAACACAGAAAAACTCAAGTTTTCCATGTGCATCTGTATTTAGATGAATTATTAAACTCACTCAGATTTTTTATGCTATTCTGAGGACTGTTTTCTGTCCTCCAACTGTTGTTATAGCACCAAAGATGTGGTGACAGTAAAGATAAGAAGCTCTTGCAAAGTAATTTAATAAAATATATGTACCTATATATAGAGAAACTGGTAGAAACCACCCCCATAAAGTGACAGCTTGATCCTCCTACAAGTAGGATTTATATTTTGTTTATTACAGTTACACTGCAGACTCTTTGAAACAGTTCTGTTAAGCATAATGCATTTTTTTACTTGAACTTAATAAATTAAGTTTAAGTTTATTAAAGCGGTAGGATCACATGAATGTTATTAAAAAAGCCAAAACCCTATGCCAATCTGCTGTCTTTCTCAGCTCGGATGAGGTTTGTTTTATTATTATTATACTACACACAGCATGATCAAGAAACTGACCTGACAGCCCATTGTTCATCAGCGGTGCTAGTTTCAGTCATTGTGCAAAAGTACTGTTTATAAGGTTGGGGAAGTCTGCAGTCAGCTGAGACTGAAGAAGTCACTTGGATGAGTGACGAAAACATTTCTCCTACTGAAAACTGTCTTAAACTTTTGAGCTTAAGTTTCTGTCTCCTTGTTTGAGTCTACATTTGGGTCCTCCATTCCTGCCTGCACACAGCCGGACCATGCATCAAGACATACTACACACTGGCTTTTGAGTCTGGTCTTATTGTTACCAGTGTTGGGAAGGTTACTTTTAAAATGTATTTCATTACAGAATACAGAATACATGCCCCAAAATGTATTCTGTAACGTATTCCGTTACATTACTCAATGAGAGTAACGTATTCCGAATACTTTGGATTACTTAATATATTATCATGCTGTTTACAACTACGTGAATGTACTATTGCTGTGATTTATTACTGTTACTGAAGGTCCGCGGCTCCGAACCGTAGTAAAGGGACCTCTGGCTAATACGGTGGGTTCTGTGTCGGCTCGTAGCCGAAAACTAGCTTTACTTTGTTGTCTGGGTCAACTTTGCTAGCGAGAGACAGAGAGAGGCGTTGAAAGGCTGCTCCAACGGAACTTATTGTTTTTGGAGGAAAACACGAACACGGTGTACAGTCGAGTCTTAATAGCTTACTTACAACTGGGCTCGTCAGGCACTCTTCTTGGCTGCAGTGGTTATTATTATATTTACATGCTTCCAGCTCCCGTTTTTGCTCGATGACAGCTCGTACTTTTCCTTTTTCTCCCTCCCTCGCTCACAGACACATAACGTGTATGGCAGTCCATTCTCCCTGCAGCACGGACTACACTGCCCATGATGCTACATTCTTTAGAGCTATACCTGTAGCATTCTGCCTATTAGCTTAGCACAACAACAACAGGCGCTCTCTCACCCAGGAAACACGCAGAGAGAGAGCGTCACCCTGTAACCATGGCAACCGTAACGCTGCCGCCTGGAACAACAGAACGTAGCTGTCAAACAAAACCCAAACAGTCCTGACCCGCCACAATATGAGACAGGAAAGTACCGCAGTGTAATCCATTTATTTCAACAAAGTAACTGTATTCTAAATACCACCTTTTTAAACGGTAACTGTAACGGAATACAGTTACTCATATTTTGTATTTTAAATACGTAACGGCGGTACATGTATTCCGTTACTCCCCAACACTGATTGTTACATACTACTCTACACTGCTATTTTGAAGCCAGCTTTTGTTTGTTTGTTTATGTTTTGCTTTTTTCCTAAAAACCAAATTATATTTCCCTTTTCCTGATAAAGTGCTTAAACTATGTTGCAACAAGAGTTTCGAAATGGGTTAATTATACTTGAAAAGCACAGAAGGTGGAAAATATGGATCTAGCCACAGTGATGTCATCGACTGCTGTGTGAAGTCTGTTTTATTTTCATTGTCACCATCTTGGTAAATGTAAGATGCCATTGTTGTTAGCCAACTAGTATAACTTTCATAAGTATTTGAGAACTGGGAGAGAAGACAGCATTGCAGCTCGAACTGTTGCCTGTGATGGTCGCGGGATAGCGTTTACACAGTTTCTCTGTCAGTTTAGGCACCTAGCTGCGTATTGGTTCATTTCAGCTTAGAAAACCATTTTTGGAGATGTCATATTTGGGAGCTACAAGGGGCCCATCATCATCCTCATTTCAGGGTCTGCTTACAAGTGAGGACACAGGAGATTGACAGATGGATTGGTGCAGTGTTTGCAGTAATGTAATAGGTGTAGTGGTCTGTTAGGATGAAGAGAGAACTGAACGTGAAAGTGAAGTCAACATCCTCACCCGCACTTACAGCCACTAGCTATGGGTAGTGTCCAAAGAATGAAACTGTGGATTCACGCAGGACAAATGATCTCCCTCTGAAGAGTCGGAGGGTGAGGTGCTCAGTATTTGGTGAGGGGCTTGTGTCAAATGGACCCAGTTTTTGTGGCTCAGGCGTCAATCATAGGCAGAAAATGGATAGATGGCATTAAATAGCCTTAATGATTCAGTGGGGTATTTCCATATTTTATACTGTCTGTGTTTGGAAGCCAGATTCAAGTGGGCACTTCAAGAAGTGCTGTTTTTGGTACTTCTGTGTGATATATTTTTAGACCCAGAGCTTGCTGGTTGACCTGAACACTGAAGGACATAAGAGCAAAGTCAGTGACAAGCTGATGAATGTAGAGGAGTTTATAGTGACTAGAAGGCCTCAGAGTCACTAAACACACGCATGTGGCACATATTCAGGAAGACAAAACAGTCACTAAAAAATATTTGCTCGCTTCTTGAGGTTAAGAAAAACACAGCGAGTCTGTACTGCTAGTTACTGATATTCCCTCCTCTTATGTGTAAACAAACACACGTGTGTAAACAAACACATGTTACAGATCCTGACTGATAGATAGACATCTGTCCTCTGCTGCATATTTCAACATCTAACCCATGCCAGAGTTATTTCATTACTCGTGTATTGTATATGTCACCGTTCTGGGTCGGTTCGACCCAGCATTTTCAGTTCCTTATGTTTTGGTTTATTTTGCATCTTGGAGTGCTTTGGGCTAGTCTGGTGTTTCTTGATTATTTGTGATTTGTTAGTTACTATTTGAATTCTATGTTCTGTTTATTCAGGTTTAAGGAATTGTTGCCTATTGTTTGAGTTGCGTATTATTAGAGTTCCATGTTTCTGTTTACTCGTGGTTTAGGATTTGTGTTCTCATGTTTTGTGTGGGTTTAGTTCCATGTGTCATTTTCTGTCTGTCTCTCAGTGTCGAGTCTGCATCTTTGTGTAGTGAGGTCTTGTTTCCTGTTTTATTGTGAAGGTCTGCATCTCTTGTGAATGTGTTCAGTTTTACCTCTTGTCTCGTCTCGTTAATTGCTGTGTCCACCACCTGAGTGTAATCTCCCTGTGTTTCTCTGTGTGTATTTAAGTCGTGTCTTCTGCTATTGTAGTTGCTGGTCCGTCTGTGTATCTACCATGTTCCTTTCGTGTGTTCTCTCTGCTGTCACCGTCATATACCATCTTCCGTCTTCCTTCATGTTCAGGTTCGTGTTCTTGTTCAGGCTCAGTAGTTTAGTTGTCCCAGTATAGTTTAGTTCTCCGTTTACCGTTTGTCCATCTATATTTTTGTGTTTAATAAACCACCCTCACACCTTTACAAGTGCCTGCGTTTGGATCCTCCTTTATTTCTTCCACACGGCTCATCTCACTCGCCGTGACAGTATATGAGCCTATGCATGTTCAGAAACAATAAATACTAGCCTATTAAGTTCTTCATTCAGGCACGTTAGTACATGCTGAAGTAGTATTAAACTCTGAGGTAGATACACCAGTGAAAACAGTAAAAGTAATTAGAGAGCAGAAATTATTTGAGTTTAATTTATTCATTAAAAGTGTCTGTTATTGATACTTTCTTTGGTCAGTGCACCCTAATGGTAAATTGTACATTTTCATGATTATAAAATAATCTGCTTACCTTACTGTAATGATTGTAGTGTATATATGTCTGTATGTGTTATATCTCAGCAACACTTTGCACAAACATTATCACATATACAGCAATTTACAAGAACATTTATTATAAATTTTTTTGATTGAGAAAATGCAATGTTACATTCTACATTTGCATGTTTCACATTCAACATATGTCATTCGTGCCCAACCTATTATATATTCATAACATAGTGCAGTGTGTTTTATCATGGACAATTGCAGTGGTTCATGTAAAATGTATGGTAATTTAAAAAGTTGGCATAAGGGTAAATGGATTGTTTTATGTAAGTAAACTTAAAGTTTTAAAAAAAGTTTATATTTTCTATAAAGAAGTTCTTGCTTTTTGAAACAAGGGATGTTGAAAAATAGCTCACTGTAAAATGATCTGCCATAGCTACCAGATTGATTGAGTTTAAAATAATTCATCTCTGCACTTCATGTTTAAATCCAATTATTCAATGTGTGGCCCTTAATTTATCTTAGCCAGTGTGGCCCTCTGGGGGGGGGAAAAAAAAAAAGAAAAGTTTCCCGCTCGCACACTAGCAACTGAATACTGGATTTACTGGATGGGCAGAAACATAACACTAAATATATCCTACTTGTCAGAATGTCTCAAAAGGATTTTGTATTCGTTAAGAGGACATTTGTCTCATTATTGACCATCTCAGTGCACAACCATGTTACCCGACACTGCAGAGAGAAACTGAAAATAAATGGAGCAGTTTGGTGTGGAGCTGGGGAGAACAAGCATGAAGCTGTGACCCTCTGGCATTACGTTAAGTGTCTACAAACTCATAAAGCTACTTGATCGGATGATGGCTGAAATAGTACAGAACAAAATGTTTCAACATTAATGCCAGTATCATTAGATTTTAAAAAACACTGGACCTGGATATTTCTGACAGCCCACACTTGGATGTGACTGCATACTCTGACAGTCTCCCTTTGAAGGCAGTAAATCGCTTCAAATCTTGAAATTATCATTTCGTAACACATCATTTGTGCACTGTGGAGTTGTTCTTTCGAAGGCAGCATAATTTTTTCCCCAATACCATTTTTTTTCAGAAATCACCCCATTCCATATTTATTTGTTTTGTTCAGTTAAATTGTAATGAGCTTTTGCAACTAAAATGGAAAAAATAATAGCCAGCAGCATTATTACCCATCACTTTGTGGCTCTCTAATACCCTACAGTACTTTTAAGTGAATTTCTTTTCTTTTTTTTTGTATTGAGGAAAAAGAATATGCCTTTTCCACTTGCATTCTTTGATCTTTTTTATATGAAAGCACAATTTGCAAGCAAAATAGAAAAACTATTCATTATTGCTACAGGGTGAGAGAAAATAAGACTGCATCTTAATCATTTAGTTTAGCAACTCAATACCAGGTTTACTTTTCAGAAGTAACCCTTTCTTTCAATGACAAAGAAAGGATAAAAAACATTACATTTTTTGTCTGAGTTTATGTCAAAAGGGTATTCTATTCATGTATTATGATTTTCTGACATTCTGATGATGAGGATTATGTACAGTGGGGCAAAAAAGTATTTAGTCAGCCACCGATTGTGCAAGTTCCCCCACTTAAAATGATGACAGAGGTCAGTAATTTGCACCAGAGGTACACTTCAACTGTGAGAGACAGAATGTGAAAAAAAAATCCATGAATTCACATGGTAGGATTTGTAAAGAATTTATTCGTAAATCAGGGTGGAAAATAAGTATTTGGTCACCTCAAACAAGGAAAATCCCTGGCTCTCACAGACCTGTAACGTCTTCTGTAAGAAGCTTTTCTGTCCCCCACTCGTTACCTGTATGAATGGCACCTGTTTGACCTCATCATCTGTATAAAAGACACCTGTCCACAGCCTCAACCAGTCAGACTCCAAACTCCGCCATGGCCAAGACCAAAGAGCTTTCGAAGGACACCAGGAAAAGAATTGTAGACCTGCACCAGACTGGGAAGAGTGAATCTACAATAGGCAAGCAGCTTGGTGTGAAAAAATCAACTGTGGGAGCAATCATCAGAAAATGGAAGACATACAAGACCACTGATAATCTCCCTCGATCTGGGGCTCCACGCAAGATCTCACCCCTTGGGTTTAAAATGATCATGAGAACGGTGAGCAAAGATCCCAAAACCACACGGGGGGACCTGGTGAATGACCTGCAGAGAGCTGGGACCAAAGTAACAAAGGTCATCATCAGTAACACACTACAATGGCAGGGAATCAAATCCCGCAGTGCCAGACGTGTTCCGCTGCTGAAGCCAGTGCATGTCCAGGCCCGTCTGAAGTTTGCCAGAGAGCACATGGATGATACAGCAGAGGATTGGGAGAATGTCATGTGGTCAGATGAAACCAAAGTATAACTTTTTGGTATAAACTCAACTCGTCGTGTTTGGAGGAAGAAGAATACTGAGTTGCATCCCAAGAACACCATACCTACTGTGAAGCATGGGGGTGGAAACATCATGCTATGGGGCTGTTTTTCTGCCAAGGGGACAGGACGACTGATCCGTGTTAAGGACAGAATGAATGGGGCCAAGTATCGTGAGATTTTGAGCCAAAACCTCCTTCCATCAGTGAGAACTTTGAAGATGAAACGAGGCTGGGTCTTCCAACATGACAATGATCCAAAACACACCGCCCGGGCAACAAAGGAGTGGCTCCGTAAGAAGCATTTGAAAGTCCTGGAGTGGCCTAGCCAGTCTCCAGACCTCAACCCCATAGAAAATCTGTGGCAGGAGTTGAAAGTCCGTGTTGCTCGGCGACAGCCCCAAAACATCACTGCTCTTGAGAAGATCTGCATGGAGGAATGGGCCAAAATACCAGCTACTGTGTGTGCAAACCTGGTAAAGACCTATAGTAAACGTTTGACCTCTGTTATTGCCAACAAAGGTTATGTTACAAAGTATTGAGTTGTATTTTTGTTATTGACCAAATACTTATTTTCCACCCTGATTTACGAATAAATTCTTTACAAATCCTACCATGTGAATTCATGGATTTTTTTTTCACATTCTGTCTCTCACAGTTGAAGTGTACCTCTGGTGCAAATTACTGACCTCTGTCATCATTTTAAGTGGGGGAACTTGCACAATCAGTGGCTGACTAAATACTTTTTTGCCCCACTGTACGTATTATGTATGACTCATTAAAAGCAGAAATCCAGTATCTCAAATTATTAGCTCATTTCCTAAACTCAATCAAAGAATGATTCACAATAAACGCTTAAAAAATGAACTGACTTAAATCATTTAAATACATGTAAATTCTGTGTAAGTACCATGTGAAATTTACTGTTAGTACCAAGCACATTTTTCTTTAATGATTAATTATTTGGATTAATAAACCTTTCATTTTAAATACCTCAGCTGAATTTTACTCAGAATCATGTTTATAACAATGAAAAGCATGTTTTTGAATCCAGAAATGCCCAACTTTTTTATACATTACATACTTGCTTCAGGCTCCTTTGTCACAAATTACTGCCTGAGAGTGGACTGGCATGGAGATGATCAGCTTGCGGCACTGCTGAGGTGTTATTGAAGCCCAGCTTGCTTTGATGGAGGACTTTGGTTCTTCTCTATTTTTGGGTCGGGTGTTTTTCATTTTTCTTCCTATATATTGAACATTACCTGTCAATTACTGACCCGTCCTCTTTGTTTATATGAGAATCTACCTTAAAGCTATTGCTCACAGAGCCCTTAGCATGGCTAAGACACTCAGACTGTACATCACACTGACTCTCAGGGGGGTGAAATGACAGCTTCTCTTTCACAGACACTTTTTCACTCACATATGCTGCATGCTTGGAAAGTAATGTGTGTTTTATTCTTCTCGGGTCTCAGCAGATGGTCACTCTTACTGAGCCTGGTTGTGTCTGAGGTTTCTTCCTATTTAAAATTGTGTTTTTCCTTCCCACTGTGAAACAGTTGAGTACTATAAGGTCTTGGCCTTACCATGTATGTCATCATTGCTGTGTAAATACAATAGAATTGATCTGATTTATATTTTTTCCCTTTCTCTCACGTTAATTTATTTTGATGACTTCTGCTCTTTTTCTCACTTTTTTGTCTTACTTAGTTACTAAACATATCTAAGCTCTAATGCATGCATGTAATAAGACAGTATGACCTGTTGAAACCCCAAGCTGGTTACCATAGTGATATGTGGCTTTGCTTCTTGGCCATGCTTTAGTACTGAGACTTCATAAACACAGAGGATTTCTTTCAACCTGACCAGAGATTTAGTGGGCCTTTTCGAACAGTATCAGTTACCAGCCATATCTATGTTACACACAGACAGAGCTGAGCCAACGAAGCCCATGTTGAGAAAATGAGCATCTTGCCTTAGACATTGGCTCCCCATCCAGCTTCATCTGTAGGAGGCAGTTGAACAGCTATATCTCTGGACAAGCTATTATAGTCTGACTCAGGTGGTAGAATGGCCACTGGGTTCAGGAAAGAGCAGGGTGCTGTAGCTATTAAAGCAGTAAGCTGTGAATTAAATGCAGACAGACTCAGCAACACATGCCATAACACTGTCTGCCCAGGGGGTATAAGGCACAGGATGGACTGCATCTTTCCAGAGGCAGGTAACTCAGCAAGGCAGGTATACATTTACCATTGTGTTGTTCTGTTTTCCTCAGATTTAGCCTTATATATGTCCCTCCCAGGAGGCAACGCTGTAAAAAGGAAAAGAAATGGAGATGTGTAATATAGACATTGCTAAACATCAGCACTCTGAGAAGATGCAGCAGCAGATCTCAGAGAATGACTCGGCCTCCTTAACGACTTTTACTGCCGTTTTGACGAGCCATCAGGCAGCCTTCACACCTCCAACGGCCCCAACAATAGAGACACTTTGGACACTAATTCCCCCACCTCTCCCCCCTCCATAGAGCCATCACCACCATCAAACACTTCACCTACAACACCTCCCTCCACACCCAACACCAAGGAGGATTTCACACCACCTCCTCCCACCACAACTCTTCATATTCATGAAGCAGATTTGAGGAAGCAGTTTAAGAGTCTGAATGCTCGAAAAGCTCCTGGCCCAGACGGTGTGTCTCCTGCCACCCTCAGACTCTGTGCAAACGAGCTGGCCCCAGTGTTTTCTGGCATTTTCAACTCCTCACTGCAGGCATGTCATGCTTCAAGCCCCAGAAAAAGAGGATGCTCTGAGAGACTGTTATGACACCACAGACTGGGATGTGCTTCTGAGCCCACATGGTGAGGACATAGAGGGGGCGACACACTGTCTTACAGACTACCTCAACTTTTGTGTGGACACGGTCGCCCCTGCTAAGACGGTACGGTGTTACCCTAATAACAAACCGTGGGTAACACAGGAAGTCAAAGCTGTCCTCAACATGAAGAAGAAGGCTTTCAGGAGCAAAGTGAAGGAGGAGATGAAAGCAGCACAGCAGGAGGTGAAACGCTGCCTGAGGGAAGCAAAGGACACCTACAGGAGGAAGGTGGAGCAGAAGTTGGAGAGGAACAATATGAGGGAGGTCTGGAATGGTGTAAAAACCATCACAGGCCACAACACCAAGAACAGCACAGTGGGGGGGACTGTGGAGAAGGCAAACGAACTCAACAACTTCTTCAACAGGTTTGACCAGCCCACAACCCCCCCACCCTCACCCTCACCCTCACCTTCACTACAGAGCCCTCTCCCCACTCTCCTACCTCCCTTGCTTCCCCCCCTTCCTGACACTATGATGACACCCCCCTCCTCCAATCCCTCTCTCAGCAGCAGGACATCTTCCCCCCCCTCCTTCCAATCATCTCCCAGTGTCACAGTGGATCAGGTCAGGAGACAACTGAGGAAGCTTCGCCCCAGAAAGGCAGCAGGCCCAGACAAGGTGTGTCCGAGGATGCTAAAGGCGTGTGCTGCTGAACTTGGGGAGCCGCTACAACGAGTCTTCAATCTCAGTCTGCGACTGGGGAGAGTGCCCACCCTATGGAAGACATCCTGCATCGTCCCGGTCCCCAAAAGGAACCGGCCCAATGAGCTGAATGACTTCCGACCGGTGGCACTGACATCACATCTTATGAAGACTCTAGAGCGGCTCTTCCTCAACCTCCTCCGACCACAGGTACAACAGGCCCAGGACCCACTACAGTTCGCCTACAAGTCGGGTGTGGGAGTGGAGGATGCCATCTTGTACCTCCTGCATAGAGCCCACTCACACCTCGATGGGGGAAAAGGCACGGTCAGGATCCTGTTTCTTGACTTTTCCAGTGCCTTTAATACCATCCGGCCCTGTCTGCTCCAGGAGAAACTGAACAGGATGGAGGTGGACCCCTGCCTGGTGGCTTGGATCTCCGACTACCTCACCGACAGGCCACAGTACGTCAGGCTGAAGGACATCACGTCTGACACTGTGGTCAGCAGCACAGGAGCACCACAGGGAACTGTGCTGTCCCCTCTTCTCTTCACCCTGTACACCTCTGACTTCTGCTACAAATCTGAATTATGTCACATTCAGAAGTTTGCAGACGACACAGCCATCATGGGGTGTATCTGGGATGATCAGGAAGGGGAGTACAGAAGTCTGGTGAGGAACTTTGTCACATGGAGTCACACAAACCACCTGCAACTCAACACCTCAAAGACTAAGGAACTGGTTGTGGACTTTGGGAGGTCCAGAGCAGGTCCACTGCCGGTTCAGATAGAGGGGGAGGAGGTGGAGGTGGTCAACAAGTACAAGTACCTCGGGCTGTGGGTGGACAATAAACTGGACTGGTCATGCAACACAGAGCACCTGTACAAAAAAGCCCAAAGCCGACTGTACTTCCTCAGGAGGCTGAGGTCTTTTAACATCTGCAGGAAGCTCCTGAGGATGTTTTACCAGTCAGTGGTTGCTGGAGTACTGTTCTATGCTGTGGTGTGCTGGGGGAGCAGCACAGCAAAGAAGGACTCATCCAGGCTGGAAAAACTGATCAGGAAGGCTAGCTCTGTGGTTGGCATGAAGCTGGACACTCTGGTGTCAGTGGCAGAGAAAAGGACACTAAAGAAGCTGCTGGATATTATGGACAATGCTGGGCATCCTCTGCACACGGCCATAAACAACCAGAAGAGTCTGTTCAGTGACAGGTTGCTTCTCCCAAAGACAAGAACCAACAGACTTAAAAACTCCTTTGTCCCACACGCCATCAGACTGTTTAACTCCTCTCTGGAGGGGAGAGGGAGGGGAAACAGGAGGACAAAGGAGGGGGGAACAACTAAGCTGTAGTGCCTCTTCTCTTCACTGTGTAATACCTTTGTGCAATACTTTTTGTTAACAATCATACTTGAAATGTGCAATTCACTTGTATTTTTATTTTTATTTTTATCCCTATTTATTCTATTTATCCCCTTTGTATATTTTATCTATATATGTCTTTGTATTTATATATGTGTGTGTGTGTGTGTATATATATATATATATATATATATAATATTCTTGACTCTGTAACTTCTGTCGGTGCTGTGCTTTTTGGAAAACAAATTTCCCAGAGGAACCTACCCGAGGGATTAATAAAGTTCTATCTTATCTTATCTTATCTTATCTCTACCATAATCCCTGTCCCCAAGAAACCTAGGATCACTGGACTAAATGACTACAGACCTGTGGCTCTGACATCTGTGGTCATGA
Source organism: Neolamprologus brichardi (assembly GCF_056152115.1). Classification (NCBI taxonomy): domain Eukaryota; kingdom Metazoa; phylum Chordata; class Actinopteri; order Cichliformes; family Cichlidae; genus Neolamprologus; species Neolamprologus brichardi. Next base: position 54,246,309 of record NC_142110.1, read on the forward strand.
AGTCATTTGAGCGCCTGGTTCTCTCCTACCTCAAGACCCTCACGGCCCCCCTCCTGGACCCCCTGCAGTTTGCATACAGAGCCAACAGGTCTGTAGACGACGCTATCAACATGGCTCTACACTTCATCCTGCAGCATCTGGACTCCCCAGGAACCTACGCCAGGATGCTGTTTGTGGACTTCAGCTCTGCCTTCAACACCATCCTTCCAGACCATCTCCAAGGCAAGCTTTCCCAGATGAATGTGCCTGATTCCATCTGCCGGTGGATCACCGACTTCCTGACGGACAGGAAGCAGCATGTGAGGCTGAGAAAGAATGTCTCGGATCCCGGACCATCAGCACCGGCTCCCCTCAGGGCTGTGTTCTTTCTCCTCGGGTCTTCTCCCTGTACACCAACTGCTGCACCTCCACCCACCAGTCTGTCAAGCTAATCAAGTTTGCAGATGACACCACCGTTATTGGACTCATCTCGGACGGGGATGAGTCTGCCTACAGGAGGGAGGTTGAACGTCTGGTGTCCTGGTGCAGCCACAACAACCTGGTGCTTAATGCCCAGAAGACAGTGGAGATTATTGTGGACTTCAGGAAGCACACAGCCCCACTCCCCTCCATCATCCTGACTGACACCCTCATCGCCTCTATGGACTCATTCCACTTCCTGGGTACCACCATCACCCAGGACCTGAAGTGGGAGCCCACCATCACCTCCGTCATTAAGAAAGCCCAGCAGAGGATGTACTTCCTGAGGCAGCTGAAGAAATTCAACCTGCCAACACAGACAATGATGCAATTCTACACTGCAATCATCGAGTCCATCCTCACCTCCTCCATCACCGTGTGGTACGCTGGAGCCACTATCAGGGACAAACAGAGACAGCAGCGTGTTGTGCGCTCTGCTGAGAAGGTGATTGGCTGCAGACTCCCATCTCTGCAGGACCTGTACACCTCCAGGACACTGGGGCGTGCAGCTCGGATCTCAGCTGACCCTTCTCACCCTGGACACAGTCTGTTTGACCTGCTCCCCTCAGGCAGGAGGCTCCGGTCCATTCGCACCAGAACCTCTCGCCATAAGAACAGTTTCTTCCCCTCTGCTGTTGGACTCATGAACAATAACCGTATGACTGTTCCCATCACTAACACATGACCCTACGCTGTGTTCACTGCATCATTCCATGTTTGGCACTGATCACCACGTGCACTCATGTATATATCTATCTACTTAGCACTTTTAATTCTTATTTTTATTTTTATGTCTATTTAAGCGTTATATGACAGTATGTTTGCACTAAGTACCGCAGCAGTTTCCTAATATTGTAAACCTGTAAACCGGCTCAACATTTGGCAATAAAACCCTTTCTGATTTCTGATTTCTGATGTGTAAAGTGGTGGCTTTGGCTCAGGAACTAGAGGAGGTTGAGTAGAGATAAGATACTGAACCTCGAATTGCGGTATGTGAGTGAGTGATAGATAAAACCACCGTATGCCTACGGGTGTGTAAATTTGACTTACAGTGTGAAAGTACCTTGAATGGACAGTAAGATTAGAAGAGCGCTTGTACAAATGTGAGTCCATCAACAGATTAAGTGCAATAAGCGGAGCATTGATGAATCATGAGTTTCACAACTTTTAAGATGTGTAGCACAGTAAAATATTTTTAACAGCATGTAATGGCTAAATATGTGTTTTATACCTCTAATTCATATCCTCTGGGAGCTAATCGTGACTCAGCTTAAACTTTAACACCAAAACTACTGAGTTTTTTTGTTTTTTTTGTGTAGATCATATCTGTTTATTCCAGGATGCTGCTGTGTATGTAACTGAACTCTTACCACTTCTCTGAGACAGCACTGACCAACAGGGTCACTGTCTTTCTTCACTTGAGGTTATGTATTTTCTTCTTGACAAAGTGTGTCTGCAGAAAGATAGAAGTGCCTTTTTATTGGCATTTAATTACTAAGTGGTAAACAGCCAAAGTGTTGAAAGAGTTAAAGGTATAATTTCTTGTTTTCTGAAGAATCAAACCATGTCACTGAGATATATAGTATAGGTTGTAGACCCTCTAATGAATGTCCATTTGTTATCATTATCCATGAATAATAATGTTGTTGTGCTATTCAAACCATTAAGTGGGCAATGGTGCACTGTCACCCTGAAATATATTTCCTCTATCAATACAGAAATGTTTGCTGAGATAAATGATGACACTGAATGCTGAGTATCCAAGCATTGTGGAAACCATTTGAGTTTTATAGGTTTTCTTGCATTTGAGTGAGGGTTTTTTGATTGTATAGGTTAAACTTTGGGAATGAGTGCTTTGCAACTGACCCCGTTTTATTCACTTTACTGTGCAAACTTCTCGAGCCACCAATAGTCTATTTCTGAAAGTTTTTCTTTGGACATTCTTTGCTTTTTCACTCAGACTTTGTATATTACTTGCTTCAAAGTAACTTTTACTTATTTGGTAAGCTCCTTAACATTGACCTAGGAATCATTCAAGCACACTGAATCCTTCAAAATTTGAAAAAATGGACAACTCGAGGACAAAATATAAAGGGTCAGGCCTGAAAAACTATCTACAGCAGATCAAAAGTTTCTGAAATAATGCTCTTAAGAAAATAATCCAACAAAGACCAAACACAGGACCTTCAGTTTATCTATCAACTGTTCACCAAAGTTTCATCAGAAATGGTGGCTGCCATTCTTAACAAAAAGAAAATAGGGTGAAAAGGCTGAAGTCTGCCAATTACACAGGAACTGAATTGAAATGTCAACGGGTCTTATGGAGTGATGAATCCAAATCTGAGATTTCTGGTTCAAATATGTGTCAATATGTAGAGAGGAGGTCAGGAGAGAGGCATAAACAGTGAGTGCCAACAGCCATCTGTAAAACTTGGTGAAGGCTTTATCATGGTTGCATTTCAGACACTGGTGTTGGGGATTCTTTAAAAGTGTCATCAGTATTTTGACCCACTATGTAATAATTCAATTCAATTCAATTTTATTTATATAGCGCCAAATCACAACAAAAGTCACCTCAAGGTGCTTCATAGATACAGAGAAAAACCCAACAATCATATGACCCCCTATGAGCAAGCACTTTGGCGATACCATCTGGAATGCACCTAAATGGAAATTGCTACATTTGTTTTAGCATAGCAACAATTCCAAACACACTGCCAATGTAGTAGACGCCTGGATAGATACCTGGATAGATACCTGGATAGAAAAATACACACAATGAAGACTATCGGTCATGAACTGACCTTCCCAGTTGAGCCCAACCTCAACACTATTGAAGCAGTGTGGGATCACCTTGACAGAGAACAGAGCAAAAGGCAGCCAACATCCAAAGAAGTCCTTCAAGAAGCCCGGAGAACTATTCCTGAGAACTGCTGAAAGACATGAAAGAAAAGCTTGCCTAAGAGAGTTCAGGCTGTGCTGAGGTGGTCATAGTAAACATTAACTTTTGAGCTTGGTGTTCAAGCTTGTTTTGCCTTATATACTGTATTTCCATTTAAATCTACACATGCTACAAATTGCTGCACCTAAGGTGTGGCTCGAGACTTTTCCACAACACTGTACAAAATGCTACAGAATATAAGATGTTTGCAAATATAAAACAAAATGAGGCAGCTATATATATGGGGGGACCCTAGCTGCTGTGCACCTGCAGTTTAGAGGCGCTGGAAGATGGCCTTTTGTTACAGAGTCAGGCTAGCTGTTCATCCCATGAGACATGAGAGCAGCATCAGTCTTATTTTTTTGCTCTCATCACAAAGGTGAATTACTCCTAACCCCCAAATTTCAAGCTGTCCCATTTGGATGCAATTATTTAAGATGTTACAAAAAGCAAAGTTTCTTGCGTGACGCCAGGCATTGTTGGATGAAGGGGAGATGCTTTGGATGGGCTAATCAAAATCATGAATCAGTGAGGGAAGAGCTAAAGCAGACAACAAGATGGAGGGCTGTGGGGACAAACATTAAACTTCTCCGACAGTCTCATTACTGCTCTCATACCTTTTGAACAGATCTGGCAATCAGAGTGGCGTTTTGAAAACAACTCACTAAAAAAAGAGTTTCTCCAAGCAAGAAAATAATGTTGTCTGAATAATGCAGAGTTTGACGTGAATATAATAAGGCAAAACAATCCGCAGCTGAAAACAGATGCTGTGGCATTCAATAACAAATAGTGGAGATGTGTGATATAGCCCAGTTAGATTTTCTAGTGATCTGCTGTACTTAAACTAATGTTTGGGCTGTACATTAACTATAGAAATAAAAAAACACAATAGGAATAATTTATTTATGCCATTACTACATTTGGCTGAAGGAAAACCTTTTTTTTTTGTATTTTTATCACATAAAAGCTAAAATGCTTTTCAAAAATTGAAAGTAAAATACTACTTTGCCAGACAAAAAAGGAGGCCATGACACACGGGAATATTGCCTGCTGGTAATCTGGTGTTTTCAGATAGGAGGGGGGGGGGGGGGCGGGAAGAGAACTAATGGTCATGAGAGCAGTGTGAACTTTTTATCATGTCTGATTTCTTTTTTCTTTTTTAACCCTAAACGGCTTGTGTCCGTTGCAGCCACGGGACACACACATACACTGGCACAACAACAAAGATCTAATTGAGCAGTCTGATGTGCGCAGAAGTCTGTGTGGTTATTCTGCAGCAGCCTACTTCTGTTTGCACATGATTTAATCAATGTAAACACAGTGAATCACTGCACACAATGGCTCTGCCCAGTGCTCTACTTTTCAAATTAGATGCTGCAGATTTATCACCAAGCTGTCCTGCTTCCTTTAGACAGGCATATTTAATTAAAGTAACTAAAGGAAAAGGTTGTCGTATTTCTTTTAGTATAAAACACCCGTGGATGCTTCGTATCACCTATTAATTTCCAACTCCCTGTTGAATTATCTTTTCTGAACTTTCGTCTCCTCATTTGTAAATGCTAACTCAAATGTATTATTTTAATTTTTAGCATTATTCCTGGAGTTGTGGCTCAGTGAGAACTGACAGAACCTGGTTCTTTTCTGCGTGTATTCCCAGCATGCCTATGATCCAGCTTTCACCAAAATACCAACACTTTGCTTTTGTGCAACCTCATTTGAATGAAACTACAACTGCTCTCTGTGCCTCTTCTCACACATTTGTGCCAAACACACTATGCAAGAAATGAAAATACCAAAGAGAAAAACACCAACATTTAAAAGTGCTACTTGTGGCCTGTCATAAAAAGTAAGCTGTTGGTGAGGTATCCAAAGGGAGGATGCTTTACTTTATAACAAACACAAAGCAGAAAATGACCACTCGGTTGACTCATAATTGGCAAGACAGTAAAAATAATGTGTCACTTACTTGGCATCTGCATCCAGTCAAAGGCATGAGCGTGAAATATGTAATTGCAGTCACAGAGTCCAAGTCAACAGCCCACAAGGAATAAGAGACGACCAAAATCTCCTTCTTGAGGCTAAACTGCAGTATTATTTTTTTCTCTCCCTATCAGAGAAAAGAATTTTCTTGATTTTTATTTGCCTTCTAGGTGGGTTCTTGTTCAGTTATTGTAAAAATTCAAACAATTACATTAATGATATCACAAGTGGTTAAAAAAGCGCATAATTTTTACTTGACTGACTTACTCCTAGAGGGCAAAATGTTCCAACATACTGAACAGGCCAGAGCTACAGCCCAGACATGTCCATTTTCTGTCTTCGGCCACAAATATTTAGATTGCCTCTCAGAAGTGGCAAGTTTTGGGCAATGAATGCAATCCATTCGGCTGCTGCTGTTTCTGTATTTCAATGAGTAAAAAGAGCACAGTCCCTGACATTCATATATATTTCATCTGGATGAGCCAGAAATTCTGTCTGGGAACAAGATACTCTGAATATTCAAGATATTCTGTTGTCAAATAAAAGGTTGGAGCTAATTAATTCATGCTAATAAGCTACCTAAGATCAATTATGAGTCAGTAGTTTAATCTTTCAGGCATTTTGGAGGGCTTAAGAAACAAAACACATTGTTCAGAGTAGAACTGGGCGATATAAGATTTTTTCATATCACGATATGTTTTTTTCATTTCTGGCGATAACGATATATATCACGATATAAGCCAAATAACTATATTTGTAAGATTTAAATGTGCTGTTGCTCACAAGTAAAATGTTTTGATTTAAATATTTATTTCCCATAATAAGTTCAACAGGGTAGATGTACTTAAGGAACATGAGACTTTTTCAGATAAATAAAGGCAAATATGGCAAACTACACAAAAGGCAGCCGCTGAAGCATTTAAGTTTCAAAATAGAACAAACAAAACAGGTTACTAAATTGTCAATTCCACTTAGAAACAAAATTTTAATTCTAAAAATAAATCTTAGTTCATTTTACAGAAGAACAGATAAAATTGACTAACTTTTGTCAATATCAAATAAACTGAGAACTAAAAGGAAATTCTCAATCTCTCCTTGTTGTATAGCTTAGCTTTTCAAACAGTTTTAACAGTTACTTTAGTCTGACAAAAGCCGAATGACAAATTAGCGCTTCCAGTCAGAGATTGAGCATGCACCGGTTTATTGTATTTCCAGACTTGCTTTTGGCACAATTTACAGTGCGCGCTACTCTGTTTTTTGTCAGATTTGAAATAGCCGAAATACCATCACACTACAGAACTTCTATGGCTCTTCTATTTGACAATCTCTCCGGCGTGGAACCATCATCTGTTTTCTCTTCGGTAACCTTCGGTCACGCTCTCGGTTGCTTTTTCTCTAGTCGGCACACTCATATCCTCCATTACACGGGCGGCACGGCAGCTGGCTGCTTCCCAAACAAATACACATGTGACTTACTTTGCAGTATGGTGTGAATCTTTATCCATTTGGGATCCTGTCAGTTATGCAGCATTTGGTTGAATATGAGCAGAGCCTGTTTGTTTTTGATTCACAGGACAAACTCATACTACTACTTCGCTCACAGTTTTATCAATAAACATTTGTGTACCAGTTCCATTGGTAACCATACATCCACCATGTTTTACATATATGGAAAGCACAGTTGTAGATCCAGGCAATGATACATTTGCCTCGTCAAAAGTGTTTTTGACTTGTCTGCATTTTGTGAAGTTTCTTTTCTGAACCATGAAAATAGTTCATTCATGTGCTTCAGTTGTTTTCTGTGGTCTTTCAGGCCTTTTTGTTTTGCCGAGTTGGTCCAGGTTGGTGCCTTGGCAACTCCTGAAGTTTTTACTGTCTTTCCTATAGGTTCATTTTGGTTTTTCAGCTGAAAGACCACCTCCATCATTTGCACTAAAATGTCTTTTTAGCTTTCACATTTAAAATGATATTATTAGAAAGTTAGAAAGCATAGATGTAACACTTTGAATAAACTTCAGATATTAAGTCTACTTCATTTGTCCTGAAATAAGAAGGGAATGGACCCCACCTGTCCATGTAACTTCTTGTCAGTCAGTTATCCAGTTAATTTTGAGTCTTTGAGAATGGAGGACCCTCTATTCTTTCTTTCTTTCTTTCTTTCTTTCTTTCTTTTTGTGCAAAATCCCTTGAATTAAAGCTGAAAGTATCCACTTCAAACATTGGCTGTTTGGTTTAAACTCAACACTATGGTGGTGTAGAGAGGCAAAACTTCAAAAACTGTGCCTTTGTCCAACAAATTATGGACCTAACAGTATCTGGCAGACTGCAGAGGGAAACCTTGTTTCACCATCCAGGTTGGAGAGCTATGAATGGGCAAATTGATATCGAAACTACTAATATAAAAGAACATGACCCTGTCAGATTAACACTTGTGATCATTTCATTTATTTAAAATCCTAGAAAATACATTGAGGGAGAACCCTCATTTTCAATAGCACTGGAGTGAATAATAATACATAAATGTAGCAGTGAAAGTGCTCTTTATAGTGTGTGCACTCTGTGCTTTAGATCTTCACAATCAACCAAATTTTATGTGCCACAAAGGGTCTGTGATCAAACCATATTTTATTTTGGGATCAATATGGTGTCCCTGTATTTTAGGGAAAGGCAAAATTTGACTTTTTTAGAAAACAAAATGTAAGTAATTATTGCTGTGTATCAGTTATAATGATTATGCTCCCTCCTGATTGCAAAGAGCTCGGAGAATAATTTAATAAAAACAAAAATCAGACATCAGACGATTGAGGCTACACAGGACTGTAAACACTAGGGATGGGTATCGTTTAGGTTTTATCCAATAAAAGTACCAAACCGGTACTTTTGACAGGTTTTAGAAGTGAGGGGTGTGTCTGTGCGCAGGTTTGAGAAGTGAGGGGTGTGTCTGTGCGCAGGTTTTAGAAGTGAGGGGTGTGTCTGTGCGCAGGTTTTAGAAGTGAGGGGCGTGTCTGTGCGCAGGTTTTAGAAGTGAGGGGTGTGTCTGTGCGCAGGTTATAGATGTGAGGGGCGTGTCTGTGCGCAGGTTTTAGAAGTGAGGGGCGTGTCTGTGCGCAGGTTTTAGAAGTGAAGGGCGTGTCTGTGCGCAGGTTTTAGAAGTGAAGGGCGTGTCTGTGCGCAGGTTTTAGAAGTGAGGGGCGTGTCTGTGCGCAGGTTTTAGAAGTGAGGGGCGTGTCTGTGCGCAGGTTTTAGAAGTGAAGGGCGTGTCTGTGCGCAGGTTATAGATGTGAGGGGCGTGTCTGTGCGCAGGTTTTTGAAGTGAGGGGTGTGTCTGTGCGCAGGTTTTAGAAGTGAAGGGCGTGTCTGTGCGCAGGTTTTAGAAGTGAAGGGCGTGTCTGTGCGCAGGTTTTAGAAGTGAGGGGTGTGTCTGTGCGCAGGTTTTAGAAGTGAGGGGCGTGTCTGTGCGCAGGTTTTAGAAGTGAAGGGCGTGTCTGTGCGCAGGTTATAGATGTGAGGGGCGTGTCTGTGCGCAGGTTATAGATGTGAGGGGTGTGTCTGTGCGCAGGTTTTTGAAGTGAGGGGCGTGTCTGTGCGCAGGTTATAGATGTGAGGGGTGTGTCTGTGCGCAGGTTTTTCAAGTGAGGGGCGTGTCTGTGCGCAGGTTTTAGAAATGAGGGGTGTGTCTGTGCGCAGCTTATAGATGTGAGGGGTGTGTCTGTGCGCAGGTTTTTGAAGTGAGGGGCGTGTCTACGCAGGTTTTAGAAGTGATGGCTGTGTCATCACAAAGGTTTTAGAAGTGATGGCTGTGTCATCACAAAGGTTTTAGAAGTGATGGCTGTGTCATCACAAAGGTTTTAGAATGATGGTTGTGTCATCACAAAGGTTTTAGAAGTGATGGTTGTGTCATCACAAAGGTTTTAGAAGTGATGGCTGTGTCGTCACAAAGGTTTTAGAAGTGTTGGTTGTGTCATCACAAAGGTTTTAGAAGTGATGGTTGTGTCATCACAAAGGTTTTAGAAGTGATGGCTGTGTCATGACAAAGGTTTTAGAAGTGTTGGTTGTGTCATCACAAAGGTTTTAGAAGTGACGGGCGTGTCTGTGCGCAGGTTTTAGAAGTGAGGGGCGTGTCTGTGCGCAGGTTGTAGAAGTAAGGGGTGTGTCTGTAGGCAGGTTTTAGAAGTGAGGGGTGTGTCTTTGCGCAGGTTTTAGAAGTGAGGGGCGTGTCTGTGCGCAGGTTTTAGAAGTGAGGGGCGTGTCTGTGCGCAGGTTGTAGAAGTAAGGGGTGTGTCTGTAGGCAGGTTTTAGAAGTGAGGGGTGTGTCTTTGCGCAGGTTTTAGAAGTGAGGGGCGTGTCTGTGCGCAGGTTGTAGAAGTAAGGGGTGTGTCTGTAGGCAGGTTTTAGAAGTGAGGGGTGTGTCTGTGTGCAGGTTATAGAAGTGATGGCCGTGTCTGTACACAGGTTGTAGAAGTGAGGGGCGTGTCATTACGCAGGTTTTAGAAGTGAGGGGCGTGTCATCACAAAGGTTTTAGAAGTGAGGGGTGTGTCTGTGCGCAGGTTTTAGAAGTGAGGGGTGTGTCTTTGCGCAGGTTTTAGAAGTGAGGGGTGTGTCTGTGCGCAGGTTTTAGAAGTGAGGGGTGTGTCTGTGCGCAGGTTTTAGAAGTGCGGGGTGTGTCTTAACAGCCATCGCTTCTAAAGGTTTTAGAAGTGAGGGGTGTGTCTGTACACAGGTTGTAGAAGTGAGGGGTGTGTCTGTACGCAGGTTGTAGAAGTGAGGGGGGAGTCTGTGCGCAGGTTGTAGAAGTGAGGGGCGTGTCTGTACGCAGGTTGTAGAAGTGAGGGGTGTGTCTGTGCGCAGGTTTTAGAAGTGAGGGGTGTGTCTGTGTGCAGGTTTTTGAAGTGAGGGGCGTGTCTTTACGCAGGTTTTAGAAGTGTTGGTTGTGTCATCACAAATGTTTTAGAAGTGTTGGTTGTGTCATCACAAAGGTTTTAGAAGTGAGGGCTGTGTCATCACAAAGGTTTTAGAAGTGATGGCTGTGTCATGACAAAGGTTTTAGAAGTGTTGGTTGTGTCATCACAAAGGTTTTAGAAGTGATGGTTGTGTCATGACAAAGGTTTTAGAAGTGATGGCTGTGTCATCACAAAGGTTTTAGAAGTGATGGCTGTGTCATGACAAAGGTTTTAGAAGTGTTGGTTTTGTCATCACAAAGGTTTTAGAAGTGTTGGTTGTGTCATGACAAAGGTTTTAGAAGTGTTGGTTGTGTCATCACAAAGGTTTTAGAAGTGAGGGCTGTGTCATCACAAAGGTTTTAGAAGTGATGGCTGTGTCATGACAAAGGTTTTAGAAGTGTTGGTTTTGTCATCACAAAGGTTTTAGAAGTGTTGGTTGTGTCATCACAAAGGTTTTAGAAGTGAGGGGCGTGTCTGTGCGCAGGTTTTAGAAGTGACGGGCGTGTCTGTGCGCAGGATTTAGAAGTGAGGGGTGTGTCTGTGCGCAGGTTTTAGAAGTGACGGGCGTGTCTGTGTGTAGGTTTTAGAAGTGAGGGGTGTGTCTGTGTCCAGGTTTTAGAAGTGAGGGGTGTGTCTGTGCGTAGGTTTTAGAAGTGAGGGGCGTGTCTGTGCGCAGGTTGTAGAAGTGAGGGGCGTGTCTGTGCGCAGGTTTTAGAAGTGAGGGGCGTGTCTGTGCGCAGGTTTTAGAAGTGAGGGGTGTGTCTTTGCGCAGGTTTTAGAAGTGAGGGGCGTGTCTGTGCACAGATTTTAGAAGTGATGGCCGTGTCATCACAAATGTTTTAGAAGTGATGGCTGTGTCTGTACACAGGTTGTAGAAGTGAGGGGCGTGTCATTACGCAGGTTTTAGAAGTGAGGGGCGTGTCATCACAAACGTTTTAGAAGTGAGGGGTGTGTCTGTGCGCAGGTTTTAGAAGTGAGGGGTGTGTCTGTGCGCAGGTTATAGATGTGAGGGGTGTGTCTGTGCGCAGGTTTTAGAAGTGAGGGGTGTGTCTGTGCGCAGGTTTTAGAAGTGCGGGGCGTGTCTGTGTCCAGGTTTTAGAAGTGAGGGGTGTGTCTTAACAGCCATCGCTTCTAAAGGTTGTAGAAGTGAGGGGTGTGTCTGTACGCAGGTTGTAGAAGTGAGGGGGGAGTCTGTGCGCAGGTTGTAGAAGTGAGGGGCGTGTCTGTACGCAGGTTGTAGAAGTGAGGGGCGAGTCATTGCGCAGGTTTTAGAAGTTTTGGTTGTGTCATCTCAAAGGTTTTAGAAGTGAGGGGTGTGTCTGTGCGCAGGTTTTAGAAGTGATGGCTGTGTCTGTACGCAGGTTGTAGAAGTGAGGGGTGTGTCTATGCGCAGGTTTTAGAAGTGAGGGGCGTGTCTGATGCTCGGGTTTTAGAAGTGAGGGGTGTGTCATCACAAAGGTTTTAGAAGTGATGGCTGTGTCATCACAAAGGTTTTAGAAGTGATGGCTGTGTCATCACAAAGGTTTTAGAATGATGGTTGTGTCATCACAAAGGTTTTAGAAGTGATGGCTGTGTCATCACAAAGGTTTTAGAAGTGATGGCTGTGTCATCACAAAGGTTTTAGAAGTGATGGCTGTGTCATCACAAAGGTTTTAGAATGATGGTTGTGTCATCACAAAGGTTTTAGAAGTGATGGCTGTGTCATCACAAAGGTTTTAGAAGTGATGGCTGTGTCATCACAAAGGTTTTAGAATGATGGTTGTGTCATCACAAAGGTTTTAGAAGTGATGGTTGTGTCATCACAAAGGTTTTAGAAGTGATGGCTGTGTCATCACAAAGGTTTTAGAAGTGATGGCTGTGTCGTCACAAAGGTTTTAGAAGTGTTGGTTGTGTCATCACAAAGGTTTTAGAAGTGAGGGGTGTGTCTGTGCGCAGGTTTTAGAAGTGACGGGCGTGTCTGTGCGCAGGTTTTAGAAGTGAGGGCTGTGTCGTCACAAAGGTTTTAGAAGTGTTAGTTGTGTCATCACAAAGGTTTTAGAAGTGATGGTTGTGTCATCACAAAGGTTTTAGAAGTGTTGGTTGTGTCATCACAAAGGTTTTAGAAGTGTTGGTTGTGTCATCACAAAGGTTTTAGAAGTGAGGGGCGTGTCTGTGCGCAGGTTTTAGAAGTGAGGGGCGTGTCTGTGCGCAGGTTGTAGAAGTAAGGGGTGTGTCTGTAGGCAGGTTTTAGAAGTGAGGGGTGTGTCTTTGCGCAGGTTTTAGAAGTGAGGGGCGTGTCTGTGTGCAGGTTATAGAAGTGATGGCCATGTCTGTACACAGGTTGTAGAAGTGAGGGGCGTGTCATTACGCAGGTTTTAGAAGTGAGGGGCGTGTCATCACAAAGGTTTTAGAAGTGAGGGGCGTGTCTGTGCGCAGGTTTTAGAAGTGAGGGGTGTGTCTTTGCGCAGGTTTTAGAAGTGAGGGGTGTGTCTGTGCGCAGGTTTTAGAAGTGAGGGGTGTGTCTGTGCGCAGGTTTTAGAAGTGCGGGGTGTGTCTTAACAGCCATCGCTTCTAAAGGTTTTAGAAGTGAGGGGTGTGTCTGTACACAGGTTGTAGAAGTGAGGGGTGTGTCTGTACGCAGGTTGTAGAAGTGAGGGGGGAGTCTGTGCGCAGGTTGTAGAAGTGAGGGGCGTGTCTGTACGCAGGTTGTAGAAGTGAGGGGTGTGTCTGTGCGCAGGTTTTAGAAGTGAGGGGTGTGTCTGTGCGCAGGTTTTAGAAGTGAGGGGTGTGTCTGTGTGCAGGTTTTTGAAGTGAGGGGCGTGTCTTTACGCAGGTTTTAGAAGTGTTGGTTGTGTCATCACAAATGTTTTAGAAGTGTTGGTTGTGTCATCACAAAGGTTTTAGAAGTGAGGGCTGTGTCATCACAAAGGTTTTAGAAGTGATGGCTGTGTCATGACAAAGGTTTTAGAAGTGAGGGGCGTGTCTGTGTGCAGGTTTTTGAAGTGAGGGGCGTGTCTTTACGCAGGTTTTAGAAGTGATGGCTGTGTCATCACAAATGTTTTAGAAGTGTTGGTTGTGTCATCACAAATGTTTTAGAAGTGTTGGTTGTGTCATCACAAAGGTTTTAGAAGTGATGGCTGTGTCATGACAAAGGTTTTAGAAGTGTTGGTTGTGTCATCACAAAGGTTTTAGAAGTGATGGTTGTGTCATCACAAAGGTTTTAGAAGTGTTGGTTGTGTCATCACAAAGGTTTTAGAAGTGAGGGGCGTGTCTGTGCGCAGGTTTTAGAAGTGACGGGCGTGTCTGTGCGCAGGATTTAGAAGTGAGGGGTGTGTCTGTGCGCAGGTTTTAGAAGTGACGGGCGTGTCTGTGTGTAGGTTTTAGAAGTGAGGGGTGTGTCTGTGTCCAGGTTTTAGAAGTGAGGGTGTGTCTGTGCGTAGGTTTTAGAAGTGAGGGGCGTGTCTGTGCGCAGGTTGTAGAAGTAAGGGGTGTGTCTGTAGGCAGGTTTTAGAAGTGAGGGGCGTGTCTGTGCGCAGGTTTTAGAAGTGAGGGGCGTGTCTGTGCGCAGGTTTTAGAAGTGAGGGGTGTGTCTTTGCGCAGGTTTTAGAAGTGAGGGGCGTGTCTGTGCACAGATTTTAGAAGTGATGGCCGTGTCATCACAAATGTTTTAGAAGTGATGGCTGTGTCTGTACACAGGTTGTAGAAGTGAGGGGCGTGTCATTACGCAGGTTTTAGAAGTGAGGGGCGTGTCATCACAAACGTTTTAGAAGTGATGGCTGTGTCTGTGCGCAGGTTGTAGAAGTGAGGGGTGTGTCTGTGCGCAGGTTTTAGAAGTGAGGGGTGTGTCTGTGCGCAGGTTATAGATGTGAGGGGTGTGTCTGTGCGCAGGTTTTAGAAGTGAGGGGTGTGTCTGTGCGCAGGTTTTAGAAGTGCGGGGCGTGTCTGTGTCCAGGTTTTAGAAGTGAGGGGTGTGTCTTAACAGCCATCGCTTCTAAAGGTTGTAGAAGTGAGGGGTGTGTCTGTACGCAGGTTGTAGAAGTGAGGGGGGAGTCTGTGCGCAGGTTGTAGAAGTGAGGGGCGTGTCTGTACGCAGGTTGTAGAAGTGAGGGGCGAGTCATTGCGCAGGTTTTAGAAGTTTTGGTTGTGTCATCTCAAAGGTTTTAGAAGTGAGGGGTGTGTCTGTGCGCAGGTTTTAGAAGTGATGGCTGTGTCTGTACGCAGGTTGTAGAAGTGAGGGGTGTGTCTATGCGCAGGTTTTAGAAGTGAGGGGCGTGTCTGATGCTCAGGTTTTAGAAGTGAGGGGTGTGTCTGTGCGCAGGTTTTAGAAGTGAGGGGCGTGTCTGTGCGCAGGTTGTAGAAGTGAGGGGTGTGTCTGTGCGCAGGTTTTAGAAGGGAGGGGCGTGTCTTTGCGCAGGTTTTAGAAGTGAGGGGTGTGTCTGTGCGCAGGTTGTAGAAGTGTGGGGCGTGTCTGTGCGCAGGTTGTAGAGGTGAGGGGTGTGTCTGTGCGCAGGTTGTGGAAGTGAGGGGTGTGTCTGTGCGCAGGTTATAGAAGTGAGCGGTGTGTCATTACGCAGGTTGTAGAATTGATGGCTGTGTCATCACAAAGGTTTTAGAATGATGGTTGTGTCATCACAAAGGTTTTAGAAGTGTTGGTTTTGTCATCACAAAGGTTTTAGAAGTGTTGGTTGTGTCATCACAAAGGTTTTAGAAGTGATGGCTGTGTCATCACAAAGCTTTTAGAAGTGTTGGTTTTGTCATCACAAAGGTTTTAGAAGTGTTGGTTGTGTCATCACAAAGGTTTTAGAATGATGGTTGTGTCATCACAAAGGTTTTAGAATGATGGTTGTGTCATCACAAAGGTTTTAGAAGTGTTGATTCTCCTCCGTGAATCGCAACCTTATCGTGGTGGAGGGGTTTGTGTGTCCCAGGGATCCCAGGGGCTATGTTGTCTGGGGGCTTTTGCCCCCTGGTAGGGTCTCCCATGGCAAATTGGTCCTGGGTGAGGGACCAGACAAAGAGCGATTCAGAATTCTAATATCCCCTCGGCTTGCTGCCGGTACGTTGGGGTTTTTCCCGGTGGACGAGAGGGTTTGTTCCCTGCGCCTTAGGGTCGGGGAACGGGTCCTGACTGTCATCTGCGCTTATGCGCCGAGTGGCAGTTCTGAGTACCCAGCCTTCTTAGAGTCCCGGGGGGGGGTGCTGGAAGGTGCTCCACCTGGAGACTCTGTTGTCCTGCTGGGAGACTTCAATGCTCACGTGGGTAACGACAGCGAGACCTGGAGGGGCATGATTGGGAGGAACGGCCTCCCTGATCTGAACCCGAGCGGTGCTTTGTTATTGGACTTCTGTGCTAATCACAGTTTGGCCATAACGAACACCTTGTTCGAACATAAGAGTGTCCATAAGTGCACGTGGCACCAGGACACTCTAGGCCGTAGGTCGATGATCGATTTTGTAATCGTATCACCAGACCTGCGACCATATGTTCTGGACACTCGGGTAAAGAGAGGAGCTGAGCTGTCAACTGATCACCACCTGGTGGTGAGTTGGATCAGGTGGCGGGGGAGGACGCTGGACAGACCTGGTGCACCTAAACGCGTAGTGAGGGTGTGCTGGGAACGACTAGCAGAGGCCCCAGTCCGCGAGATCTTCAACTCACACCTCCGGCAGAGCTTCAACAGCATTCCGAGGGAGGCGGGGGACATCGAGTCCGAATGGACCATGTTCAGCGCCTCCATTGCCGAAGCTGCTGCATTGAGCTGCGGCCGCAAGGTGGTTGGTGCCTGCCGTGGTGGTAATCCCCGAACCAAATGGTGGACACCAGAGGTGAAGGGAGCCACCAGGCTGAAGAAGGAGTCCTATCGGGCTTGGTTAGCCTGTGGGACTCCGGAGGCAGCCGACAGGTATCGACAGGCCAAGCGGAATGCGGCTCGGGCAGTGGCTGAAGCAAAAACTCGGGTGTGGGAGGAGTTCGGAGAGGCCATGGAAAAAGACTTTCGGACTGCCTCGAAGAGGTTCTGGCAAACCGTCAGGCGTCTCAGGAGGGGAAAGCGGTGCTCTACCTGCACTGTGTATAGTGCTGGCGGAGCGCTGCTGACGTCGACTGAGAAAATTGTCAGGCGGTGGAAGGAATACTTCGAGGACCTCCTTAATCCCACTGACGCGTCTTCCGAGGAGGAAGCAGAGTCTGGGGATGAGGGGAATGACCCGCCAATTTCTGGGGGCGAGGTCACTGAGGCAGTTAAACAACTCCTTGGTGGCAGAGCCCCTGGTGTTGATGAGGTCCGCTCCGAGTTCCTGAAGGCTCTGGACGTTGTAGGGCTGTCCTGGCTGACACGCCTCTGCAATGTTGCGTGGAGATCAGGGGCAGTACCCGTGGATTGGCAGACCGGGGTGGTGGTCCCCATCTTTAAGAAGGGGGACCGGAGGGTGTGTTCCAACTACAGGGGGATCACACTCCTCAGCCTCCCCGGGAAAGTCTATGCCAGGGTGCTGGAAAGGAGAGTTCGTCCGCTAGTCGAACCTCTGATGCAGGAGGAACAATGCGGTTTTCGTCCTGGTCGCGGAACACTGGACCAGCTCTTTATCCTCTCGAGGATACTTGAGGGTGCATGGGAGTTTGCCCAACCAGTCTACATGTGTTTTGTGGACTTGGAGAAGGCATTCGACCGTGTCCCTCGGGGTGTCCTGTGGGAGGTGTTGCGGGAGTATGGGGTGTCTGGCCCATTGCTACGGGCCATTCGATCCCTATACAACCGTTGCAAGAGCTTGGTTCGCATTGCCGGCAATAAGTCGAACTCGTTCCCGGTGGGTGATGGGCTCCGCCAGGGCTGCCCTTTGTCACCGGTTCTGTTCATAATTTTTATGGACAGGATTTCTAGGCGCAGCCAAGTGGCGGAGGGCTTTCGCTTTGGTGGCCTCAGGATCTCATCTCTGATCTTTGCGGATGATGTGGTTCTGTTGGCTTCATCGGGTGAGGGCCTCCAGCTCGCACTGGAGCGGTTCGCAGCCGAGTGTGAAGCAGCGGGAATGAGGATCAGCACCTCCAAATCTGAGGCCATGGTTCTCAGCCGGAAAAGGGTGGAGTGCCCACTCCGGGTCGGGGATGAGGTCCTGCCCCAAGTGGAGGAGTTCAAGTATCTCGGGGTCTTGTTCGCGAGTGATGGGAGAAGGGAGCCGGAGATCGACAGACGGATTGGGGCTGCGGCTGCAGTAATGCAGACGCTGCACCGGTCCGTCGTGGTGAAGAGGGAGCTGAGTGTAAAAGCGAAGCTCTCAATTTACCGGTCGATCTACGTCCCTACCCTCACCTATGGCCACGAGCTGTGGGTAGTGACCGAAAGGACGAGATCGCGGATACAAGCGGCGGAAATGAGCTTCCTCCGAAGGGTGGCTGGCATCTCCCTTAGAGATAGGGTGAGAAGTTCGGCTATCCGGGAGGGGCTCAGAGTAGAGCCGCTGCTCCTCCACATCGAAAGGAGCCAGCTGAGGTGGTTTGGGCATCTGACAAGGATGCCCCCTGGGCGCCTCCTGGGTGAGGTGTTCCAGGCATGTCCCACCGGGAGGAGGCCCCGGGGCAGACCCAGGACACGCTGGAGAGATTATATCTCTCGGCTGGCCTGGGAACGCCTTGGTGTTCCCCCGGATGAGCTGGAGGAGGTGGCTGGGGAGAGGGAGGTCTGGGCCTCTTTGCTTAGGCTGCTGCCCCCGCGACCCGGCCCCGGATAAAGCGGATGAAGATGGATGGATGGATGATTGTGTCATCACAAAGGTTTTAGAAGTGATGGCTGTGTCATCACAAAGGTTTTAGAAATGATGGCTGTGTCATCACAAAGGTTTTAGAAGTGAGGGGCGTGTCTGCGCGCAGGTTTTAGAAGTGAGGGGTGTGTCTGTGCGCAGGTTGTAGAAGTGAGGGGTGTGTCTTTGCGCAGGTTATAGAAGTGAGGGGTGTGTCTGTGCGCAGGTTTTAGAAGTGAGGGGCGTGTCTGTGCGCAGGTTTTAGAAGTGAGGGGTGTGTCTGTGCGCAGGTTGTAGACGTGAGGGGTGTGTCTGTGCGCAGGTTGTAGACGTGA
This sequence comes from Neolamprologus brichardi, assembly GCF_056152115.1. Taxonomy (NCBI): domain Eukaryota; kingdom Metazoa; phylum Chordata; class Actinopteri; order Cichliformes; family Cichlidae; genus Neolamprologus; species Neolamprologus brichardi. The sequence goes on from NC_142110.1 coordinate 54,264,681, forward strand.
GGGGTGTGTCTGTGCACAGGTTGTAGAAGTGAGGGGTGTGTCTGTGTGCAGGTTATAGAAGTGAGGGGTGTGTCTGTGTGCAGGTTTTTGAAGTGAGGGGCGTGTCATCACAAAGGTTTTAGAAGTGATGGCTGTGTCATCACAAAGGTTTTAGAAGTGATGGCTGTGTCTGTACACATGTTGTAGAAGTGTGGGGTGTGTCTGTGTGCAGGTTTTTGAAGTGAGGGGCGTGTCATTACGGAGGTTTTAGAAGTGATGGCTGTGTCATCACAAATGTTTTAGAAGTGTTGGTTGTGTCATCACAAAGGTTTTAGAATGATGGTTGTGTCATCACAAAGGTTTTAGAATGATGGTTGTGTCATCACAAAGGTTTTAGAATGATGGTTGTGTCATCACAAATGTTTTAGAAGTGTTGGTTGTGTCATCACAAAGGTTTTAGAATGATGGTTGTGTCATCACAAAGGTTTTAGAATGATGGCTGTGTCATCACAAAGGTTTTAGAAGTGTTGGTTTTGTCATCACAAAGGTTTTAGAATGATGGCTGTGTCATCACAAAGGTTTTAGAAGTGTTGGTTTTGTCATCACAAAGGTTTTAGAAGTGTTGGTTGTGTCATCACCAAGGTTTTAGAAGTGTTAGTTGTGTCATCACAAAGGTTTTAGAAGTGATGGCTGTGTCATCACAAAGGTTTTAGAAGTGATGCCTGTGCCATCACAAAGGTTTTAGAAGTGAGGGGTGTGTCTGTGCGCAGGTTTTAGAAGTGAGGGGTTTTTCTGTACGCAGGTTTTAGAAGTGAGGGGTGTCTCTGTGCGCAGGTTGTAGAAGTGAGGGGTGTGTCTTTGCGCAGGTTGTAGAAGTGAGGGGTGTGTCTATGCGCAGGTTATAGAAGTGAGGGGTGTGTCTTTGCGCAGGTTATAGAATTGAGGGGTTTTTCTGTGCGCAGGTTTTAGAGGTGAGGGGCGTGTCTCTGCGCAGGTTGTAGACGTGAGGGGTGTGTCTGTGCGCAGGTTTTAGAAGTGAGGGGTGTGTCTCTGCGCAGGTTGTAGACATGAGGGGTGTGTCTGTGCGCAGGTTTTAGAAGTGAGGGGCGTGTCTGTGCGCATGTTTTAGAAGTGAGGGGTGTGTCTGTGCGCAGCTTATAGAAGTGAGGGGTGTGTCTGTGCGCAGGTTTTAGAAGTGAGGGGCAAGTCATTACGGACGTTTTAGAATGATGGTTGTGTCATCACAAAGGTTTTAGAAGTGAGGCTTGTGTCATCACCAAGGTTTTAGAAGTGATGGCTTTGTCATCACAAAGGTTTTAGAAGTGAGGGGTGTGTCTGTGCGCAGGTTTTAGAAGTGAGGGGCGTGTCTGTGTGCAGGTTTTTGAAGTGAGGGGCGTGTCATTACGGAGGTTTTAGAAGTGATGGTTGTGTCATCACAAAGGTTTTAGAAGTGTTGGTTGTGTCATCACAAAGGTTTTAGAAGTGATGGCTGTGTCATCACAAAGGTTTTAGAAGTGAGGGGCGTGTCTGTGCACAGGTTTTAGAAGTGAGGGGCGTTTCTGTGTGCAGGTTTTTGAAGTGAGGGGCGTGTCATCACAAAGGTTTTAGAATGATGGTTGTGTCATCACAAAGGTTTTAGAAGTGTTGGTTGTGTCATCACAAAGGTTTTAGAATGATGGTTGTGTCATCACAAAGGTTTTAGAAGTGTTGGTTGTGTCATCACAAAGGTTTTAGAAGTGTTGGTTGTGTCATCACAAAGGTTTTAGAATGATGGTTGTGTCATCACAAAGGTTTTAGAAGTGTTGGTTGTGTCATCACAAAGGTTTTAGAATGATGGTTGTGTCATCACAAAGGTTTTAGAAGTGAGGGGCGTGTCATCACAAAGGTTTTAGAATGATGGTTGTGTCATCACAAAGGTTTTAGAAGTGTTGGTTGTGTCATCACAAAGGTTTTAGAATGATGGTTGTGTCATCACAAAGGTTTTAGAAGTGAGGGCTGTCTCATCACAAAGGTTTTAGAAGTGTTGGTTGTGTCATCACAAAGGTTTTAGAAGTGTTGGTTGTGTCATCACAAAGGTTTTAGAATGATGGTTGTGTCATCACAAAGGTTTTAGAAGTGTTGGTTGTGTCATCACAAAGGTTTTAGAATGATGGTTGTGTCATCACAAAGGTTTTAGAAGTGAGGGCTGTCTCATCACAAAGGTTTTAGAAGTGTTGGTTGTGTCATCACAAAGGTTTTAGAATGATGGTTGTGTCATCACAAAGGTTTTAGAAGTGATGGTTGTGTCATCACAAAGGTTTTAGAAGTGAGGGCTGTCTCATCACAAAGGTTTTAGAAGTGTTGGTTGTGTCATCACAAAGGTTTTAGAAGTGATGGCTGTGTCATCACCAAGGTTTTAGAAGTGAGGGGCGTGTCTGTGCGCAGGTTTTAAAAGTGAAGTGCGTGTCATTACGCAGGTTTTAGAAGTGAGGGGTGTGTCTGTGCGCAGGTTTTAAAAGTGAAGTGCGTGTCATTACGCAGGTTTTAGAAGTGAGGGGTGTGTCTGTGCGCAGGTTTTAGAAGTGAGGGGCGTGTCTGTGCGCAGGTTGTAGAAGTGAGGGGTGTGTCTTTGCGCAGGTTATAGAAGTGAGGGGTGTGTCTCTGCGCAGGTTGTAGAAGTGAGGGGCGTGTCTGTGCGCAGGTTTTAGAAGTGAGGGGTGTGTCTGTGCGCAGGTTTTAGAAGTGAGGGGTGTGTCTCTGCGCAGGTTGTAGACGTGAGGGGTGTGTCTGTGCGCAGGTTTTAGAAGTGAGGGGTGTGTCTCTGCGCAGGTTGTAGACATGAGGGGTGTGTCTGTGCGCAGGTTTTAGAAGTGAGGGGCGTGTCTGTGCGCAGGTTTTAGAAGTGAGGGGTGTGTCTGTGCGCAGGTTTTAGAAGTGAGGGGTGTGTCTCTGCGCAGGTTGTAGACATGAGGGGTGTGTCTGTGCGCAGGTTTTAGAAGTGAGGGGCGTGTCTGTGCGCAGGTTTTAGAAGTGAGGGGCGTGTCTGTGCGCATGTTTTAGAAGTGAGGGGTGTGTCTGTGCGCAGCTTATAGAAGTGAGGGGTGTGTCTGTGCGCAGGTTGTAGAAGTGAAGGGCGTGTCTGTACGCAGGTTTTAGAAGTGAGGGGTGTGTCATCACAAAGGTTTTAGAAGTGAGGGGCGTGTCTGTGTGCAGGTTTTTGAAGTGAGGGGCGTGTCTGTACACATGTTGTAGAAGTGAGGGGCGTGTCTGTGTGCACGTTTTTGAAGTGAGGGGCGTGTCTGTGTGCAGGTTATAGAAGTGAGGGGTGTGTCATTACGCAGGTTGTAGAAGTGAAGGGCGTGTCTGTGTGCAGGTTATAGAAGTGAGGGGCGTGTCTGTGTGCAGGTTATAGAAGTGAGGGGCGTGTCTGTGTGCAGGTTTTTGAAGTGAGGGGCGTGTCTGTGTGCAGGTTTTTGAAGTGAGGGGCGTGTCATTACGGAGGTTTTAGAAGTGAGGGGTGTGTCATCACAAAGGTTGTAGAAGTGATGGCTGTGTCATCACAAAGGTTTTAGAATGATGGTTGTGTCATCACCAAGGTTTTAGAAGTGATGGTTGTGTCATCACAAAGGTTGTAGAATGATGGTTGTGTCATCACCAAGGTTTTAGAAGTGATGGTTGTGTCATCACAAAGGTTGTAGAATGATGGTTGTGTCATCACCAAGGTTTTAGAAGTGATGGCTTTGTCATCACAAAGGTTTTAGAAGTGAGGGGTGTGTCTGTGTGCAGGTTTTTGAAGTGAGGGGTGTGTCTGTGCGCAGGTTTTAGAAGTGAGGGGTGTGTCATCACAAAGGTTTTAGAAGTGTTGGTTTTGTCATCACAAAGGTTTTAGAATGATGGTTGTGTCATCACCAAGGTTTTAGAATGATGGTTGTGTCATCACAAAGGTTTTAGAAGTGTTGGTTGTGTCATCACAAAGGTTTTAGAATGATGGTTGTGTCATCACAAAGGTTTTAGAAGTGAGGGGCGTGTCTGTGCGCAGGTTTTAGAAGTGAGGGGTGTGTCTGTGCGCAGGTTTTAGAAGTGAGGGGCGTTTCTGTGCGCAGGTTTTAGAAGTGAGGGGCGTGTCTGTGCGCAGGTTTTAGAAGTGAGGGGCGTGTCTGTGCGCAGGTTTTAGAAGTGAGGGGCGTTTCTGTACACAGGTTGTAGAAGTGAGGGGTGTGTCTGTGCGCAGGTTTTAGAAGTGAGGGTGTTTCTGTGCGCAGGTTTTAGAAGTGAGGGTGTTTCTGTGCGCAGGTTTTAGAAGTGAGGGGTGTGTCTGTGCGCAGGTTGTAGAAGTGAGGGGCGTGTCTGTGTGCAGGTTTTAGAAGTGAGGGGTGTGTCTTTGCGCAGATTTTAGAAGTGAGGGGCGTGCCTGTGCGCAGGTTTTAGAAGTGAGGTGTTTGTCTGTGCGCAGGTTTTAGAAGTGAGGGGTGTGTGTGTGCGCAGGTTTTAGAAGTGAGGGTGTGTCTGTGTGCAGGTTTTTGAAGTGAGGGGCGTGTCATTACGGAGGTTTTAGAAGTGATGTTGTGTCATCACAAAGGTTTTAGAAGTGAGGGGCGTGTCTGTGCGCAGGTTTTTGAAGTGAGGGGCGTGTCTGTGTGCATGTTTTTGAAGTGAGGGGCGTGTCTGTGCTCAGGTTTTAGAAGTGAGGGGCGTGTCTGTGCGCAGGTTTTAGAAGTGAGGGGCGTGTCTGTGCGCAGGTTTTAGAAGTGAGGGGCGTGTCTGTGTGCAGGTTTTTGAAGTGAGGGGCGTGTCATTACGGAGGTTTTAGAAGTGTTGGTTTTGTCATCACAAAGGTTTTAGAATGATGGTTGTGTCATCACAAAGGTTTTAGAAGTGTTGGTTTTGTCATCACAAAGGTTTTAGAAGTGTTGGTTTTGTCATCACAAAGGTTTTAGAAGTGATGGCTTTGTCATCACAAAGGTTTTAGAAGTGAGGGGTGTGTCTGTGCGCAGGTTTTAGAAGTGAGGGGCGTGTCTGTGTCCAGGTTTTTGAAGTGAGGGGCGTGTCATTACGGAGGTTTTAGAAGTGATGGCTGTGTCATCACAAAGGTTTTAGAATGATGTTGTGTCATCACAAAGGTTTTAGAAGTGTTGGTTTTGTCATCACAAAGGTTTTAGAATGATGGCTGTGTCATCACAAAGGTTTTAGAAGTGAGGGGTGTGTCTGTGCGCAGGTTTTAGAAGTGAGGGGTGTGTCTGTGCGCAGGTTGTAGAAGTGAGGGGTGTGTCTGTGCGCAGGTTTTAGAAGTGAGGGGTGTGTCTGTGCGCAGGTTTTAGAAGTGAGGGGTGTGTCTGTGCGCAGGTTTTAGAAGTGAGGGGCGTGTCTGTGCGCAGGTTGTAGAAGTGAGGGGTGTGTCTGTGCGCAGGTTTTAGAAGTGAGCGGTGTTTCTGTGCGCAGGTTGTAGAAGTGAGGGGCGTGTCTGTGCGCAGGTTTTAGAAGTGAGGGGCGTGTCTGTGCGCAGGTTTTAGAAGTGAGGGGCGTGTCTGTGTGCAGGTTTTAGAAGTGAGGGGCGTGTCTGTGCGCAGGTTTTAGAAGTGAGGGGCGTGTCTGTGCGCAGGTTGTACAAGTGAGAGGGGTGTCATTACGCAGGTTTTAGAAGTGAGGGGCGTGTTTGTGCGCAGGTTGTAGAAGTGAGGGGCGTGTCTATGCGCACGTTGTAGAAGTGAGGGGCGTGTCTGTGCGCAGGTTTTAGAAGTGAGGGGTGTGTCTGTGCGCAGGTTGTAGAAGTGAGGGGTGTGTCTGTGCGCAGGTTTGAGAAGTGAGGGGTGTGTCTGTGCGCAGGTTTTAGAAGTGAGGGGTGTGTCTGTGCGCAGGTTTTAGAAGTGAGGGGTGTGTCTGTGCGCAGGTTTTAGAAGTGAGGGGCGTGTGTGTGCGCAGGTTTTAGAAGTGAGGGGCGTGTCTGTGCGCAGGTTTTAGAAGTGAGGGGTGTGTGTGTGCGCAGGTTTTAGAAGTGAGGGGCGTGTCTGTGCGCAGGTTTTAGAAGTGAGGGGCGTGTCTGTGCGCAGGTTTTAGAAGTGAGGGGCGTGTCTGTGCGCAGGTTTTAGAAGTGAGGGGTGTGTCTGTGCGCAGGTTTTTGAAGTGAGGGGCGTGTCTGTGTGCAGGTTTTTGAAGTGAGGGGCGTGTCTGTGCGCAGGTTTTAGAAGTGATGGCTGTGTCATCACAAAGGTTTTAGAAGTGAGGGGTGTGTCTGTGCGCAGGTTTTAGAAGTGAGGGGTGTGTCTGTGCGCAGGTTTTAGAAGTGAGGGGCGTGTCTGTGCACAGGGTTTAGAAGTGAGGGGTGTGTCTGTGCGCAGGTTGTAGAAGTGAGGGGTGTGTCTATGCGCAGGTTTTAGAAGTGAGGTGTGTGTCTGTGCGCAGGTTTTAGAAGTGAGGGGCGTGTCATTACGCAGGTTTTAGAAGTGAGGGGCGTGTCTGTGCGCAGGTTGTAGAAGTGAGGGGCGTGTCTGTGCGCAGGTTTTAGAAGTGAGGGGCGTGTCTGTGCGCAGGTTGTAGAAGTGAGGGGTGTGTCTGTGCGCAGGTTTTAGAAGTGAGCGGTGTTTCTGTGCGCAGGTTGTAGAAGTGAGGGGCGTGTCTGTGCGCAGGTTTTAGAAGTGAGGGGCGTGTCTGTGCGCAGGTTTTAGAAGTGAGGGGCGTGTCTGTGTGCAGGTTTTAGAAGTGAGGGGTGTGTCTGTGCGCAGGTTGTAGAAGTGAGGGGCGTGTCTGTGCGCAGGTTTTAGAAGTGAGGGGTGTGTCTATGCGCAGGTTGTAGAAGTGAGGGGTGTGTCTATGCGCAGGTTGTAGAAGTGATGGCTGTGTCATCACAAAGGTTTTAGAATGATGGTTGTGTCATCACAAAGGTTTTAGAAGTGTTGGTTGTGTCATCACAAAGGTTTTAGAAGTGAGGGGTGTGTCTGTGCGCAGGTTTTAGAAGTGAGGGGTGTGTCTGTGCGCAGGTTGTAGAAGTGAGGGGCGTGTCTGTGCGCAGGTTTTAGAAGTGAGGGGTGTGTCTATGCGCAGGTTGTAGAAGTGAGGGGTGTGTCTATGCGCAGGTTTTAGAAGTGAGGTGTGTGTCTGTGCGCAGGTTGTAGAAGTGAGGGGTGTGTCTATGCGCAGGTTTTAGAAGTGAGGTGTGTGTCTGTGCGCAGGTTGTAGAAGTGAGGGGTGTGTCTATGCGCAGGTTTTAGAAGTGAGGTGTGTGTCTGTGCGCAGGTTTTAGAAGTGAGGTGTGTGTCTATGCGCAGGTTTTAGAAGTGAGGTGTGTGTCTGTGCGCAGGTTTTAGAAGTGACGGGCGTGTCTGTGCGCAGGTTTTAGAAGTGAGGTGTGTGTCTATGCGCAGGTTTTAGAAGTGACGGGCGTGTCTGTGCGCAGGTTTTAGAAGTGAGGTGTGTGTCTATGCGCAGGTTTTAGAAGTGAGGGGTGTGTCTGTGCGCAGGTTGTAGAAGTGAGGGGTGTGTCTATGCGCAGGTTTTAGAAGTGAGGTGTGTGTCTGTGCGCAGGTTTTAGAAGTGAGGTGTGTGTCTATGCGCAGGTTTTAGAAGTGAGGGGCGTGTCTGTGCGCAGGTTGTAGAAGTGAGGGGTGTGTCTGTGTGCAGGTTGTAGAAGTGAGGGGTGTTTCTGTGCGCAGGTTTTAGAAGTGTTGGTTGTGTCATCACAAAGGTTTTAGAAGTGTTGGTTGTGTCATCACAAAGGTTTTAGAAGTGATGGCTGTGTCATCACAAAGGTTTTAGAAGTGTTGGTTGTGTCATCACAAAGGTTTTAGAAGTGTTGGTTGTGTCATCACAAAGGTTTTAGAATGATGGTTGTGTCATCACAAAGGTTTTAGAAGTGATGGCTGTGTCATCACAAAGGTTTTAGAAGTGTTGGTTGTGTCATCACAAAGGTTTTAGAAGTGTTGGTTGTGTCATCACAAAGGTTTTAGAATGATGGTTGTGTCATCACAAAGGTTTTAGAATGATGGTTGTGTCATCACAAAGGTTTTAGAAGTGTTGGTTGTGTCATCACAAAGGTTTTAGAAGTCTTGGTTGTGTCATCACAAAGGTTTTAGAAGTGTTGGTTGTGTCATCACAAAGGTTTTAGAAGTGAGGGGTGTGTCTGTGCGCAGGTTGTAGAAGTGAGGGGTGTGTCTGTGCGCAGGTTGTAGAAGTGAGGGGTGTGTCTATGCGCAGGTTTTAGAAGTGAGGTGTGTGTCTGTGCGCAGGTTGTAGAAGTGAGGTGTGTGTCTATGCGCAGGTTTTAGAAGTGAGGTGTGTGTCTGTGCGCAGGTTGTAGAAGTGAGGTGTGTGTCTGTGCGCAGGTTTTAGAAGTGAGGTGTGTGTCTGTGCGCAGGTTGTAGAAGTGAGGTGTGTGTCTATGCGCAGGTTTTAGAAGTGAGGTGTGTGTCTATGCGCAGGTTTTAGAAGTGAGGTGTGTGTCTGTGCGCAGGTTTTAGAAGTGAGGGGCGTGTCTGTGCGCAGGTTTTAGAAGTGAGGGGTGTGTCTGTGCGCAGGTTGTAGAAGTGACGGCTGTGTCATCACAAAGGTTTTAGAATGATGGTTGTGTCATCACAAAGGTTTTAGAAGTGTTGGTTGTGTCATCACAAAGGTTTTAGAAGTGTTGGTTGTGTCATCACAAAGGTTTTAGAAGTGATGGCTGTGTCTGTACACAGGTTGTAGAAGTGAGGGGCGTGTCATTACACAGGTTTTAGAAGTGAGGGGCGTGTCATTACGCAGGTTTTAGAAGTGAGGGGCGTGTCTGTGCGCAGGTTTTAGAAGTGAGGGGTGTGTTTGTGCGCAGGTTTTAGAAGTGAGGGGCGTGTCTGTGCACAGGTTTTAGAAGTGAGGGGCGTGTCTGTGCGCAGGTTTTAGAAGTGAGGGGTGTGTTTGTGCGCAGGTTTTAGAAGTGAGGGGCGTGTCTGTGCACAGGTTGTAGAAGTGAGGGGCGTGTCATTACACAGGTTTTAGAAGTGAGGGGCGTGTCTGTGCACAGGTTTTAGAAGTGAGGGGTGTGTCATTACGCAGGTTTTAGAAGTGAGGGGCGTGTCTGTGCGCAGGTTTTAGAAGTGAGGGGTGTGTCTGTGCGCAGGTTTTAGAAGTGAGGGGTGTGTCTGTGCGCAGGTTTTAGAAGTGAGGGGCGTGTCTGTGCGCAGGTTGTACAAGTGAGGGGTGTGTCTGTGCGCAGGTTGTAGAAGTGAGGGGCGTGTCATTACGCAGGTTTTAAAAGTGAGGGGCGTGTCTGTGTGCAGGTTTTTGAAGTGAGGGACGTGTCTGTGTGCAGGTTTTTGAAGTGATGGTTGTGTCATCACAAAGGTTTTAGAAGTGTTGGTTGTGTCATGACAAAGGTTTTAGAAGTGATGGTTGTGTCATCACAAAGGTTTTAGAAGTGAGGGGCGTGTCTGTGCGCACGTTGTACAAGTGAGGGGTGTGTCTCTGCGCAGGTTTTACAAGTGAGGGGTGTGTCATTACGCAGTTTTTAGAAGTGAGGGGTGTGTCTGTGCGCAGGTTTTACAAGTGAGGGGTGTGTCATTACGCAGTTTTTAGAAGTGAGGGGCGTGTCTGTGCGCACGTTGTACAAGTGAGGGGTGTGTCTCTGCGCAGGTTTTACAAGTGAGGGGTGTGTCATTACGCAGTTTTTAGAAGTGAGGGGTGTGTCTGTGCGCAGGTTTTACAAGTGAGGGGTGTGTCATTACGCAGTTTTTAGAAGTGAGGGGTGTGTCATTACGCAGTTTTTAGAAGTGAGGGGTGTGTCTGTGCGCAGGTTTTAGAAGTGACCAGCAAAAAAAAACAGGAAATGTTTGAAAAAATAGACAGGGGTATTGGCAGGCTGTTTATTAACAATTAAATATGAAATTTTCTATTAATTATTCTAATTTTTAATTATTTCTAATTTTTTTCACTTTAACCATTAAAGTGCAGTAAAAACAACTATTTAATAATTTAATAACTAAATAACAATTTTGAAAAACCAACACTCACACACCCACACACACAGATTTACATAGTTTGTTTCAACAAATGCTTCATCAGTCCATCCAAGCACTCAAATGCTACTCTTTAGTGTCTTGATAGAGACTAGAAACAATGAGTTTGGTAGAGGTTTAGTTTATATTTTCAATTGATGTTGGAAGAGAGAGTTAGTTAGATCACTTGATATATTTTTGCTAAGCACACACTCTGTGCTTTGTTTAAAAACTACATTGAATTGTATCCCTTTCTTCCAATAACCCTACCACACCCTGTCCAACATGACAGAGCAGCAAAGAATTTCCATAGCTGCTTATCTGACTATGGTAACACCTTTGCATATAGTTTGTGCTGTATCCCACCATGGTATATATGATGTCACACATGATTCTTTTTTTTTGACACATTTAATATAAGATGATAAACATAACACCCTTAGATGATGTGTTTTGACAAGACTGCAAATGACTAAAGTTCAGTTCATTCACCACCCAGTAAAAGGGTTTATCATTAAAGTTCTTAGAGTTATCAATGAGATAGTTAACTTTTAGTGTAGTACAGGTTTTCAGTAGTTTGGTCAGCATACTGTTATTTAATGCAGGAAAGCAATAACAGAAGTCAAAAAGCAAAGGTGGAAGGAACCATAATGTAAGTCTTGGCGAGGAATAGGTGGCGTAGCCTGACTGAATTTACAGCATCTTACCAAAATCTAAATGCATGTTGTATTTGTATATTTATGCAATAAGTCAATTTCCCTGTGGGTATCTATGACTGTTTGAGAAGTTTAACTGCATACTGTGTTTGACGCATCAAAAATGGGTGGTTGGTATTAACCAAATAGACCGACTTTGCTAAATGGGCCATTAATGTATGCATGCCTTAGCTTTAGCACTAAAGGCAACTTTGAAACATGAGAATGATCGGCACTGACAGTAATGGGAGTCTGACATAAACACAAACAGAGCGCTTTCTGTAGGGAACATATTCATATCCATATTCATACATTGTTATGCAGTTCCTGAAACTCTGAGGGGTTGTCTTGTCTACTGGATGAAACATTAGACAAGATACGGAGAAAGAGAAATTTACTGTGGGAGAAAGGAAAAGAAGAGACAAACTAAATTATGGCATAGAAAGTTTAGCACCCCGAAGGCTTAAATGATTTTTAAATTGCCTGAAATTTGATCGGAAGGCATCTTCATATTCACTCTGAGTACAAACCTATAGTTTGGATTTTGTAAGAAAAACAAAGGCATCACTGACCGGCATATAGGACAGCACAATTACTGCTGAACGGTACAACAACGTAATCTATTTACTTATCCCTTTGTGATTGCTCATTTTTCTAAACCTGAGGCAGACAGAGCTACGCTGGATATTCCATGTAATCATCGCTACCCACATTCTAGCCTCCCTTCAGGAAAACAACACAAACGGATAAACTATGTTTTTAGGGAGTAGCATCAAATCTGTGTGTGCATTAAATCTATCAGTTTCTGTTTTTTGGTTGGAAATGGACTTGGCTTAAGATTCTAAAGACAAGACAGCGCACCACATGCTCTGACCCGAGTACGATGACTTTATTTCTGTCTCTACTGAAGTGCTGTAAGAGAGCTTGAGAGATGGAAATGAGTGATAGAACTCAAAAGATAATTGAAGGACAGGGTGAAAGAAGAGGAGATAGGAAGGTGGAACAGAGGGGATATCTGTGCCAATAGACTTCAGCTGAAAGCATGATACTCTGATTGAGAGATAAGAGAAAGAGGGGATAATAGGAGAAAGAGGACATTGGAAATAGAGAGGATGATTGTGGAGCGAATGAGAGGCTGAAAATGGATACTGCATTGGTTGTCTCGAGAAGGAGAGGATAGCAGCTCATGCAGATCTAGTGATGAACTGATTAAAGGAGAGTGTGTGAGTGCCCACTGCACACAGGAAGTATGGATATCCATTCCTGTTGATGTCCTGTCAGCAGACTGACCCCACTGCTGTGCATTGTGATCCTAGAAGTCGGCATGATACCATCAGCCATGCATAAAGTCACAACAAAGAAAGGAAGGTGCGGACTGGTGAGAGGAAAGCGAAGTGCCTTCGAGTCTCTAAGTGTCGCAAACTATTAGTTAAAGAAATGTAAGTGAAACAAATGAAGTGGCCCACAGAGTGAAAACTACTTATGTATGCAGAAGTGGTTCCTAATAAGCAGCCATGCGGTTTTTGGATAAACATAAACAAGGCAACTGGGGGAATGACACAAATAAGGACTCGCAGCATTTTAATGGCTGAATTATCATGATTTTTTTATGCATGAAGTAATGCGTCCCTTTGGTTCCAGGATTAAGTATGACACACACAGCTGGGACCAGACTGAAGATGTTGCTGGGAGCATGTTCCGCTTGTCTAGCAGGGTTCGTCTGTGTCTGGCCTTCAGCCAACCCTCATAGCCCCCACATGCTGAGATGCATGCCGCAATGTCACATCACACAAACATTTCCCCAAAGCTGGGTTCACATCAGACAGACGCTTTCCTAAAGCTATATCCATCCACCTCAACCCTCAGCCCACGCCGTGTCACCCACTAACTATGTACACAGCTGCCTCAGAAGGATCCCTCTGACAAACAGAATGCTGAAAATCCCCTTTTGCTGTGGCGTTAAGTACGACAGAGACATCCTGTGGACTGAGCTGAGCCGGACTAGTCAGGCCCTGTCGGATCAAGCCACTTGTAGTTGGCGCTGCCTGGCTCTCTTAGGGCCTCTTCATCAACTCAGCCAAGGCGAAACAATAGACTAAAGCCAGTAGGAAGACACCACAGGCCTCGTGCCAAATGCACTAAAAGAGAGACAGTGAAGGAAAGAGAGAATGAGAGCAACCCAGAACGGTACGTGAGCATCAGGATTGGTATGTCTCTTGTGAAGGCTAGATTAGAGATATATTAGTGTACATGATTAAAGAGGCAAGAGAAGCTTACTCTTCATTGAGGTCTGTTGTCGGGGCTTTGTGGTGCACTGTCAAAAGCTATTGGCATGAGCCTGAAGGGAAAGCAGAATGAGCACAGGAGGGAAAAAGTGGTAAAACAGAAATAAACGGGCACCTAGGGAAAGGCGCGTGCAAGGAAGTGAATGGATGTTAGTATTCCTGAATGCACCATCAGGACCAGCATGACTGAGCAGTTATTGGATAATTTCTCTAACATGGTGTCACTTAGTGGCATTTCAGGACACTTGAAAAAAGGGAATAGACCCTTTGATCTCTGCCTAATGTGGTGGAAGCTTGTACTCGGAATAACTTTCAAAAGAACAGCCAGAGAGACAATACCCACCCTTCCAATTTGGGCTTTTATTACCAGTTTCTCAAGGATTTGTACACATTTGTGAGGGAAAGACATATAAGCATACTGAGATTATTTTTTGTAAGTTTGCTTTTGCATAATTATAAACAGCTTGACAGGGAAGACATCACTTTTATTTTCTTCCTTTTAATTTTTGTTTAATGGTGACTGTGCGCCAGAGAAAGGTGTTTTTGCACTAAGTCTGCAGAGCTGTAGCTCCCTTCACCTCAGAATAAATTTCGCCTGCTTTCAGCTTAAAATTTGGCATCAGGGACAGCAAACTGTTGGGTTTTTTGTTGTTTTTTTTTCTGCTTCCCTCATCATTAATAATGATGAGAAGCTCTGCATTTGGAGCTCACATCCTCCACCGAGACAAGTGACCTATTATAATCCCGATCTGCCCCAAAATTTAATGAGTTCTTTCTTTCCCCATGTTCCACCTTCCCATCAAGTTTCATTAAATTCACCATTGTGATTTGGTTATCTAACAGATAAAGAAACTGATCATCATCATGTTGCCTCAATAAAGAGGCAATATGACCACCCCATTAACTAGTCTCCTTACCTTTGAATTATTTTCATACTCATAAGCCCAGTGGATCAACTGGACCAGTTTTCTATTGTTCATGCACTGTAGTGTACTTAAAAAAAAAAGCTAATCTTTCTGAATTCATACTTAGACAAAATAGTTAAATAATGTTACAGCATTTGGCTGGAATGAAAGAGAAAAACACCACACTACAACTATTTTAGCAGCTCGTATTTTCTCTGTATTGACAATTGCATAGCTTACTCTTAGGTTCAGGGTGTACAGTCATTTGGCGAGGCGTATGTTTTATGGCGCTGCAGCCCTGGCAACCAGTCTGATAAAAAAAAAAAAAGTCCATGTAAACATCAGCTGTGTAAACAACATTTAGCTCTAAAAATAGAAGAACATGCTGAGAAGTGGACCGCTGGTGAAGTCCAGGCTTTATTTATGCTGTATGCGAATGTGAAAATGCTGACTTGCCTGACTCTTAACCTGCTACTCGGACGTTTACACAGGAACATAATGCTGAGAGAAAAGGATGAAACTGGATTAGAAGTAAAAAACAACACTGACTGCATGTGTGATGAGCTCTGCTGTGCCATCTGTGCCACATGCAGCATTTTAGCGTTTTTGTGCTACAGTGTTATAGCACTAAATATTAAATTGACCCCCCCCCCACTTTCAGCCTGGTTGCAGCCGCTGGGATCAACAACTTTTTCTGTCTGCCTTTTCAACTTTGTTATAATCATGAACCCACAAAACACAGAGCTGAGATGACATCCTTCATCTTGTTTTTGGAGTTGTTGCTGCTCTGCCAACTGCCAACATCACATTACTGTTACATCTGGCTGCTGTAAATGCTAAGAGAGAATAAAACCCTTAAAGGTATGTGGTGAGCAGTCTTTCTCAGCGATTCCCCAGAACGAATGCATTTAATAATTAGTTTTTATTCATCTCTGGCTCTCTTCCACAGTGTGCCTTTTGCCCTGCCTCCCTCAACTTAACCCCAACCCATCAAAGCAGATGGCTGCTGGAAGTTTCTTCCTGTTAAAATTGAGTTTTTCCTTCCTACTGTTGCCAAGTGCTTCCTTGAGGAAGGTTTTCTGATTGTTGGGTTTTTTTCTGTATTATTGAAGGATCTTTACCTCACAGTATAAAGAGCCTTCAGGCAGTTGTTGTTGTGATTTTGCGCTATATAAATAACAGTGAAAATTTTAATAGAACTGTGTGGTGTTAAAGTGCCTGCTGTAAAGGCCGTGTAAAAGTAATAGTAGTCGTGTATGAATGGTGTATGTGTGTTTCCTGAGTTCTGAGTGTCAAAAGAAAATGAGAGGGTCAAAGGGAAACAAATCCACCTGTCCATATTAAAATAGCTGAATTTCAGTGGCACACCAACCCTGCAAATTTCTCATGATTTGATCTGACAAAATTGTCCCTCTCAAGGGTGCAATCATGTAGTTTTTTTTTTATTTTCCTGCAGTTAAATGTTTCTCACTCTCACTTAATCAGGACTCTTGATTACGTCTCTAATTTGTAACAGTGGAAGGGAGGAGTGCACTGAGTGTGGGGGCTTATTGCACATAATATCAGCCAGTCATTGCAGAGGATTACAGTGTCTTCAGAGAACATTTCTGTTTAACATTACTTCATTAGGCTCCCTTTGATAACCTTTCATTTCCCATTATTAGTTTTCATTTAATCCCAGCCCATGTCTAAGCTGCCGTCTATGTACGGAATGATGGCAAAAGCCTGTGGAGAGACGACTCCTCTACAAGTGTAGGTCTGTGTAATTAAGCAATAAGCCACATGAGGCCAAGCTTTATGGTGATGTTTGAACAGCTGTTATGAGATATGCTGTTAAGTAAGATTTGTTAGCTGTCCCATAAATTAAAGACGATCTGGCTTTAGGATATTTTTAAAAAAGTTTTACTTATATGGAAATCAAACCATTGTTGATTGAGTGTATACATCAGTAATTACATTTCTATAAAGAAAATATTCTTGTATGTGGGGAAGTCACCCATCCCCATGCTGGATTCTGATTGCATGCCTACAGATAAGTAATTGAAAACAATGCATCCATACATCCCAGTGTTATTGCTGTCAGTGTAATGTCATTGATAACAGCCTCACAGTTTGCAATTATCTCTCCGAGAGTCATATCAGAGTTGTATTAAAATACTACTAAATGGAGACCCAATTATTTTTCTAGCAAAACACCAGAAGCCAGAGGAAACAGAGTATTAATGCGGCACTGAGCATCCAACTTTTGGCAATTTTTACAGCTGTCTTTTGCAGTTTTTATCATTCCAAGACATAATAGACCGAGAAGAACCAGCTCCAGATGGAGGTTTGTCAGCGAAAAAACTGCCTATGGTGGAAAAAGTCCAATTAGTCCATTGTTAGTTTGTTGGCTTCATTTGACAACAAAATTCACTCCTTTGGTGTACTTCTATCCATGCAGCCTATCCAAGCAGCCACTGGGCAAGAGACAGTGCAGTTGTGTCAGGTTGCCGTTCATCACAAGTCTACCACAGAGAGACAGACAACCAGCCATGCTGGTATTCATATACTACCAGATGTAGAGCACCCAGAAAAAAACAAACAGAAAGGTCTCAGTAGTGTTCATTTTAACACTACTATTAGACAAAGTCAAACTCAAGAAGTGATGACATGAGTGCATATAGTTACTGGTCATTGCTGCTCCAGAATCTACCGTTATGTTACGGCCGAGAGGGCCAGGCTGTGGGTGTGGACTCAAATGCAGACACAGAGGGAGGCAAAACGGGTGTGAACACAGTGCTTTATTTACAGTGCCTAGTTAATTTACAAAGCAGGAAACTATGAATGCTATGAACGGAGAATGCTATGAACTGTGGAAGCTGTGAACTGAGAACCAAGAGGTCAAACTATGAACATGAAACTCTGAGTGCTATGACTAGGTGTTAGATTTCATGGATGGATCCTGGGAATGGAAAAAGGGGCAGCGGCTTGGATGGAGGTACGCAGTCACTATAATGAGAGGAGACAAGTAGTCAGTGGCAGTCTAGTGAATCACAGCTGAAGGATTAGACTATGGTGGTTAGGGCTTACGTGTTGCAGGTTAAAGTGTCATGCGAGAAGGGGGTGTCCAAGGGGTTCCGGGTGAGGAGTGTCCAGAGAGGGTCCAGAATATACTTGGAGTGAGGGACTTGGCAGGGAATCAGGCAGGTGTAGTCCAATGATGGAAAGGAAGCAACCAGATGACAGAACCAGCGTCCAGGCGGAGATGTGAGTAGTTTAGCTTGGGAAGTGCGACTGCCAGGTGGGTCCTATGACAAAGAAAACACGGTGAGGAGAAAAGCAGTAGTTAAGGGCTCTCACAAGGGCTTGGCGGCCTAGCACTAACGTGAGTTAGCAGAAGATCTGGCAGAGGTCTGTTGTGAATGCTGGTGTTATATGCTGGTGACTTGATTGGAACCAGGTGTGGAAGCTGATTGGAGTCTCTGCCTGAAGGTGGAGCCCAGCGGAGTGGAAAAACCCCCCGCTCACCCGGACCATGACACGTTAGGCTCTAATACTGGCTTCTTTCCAGGGGTGGGTCTTTGTTATTATCTTATTCCACACTGTTCAAGTTTAATTGCATGCTGCTGGGAATGACAACTTTGGTCACTAGAAACTGAACATTAGCTGCCCGTTACTCTGTGTACACATATTAATAAGTCTGTTCAAGCTGGATGGCTGAAATTGAGCTTTCTGCAAGGCTAGACAGACATCACACGTGTTGGGTGAAAGCTACAATTTCCTTGATACCCGATGAAGCTACCCTATTATACATTAATGGTCCAAGCTTGTCATCTTGCGTGCATGGTCTGGCATACTTGATATACAGCACTTTTATATTCTCATCTGTGGTCTCAGAAACTTATCTCATTATGGGTGCATCACAGACCATACCCATCCATTAAAGAATGACCAGAAATGGACCTTTAAATGTTTTTAAAGAAAAAAAACATAATCATGCTGTTCTTCACAACAATAAGAAGCTCATGTGTTCCCCCTCTCAGTTAATGCTTTCGCTGGAAAGCATTTAGTGTCACTTCATTATAAATGGATTATGGTTTACAGGCTGTGTGAGAGAGGATATGAAGGCTCAAAACCCAATATATCTACCACAACAAGAACTTTGCACTGCTGCCCATCTGTTTGCCAGGCAAAAACTTGAACAAGGCTTTGTTAAAGTGCTGCTGGTGGCATATATATATTTATGTCAACAATGAAATGGTCTGCTCTGTGACTTCACCAGATGAAAGCATAACATCCAGCTACACTTTCATCCGGACAACATTTTAAATTGTTGTCTAAACAAAAATCCCTGAAATTGATTTGATTTGACAAGCAGACTGTCCTCCATCTCCTCCTGGCAAATGGCAGATCTGTTTACTGCTGATAATCTTATCAGATTCAAATTTCACTCATCATCTTGTCCCTGCAAATCTTCATCTCTTTGATTGATCATTCCTGCAATATAATGAAAGCTAATCTAAACAATCATGCATTTCGCCTGCAGGGTTGAAGATCCGTGAAGTGATGATCAACGTGTCGCGTCAGCAGGTGGAGGACTTTCATGGCCCAGAGGACTACTGGTGTTTGTGTGTCGCCTGGAGTCACCTGGGAACTTCCAAGAGCCGCAAGGCAACAGTCCGGATTGCCTGTAAGCGAAACCATGTCACTTTGATACCAGCCTGACCTTACTGTGTCTGCGAAGGTTATTTGACTTTAAACCAGTAAGGGGATTATATAGAAAGCATTCATTGTACATACATAAACAGAGAAGGTCACACATGAAACAATTGTGCATATATGTTTGTTTGCTCCTTCGTGCTATTCTTCTATAAAGCAGGCTGTTTATTCTCTTGCCTAGACCTGCGGAAGAACTTTGAGCAGGACCCCCAAGGCACCGAGGTGCCTCTGAATGGCATGATTGTGTTGCATTGTCGTCCCCCAGAGGGAGTGCCTGTGGCTGAGGTGAGGGCTTTCTTGCACTTCAAACAAGTAACGTTTTCTCCTGTGTTGCTTGGAGAGAAGCCGTCATCCGTCTGCTTTACTCACAGTATAGCTCTGTTTACGTGACATGTTGTTTTGTTTCTCTCCAGCCACAGCAAATTCAGGACACATCTGTAATTTTTTCTCTTCATTTCAGTGTAAACAAGACTAATACTTGATGAGCTGACACAATTAATATATTCCTTTCACTTTTGCTATCTTTGTCTGTTTTCTGAGGGTGAGTATTTGTGTATCAGCATGTCTGATAGAGAGTACCCGTCACTGCTATTTAAATTTTTACTATGAATATAAAATGAGGCTCTCATGGACAGTCCTGCTGAGTGGTGCTTCTGTGCTGTGATGCTGCGCGCCTTCGTGTGGAAACTCAGTAGGGTGATGTGTCGATATCAAAGCCTGCGTAACCAAGCATCTGAAGCTTTGCATTTACTTAAAGGGGCAGTCTGTGATCTATGTAAACAAGATGACAGCACATTTCTAAGCACAGGACTCGAACCCTCCCATTACTCCCGAACTGATTGACGTGCCTTTGCATAAACCAACCGATACGTTTTCTGATGCTAATGGATAAAGCTTTGTGGAGGTCAGTAATGTTTGCAAACACACTGACTTGTTTTTTAATCATAACTTCCGTTTGCATGTCTTCCAGTTCTATAATATGAAACAATAGAACAGTTAAGAGTTGACATTTTATTTACAGTATGCATCTATACTGGCAGGGTCACTGGCATGTATATTCCTAGTATTATACTGTATAGTATATATAACTATTTGTTTTGTTTTTGTCTTTTCTGAGCCACAGCTGTCTAATTCTCAGTTTTAGTATAGTGTAGTGTAAATAGCACTGAGATTTTGGACATACTAAAAAGAAAAGAAAATATTACATTATGTGTGATTTTGGACACAAAATGCCTCATCCCAGCAAAAAAACAAAAAACAAAACAGAAAATAGAGCAAAAACAATTCCTGTCAAAATATCCAGACTTGGCTGTTTGAACAGAGCTGTTCTTAATCTGTTTGTCCTTCTCACTCATTGTTAGTCTTGTTAAACTTAGGAGTTATCTGTCTCCATTACAGGGAGCAGCACCTTTCAGAAACAGATCCACTTAATATTAATTATTCACTAAATTATTCACTCATTCCTGTTTACAGGATTTAACTTGAGAAAATATGCTACATAGCTGGATAACATTAACTTTAATATCAGATAGTATTTGTTTGATGCATAGTTATATATGTTCTCATTAAGTAATATTTAATTGTAGAGCTTATTCATTGCTTCTGGTAGCTATGTAAAATATATAACATTAACATTACAACCAAATCACCTGTTATATTTCCACTCATAGTAATGAGTCATTCATTAATTGCTTAGAAGAACTGGTAAAAGTTCACATCAATGACAGGCCCATAACATCTGCAGTTACCACAGACCATGGGGTGTCAATTAAATGTGGATAGGCAAAGTGAGCCCCTCTCCAATGTATTCTTTTTCCACTTTGAGGGACCCAATTAAAATGAATATCAATGGAAGTGAGGGACACTGCTGATAGGGGTTAATAAATACCAGTAGGGTCCAACCATCAGCTACAGTACTATTTAATAAGGAAAGAGTCTCACTGGGATTAGAAAAATCATTTTTTATAAGTGTCCTAAGTCCAAAAAAGTAATAAGTAAAGATGACACCATGTTTTCTGATGTCTGCAGGCTTGAGGCAGCGTTTTGGTTTATAGTAAAGCAAAATGTCATCACTGATGTTATATCAGTGATTTCTGGAATGCCAAAGCAGCAAGATAGTATACGATGATGTAACTGGGGGTATTTTCAATTTTTATATTTCAAATCTTTACAAGTTATTATTTATTAACATATTTTGTATTTATTATTTAATCAGCAGACTTTTTATTCTTATTATTTTTATTTCGTCAGTTTTATCAAAGCAACTGACCACATGTATGAATTAATAAAGTCCAGTGAAATGAAATGAAAAGACCAGGGGTTAAGCACTGTCTGCCGTACTGAATATTGTTTATGGATATTTGAGAATTTGTATTGCTCAAACATTTTCTTTTGTGTGCTTCATTGTTATGTCTGTCATGTTGTGATCTGTCATATTAACAAACTGTTCTAAAGCCATTTGTTTTTTCAGAATCCAAATCGATGCTTTAGAATTCCTTAAAGGTGAAAATGGACTCCATTTCAAATTGTGTGTGTGTGTCCGTGTGTGTGTGTGTGTGTGTGATGAATGATTCAGCTCACACAAATGGAGCATCGGTGTACCACGAGTCTCCCCGATGCATTGTGGTCATCAAACTCCTCATGCATTCATTAATGTGACTCCGGCTAACAAAGAGAATGGTTATAGTAAATAATGCAGTGACAAATCCAGCTCCCTCTAGTATGACTTGCACTGAGGGAAGAAAAAAAAAACTACTGATATCCAGAGTTGGAGATGTGGCAGTAATTTTTTTTTTCTTTTTATGACTTTAGACATTGCTGAGAGCCTTTTTTGTATCCAGCACTGTGAAGGAGAGAAGTTCAAGCTCAGCTAAAGTTTGAGTTTTAAGGAATTGAGGTCATGCAGCATGATCTGTTAAACCCTGTTTGTATTCTGAGGGATATTTATTTTGGCCATGACATTTATCTGAACGTCCATACTCCCACATTCAGCTGGAAATTAATACTTGTGATGTTGAAGAAATGTGAACAGTTAACTTTTTGGAGCTGATATTAAATGCACAGTTGACGAAATGCGGATTTAATACGCTCCAACTTTCTAGGCTGTTTTAATACATTAATGCTTTACATCTGACTGTAAAGCTTGAAATCCCTTTATGTCACTGCTCTGTTCATGATCTCAGAGGCAATGCCATCAGTGAGGGAGAGGGAACTTTATCTGCATCTTGCTGTAACTAAGCCACCCGGGAGTTTACTGGGCTGCTGTGTAGGATGTTAATGAAAACCAGAGAACGCCATATTATCTGTCCCAGCAGTGACAGAGGCAATAATCTGTGCACAATGCAAGTCAGACCACAGAGAATGGATCATAGTAAAACAGCTTAAGTCTGCTTCAGTTTATTGGTGACAAGAGTTTTAACTGGCTCTGCTTTTTAGACACAGAACAGTTACCAGCACATATTATACTCAACTGTGTTATGTTCAAGTCGTTACATTTTGCCATTGACAGAAGAAACAAAAATATTATGTCCTCACATAATATTTTTGCATAATGTGAATGTGAATATAAACAATAGGGTTTTTTTTTTTTTTACAGTAATTACATAAACAAACACAATTGTGTCTGAGAGTCAAATTGAGTCACTTA
This sequence comes from Neolamprologus brichardi, assembly GCF_056152115.1. Taxonomy (NCBI): domain Eukaryota; kingdom Metazoa; phylum Chordata; class Actinopteri; order Cichliformes; family Cichlidae; genus Neolamprologus; species Neolamprologus brichardi. The sequence goes on from NC_142110.1 coordinate 54,286,824, forward strand.
AAATCCAGTGAACTGTTCAAGTTTGTCAGAAAAATATTATGTCCTTACATAATATTTTTGTAATTAAATGTCACTGTTTCTGAATAAAAACAATCTTGTTTTGAATTAGTAGTTATTTAGTTAAACTATTAATAGCACTTTACAGCTCGGTGATAACATGGTAAATGTGGGGTAATCTCAGAGAAAAGTCAACACTTAAGTAACAATGCAATAGTTTATTTTGATAGCAGTATGGTAACCTGCTTACAAGACAGCTGGTATTTTTCAGTGTAATATTTGGATTTAAGAAATTATCTGTCAGAGGCATTTGGAGTTTTTTTCATTTTGAGTCTTTTATTGTCCTTTCTGTTGTTTAGCTTGTGTTACAATTTCTACATCTGGCCTTGTTTCCTGCTTTATTTTGAAAGTCTTGTGTTGCTATGTTCAATGCGTTTAGTTTTGCTCTTCCTCTTTGACATCGTTATGTTGATTTGTGTCAGCTGTTTCCCCATGTGTTTCCACTTTCCCTGATAACCTCCAGTGTGTATTTAGTCTGGGTGTTTTCTTTCAGTCTTTGTGAGGTTGTCTGTGTCACAGTCATAGAGTGAGATGGAGGACCCAATTGCAGACACGGAAGGAGACAGGAATAAGGTTAAACAAAAAGCGAGCCGTTTATTATGGCTGGTAAACATGAATACAAAAATCAAGCAAAGGCGAACAGGAGCGACACTAAACTGAAACCTAAACTGGGAAAACTAAACTATGAACTGTGACTAAACTGGGAAACTATGAAAACAGACATGAACACTGTTCTGCCAAGGAACATGTGAGCAACTGCGATGAGGAAAAACAAGAACAAGAAACATAAACACGACCTGAGCAGAATCATGCAATACATGGGACAGATGACAAAGACTGAAAGAAAACACACAGAATAAACACACATTGGAGGTGATCAGAGGAAGTGGAAACGCGTGGGGAAACAGCTGACACAAATCAACATAATTGACATACAGGAGAAGAGCAAAACTGAACATAGCAAACAAGACTTTCAAAATGAAACAGGAAACAAGGAGAGATGTAGACATGACAACTAATAATAGCAACAGAAGAACTTAACATATCTCCAAATACAATATAAGAAATCAAAAATACAAAAATAAACTCAAAACGCTGGGTCATAGACATTATCCTAAAGGAATAAAAACTGGATTCTTTCACTTTACAGGCTGATATCAACCTAAAACCTTCAATATCACATTAAAATTCTCTAGTAAGGCTATACTATATAACAGGTATAAAAATATTGTGACTTCTCAGATATACTTGTCCTTTTCATCTATGTTTAAAACTATGAACTTAACCATGTCTTTAAAATATAAACCTCCCTTTTTCTGTTTCATTTTATGATAACATTGCCTAAAATTGGAAACACAAAGCTAAATAGTCACTTACAGTGTAATATTCATGAGTTAAGCATGAATACTGTGGCAGTTTTAAAGTACAGTGGCACCACTGGGATCTGAGATTTTAATAAAATTAAGGATGCCACATATTAAAGTAAACATCTAATACATATAATCTAATATATATGTGATGCCTGAAGGTTGTTTACATTTATTGATGAGTAAATATATGATGCTGTTGCTGCTGGGAACACACTGCGAACACAACTGAAGAGCTTTGCAGGGGAACAAAAATTAAAGACTAACATCTTTAAACAACCTGACCACATGGCAAAATAACCACTTGTTCAGCAAAGCATTAACTTACTTAATTTGTGCATTGTTCACATTATAAACTTTAGATACTGAAAAACACATAGACTGAACTGCCTTTATAACTTAGCCATTTGTTCAGCTTTACAGAAGTCGTCTAGATCTAAAACATGTTGTCATTTAAAATACAGCAAATCTATAAAAAAAAAAAGGGTAAATCCCAACCAGCTTTGTTCCCATGTAAGTTAGATTCTCAATTGTCCCATTTTTCTGCATTTCTACTTTTTTTCACAATGTTGTCAATCCCTGAATCTTCAACTCAGTGTTTTACAGAGGGATCACTCATAGACAACATTTTTTTATAGCTGTTAAAAGTAGAGTGACAACAAAGGTTTCCAAAATCTTCTCTGTGAAATCGTTAAACTCTTAAAATGTCAAGAAAATATACAAAAATTTTCAACATTGCTATACCCAGTGTTCCGATTTATAGATTTATGAAAGAGTTTCCAATTTCAGAAAAAAAGTGAGTAATTATGTAATCAGTGCCTGTATTGTACATGTTTGACATGCAGAGAATGAACAGCAAAAATATCATGCTGGAGAGATTAAAAGGTTAGCAGCTAACTAAAGGAATAAATGCTTTCAATTATTACCCACCCAAGTATTCCCCAGCATTTCAATCATCAAGCCACTCATCCCGAGACATTTAGATTGCTTGAAATATAATTATTAAATGATAAGCATAACGTTTCCACACTGTAAACCCGAATCAGTTCACTGAACTTAAAACATTTGTGGAAACTGATTACCTCAAAAGTTTTAAGTACACAAACTCATCTCTTCTAAGTATGGGGGTACTCAAAATTTGTATTTATTGTTAACTTAAAAATTTTTTAATTATATTTTTATTTTATTAATTGAGCTTTACTTAAAAACTATATACTTTAATTTTAATATTTTTGTGTTTTTTGTAGTTTACTATTTTGATCCAACACAATGCAATTATATTACAACCTAAACGCAAATTATATGATTATTAATTAAAAGATATTTATTTTTAAATGTTTGAGTTTAGACTAGTAAAAAAAATTTGAGAAATTCATTTACTTTACATTTTGTTTATTTAACATTTTTTTATGGAAATGTAAAAACATCACAAATGTTTTTATAAAACCATTAACATGGACATGGGCACCATAAAGTGAGCATTATAAATTCGGTGTAGAACATCTTTTTGTAAAATCACAAAGGACAACATCAGTCCTAATAGCATCTTTCTCAAAATACACAAAAATTCAAAATAAAAATTCAAATACTAATCACTTTTGTTTGAAAAAGAAATAAAAAACATTTTTTAAAAATGGATACAAATAAAGATGATCATCTTACAAATAACAAGAACAGGCAGGCAAGTATAGGAAAATTAGGTAAACTGATGGAGTTAAATCCACCCAAAACCTGTAGTAAACTTAAAGTGCTTTAAATAAAGTGCTTCAAACAAAGTGCTCAGTAACAGAGTGCATGTCCTAACAAACATTGCCTTATATTCCTTCCAAAACTACTCTTTCAGCAACAAATCATTTTTAAGAGCATGTAGGCAGGGTTTCAGGGGTTTGCCGTCATCAAGCCCCATGAAGATTTTTTGGACAAAGGTAAATGTGTGAACCAGCTTCCTGGGGTAGTCTAAATGCAGAGCATAGATCAAGCCAAACAATAAGGCAAATGCATCTGCAAATCTGGGAATATCACGCATCACCAAGTCGCCTTCCACCACAACGACCATGCTTGAGGAAGTAAAATGGACAGAACTGGTCTGGGAAGTGCCGTCGGTAACCACTGTGAGAAGGGCAACTGGAGTGTCAATGAGGGTCGACTCATCCAATGTGTCCGCCTGGAATAGACACAGTATCAATAAGTAAGGTTGGTTTGAGAGAATGTGACAAGCAAGACCTGTAATCTAGCAAAAAATTCAGCAGTGTAGTGGGTTACTTTGTAACGGGTTAGGGTACTCTACTTTTTTGAAAAATGTACATTAACGCGTTAGCTTCTGTCATTACATAATTAGTATGTTTGTTATTTTTCTAAAAAAAAAAAAAAAAGAAGTAATTTTTTATTTTATGACTTTATCTCAAAAAGAAACTAAATCTTGACTTCAGCCTTGTTTTTGGGGCCACCTGCAGCGTAGCCGAAGTGCTGTGATACGCCTGTGCCCTGCTCCTGACTCTGTGTGTGTGTGTGAGGGTTTTCTAAAGAGAGGGTATTTTGCTTGTACAATTTGGTAGCTGCTAGGGTATTAAATTGTATTTTAAAAAAAAACATGGTGTTTTATCTCACTGGCAGAATTTAAGTGATGCAAAAATACACTTACATTACATGTCTTAAAGAATTCTGGGTCCTCCTCCCGCAGGTATACAGGAAGGGCACGAAGCACTGCAGTGCGTTTCACGTTGACATCAGGCGCCTCCTAAAAAGGGAAAAGAAAAGTTCATTGAACACAAAGTTTTCAGGTGTCATTCTTTGGGGAGAATACATGTTTATGAAACTGCATGGCATGTGACTCTACATAATTTTGGAGACATTTCTTTTAAGACAACCTTTCTGTCTCTTATGACAAAGAGTCTGTATCTTACTCATTTGACAAAAATCCTACACAGTATTTTAAAATAATAACAGATCAGAGCTGTAATCTGTATAGAACACAGATGTTCAAAGCAAGGAAAAAATTGAGTTTAATTTGTGTTAATTTTATCATTATCAATATTCACCTGAAGATCATAATGATTCAGGATGGTTCGCAGAGCCTCCGATATCTTGCCAGTCCGTGCAGCCTTCTGTCTGTATAGAGCCATGAGTCGTGGTGTGTGTCTGTCAAGTTCAGCGTAGAACTGGTTCCGCAGGTTGATGTTTGTGACTCGGTGGAACTCCGCACAAATCTAAAATAAAACAGGAACAAAAACATCAACATGAAGCCAAATTACTGACCAAATTTACATCTTATCATTAAAGAGGAATTGCCCAACTTCTGTCTAACCTTGTTTTATAGATGTCCTATTAAGTTTTTTGTTTTTTTTTTTAAATTGGACCCGAACCACAAGCACAAGTGTATCACAAAGCTGAAATATATTTTTGTTTGTTATCTATTATTTATTTATTTGTTATTTATTTATTATCTGAATCTGAAGAGATCTGCTGAACTTGCATTGTTTCATGTTAAACTGAAGAAGAAAAAAAAAATCAAAGCACAGATACCTGAGAGTCAAATAGCAGAGCAGGCCATTTCTCTAAGAAGTTCTTTACCATTGGGTTGTCTTGAACAATTTCATGGCGACGAAGTGGAAAGGTAGTCTGCATCAGTTTTTCAATCATTATTTTGTTGGGCTCAGTCTTCTCAACCTCATTTTTTATCTGGACTCTCATATCCTCCAAACTGACCTGATCTTCTCCTCTTGGAAAGTTTGGGAGGTAGTTCACCTCAGCTCTACTGGCTCTTTTTATGTTTGAGTGGGGGTGCTCTCCTTCAGGGTTGTTAACACTCCTCCTGCCAGCGTTGACAGACACCTCCACACATCCAGATCTGGCTAGCTTGGTGCGATACTTTCCCATCTTGAATTTTAAACTGGTCTTCCAACCACAACTTCCATTCCTACTTCCAGGCTCTTTAAGACATGGATGAGTGGTAACAAGAGCTTCTGCTGCCAAACCGACATCTCCATCACTCGGATAGGCTTTGAAGGTGTGCATCGCTGAAGCCATGGTCTCCAAGATGTTGTGCTTTTGGGCTCGAGTCAACTTCAGATGTTTTCCAGACATCTCAAAGGCTCTATTTCCCTCCTCAAGTACATGTTCAACTTCGTAAGAAAAGGTAGGTACTGGGAAAGTGTCAGGCCAACACTTCAGACGCTGAGCTAAAGGCACATGAGGAAGGATGTCTGTATCAGAACTTGCACAAGAACTGACATCACTTTCAGATCTCACTACTTTTAGTGTGCCCTTCTCCGGCAACTCTTGAATATCCAGTAGGCAGGTAAGTTGCCCATCAAAGTCGGGGTCTTTGTATTGTAAGGTAAACTCAAAGTCCAGCCTAGGGTTGAGCTTCTCACGGAGTATGGTGATTAGTTCTTCCACCGACTCAGGCCGCTTAGTTAGAGAAACCTTCACAACAACATCTGTGGTGAGGTGAACTCTCAGCAGGAACTTTTGGGATACTGCCATCATCCTATGAATAAAACAAGGAATGGAGATGATTTTTAAAAAAAATGAATCGTCTCATAAGCACTGTACATCATACCATTAACCTTATTATTAGGGGTGGGTTTTTATAATCGATTCATCGATTAAAATCAATTCTGGCTTGGATAACGTAAAATCGATTCATTAAAATCCTGAATCGATTTTTTAATATAAATTTATTTTGCCGGAAATGCCAGAATCTCTGGTGAAATCTCACAAAATTTCAACAACCACCAAACAGCTAAGACAGTAAAAGAGAGCAGGAACACCGATTTTGCACAAAGACGTAAACACACAGCGCAACCCGCGGATCAGAATCAGTTAGATGTCGCCTTTCTCACAGTCGGGGCTGAAAGCCGACAGCTCACTGATTCTGATCTGTCGGTGGGTCCGCGCTTTGTGTTCACGCCCTTTATGAGCTGATTCTAAAGCTGTTAGTTTGATGTCTCTCCAAACAATATTGACCGAACCAGCAGCAAAAGAAGATCCAAACTACGCTTCACATTAACACCGTCATGTATTCACTCTTACTTTTACTGTTTTGCTTCGACCACGATGCACAGTTCTCTCTCTCTCCCTGTACTTCAAGAACAGTTTCCCGTCTAAAAATCTGTTTTCTGCATTATTCGCTTGCTTGTTACGCACAAGTCTACCATTGTTTACAGCGCTGTCGGCCAACGTTTTTTTTCTTTGTTTTATATACTTCCGAAAAGAAAACCTAATTTCTGCCGTTCAATACTGAACAAATTTAAACTTTTTAAAATTATGCAAAACGCTTAGCCGTGTCTCTAATAAAACCGCTTTAACATCAGAGGTAATGTTCATATGTTGATTAATGGTTTTCTTTCGTTTTTGATGTACTGCAGAATATTTTTATAAAATCCCAGGCCAGGAAAATCGCCTTCATGTTTTTCTGTGTTTTATCCTCAGCTACTTTAACACAAAAGCATCTGCTGTGATGCTCACACCTTTGATAAAGTCTTGCGTGTGTCAGCTTCCTTTTTATAGATACAAAAATATGTAAATATACTGTTCTGAATTATAATATTTCTGACTGTCAAAATTTCCCAGATTCAAATCGAATTGAATCGAATCGAATTAAATCGAATCAATTCGGGACCTTGTGAATCGGAATTGAATCGATTCACGAAATCAGTGACGATACCCAGCCCTAGTCCTGACACACAGGCTGGTGTTTGTACAGCTTCCACAAACACAATAATTTTGTATTTTTAAGAAAAATAAATGCAATATAATCATAGTAAACACACTAACGCTCACGAACACCACCTACTGCCAACAGCGCATAACATACAACTCCCTTCAGTTACATCACACGTCCAGATTATGAAACTTTCAGTCAAAATTTGGGTTTCTAAACATTTTTAATTTTGAAATACCCCAATCAACGTATGAAGACGGTTTTTGGGGGACATTTTATATGCATTTCAGCAACTACTGAAATCTGCACTTTAAGGGACTTAATGAATGGTTTCTTTTAAAAATTAAAAATGATTGAGTATTTTCACATCACATGAAAATATAAATTTTTAATACAAATTTGGCCCTACAAAAAAATGGAAACTCAGTAACCAATATAATGGAGATTCTCTAAACATGAGCAAATATCACAGTAAAATTGTTGATTGGGATTTACACATTGGCTGTATCCTCAGTAATTTTGTACAATTATACAAAATTATTTTATAAGAACGCAACAACTGATGAAACAACTTACTTATGTGACTAAATATGAAGTGTTATAACTTACCACAAAGGTTGAACTGTGCCACCGACCCTTGGTAGATCTGCACATGATAAAAAGATGCATTATAAATAATAATACAGCTATTGAAAATTATACTGGCGGGGTACATTTAAGATGTTAATGTCACAAAATAAAATAGACCGGTTGAAAGAAGTACAAGGTAATGGTAATGGGGGGAGCCATGAAAATATATCTTTTCAACATGATTCAGTGTGACAAAGCAGGGGCATGATTAAAAAGAAAAAAAAAAAAACAGGTCTTTTAACCTACAAATGTTTTAATGGCCATGAAGAAAGGACTCTTCAATAGATCTTTCAACTCACCTGTGTTTACTGTCTCCACCTGAAATTACTTGCAGTCTTAAGTTTTTTTCTTCGGTCTTCAGCCTTGGAATAAAAAATAAAAATACTGAAAACCTTATCAGCACACTAAATATACAACACCTTGCTATATTTCAATCTGGGTATTACTTTTAATTGTTTAAGATAGAAGTTGCCACTGCTAGCTAAGTCACTTTTGAATGATGCTAATGAGAAGAAAAAAAAACCTGCCGAACAATGAGGCTGCTGTTGTAAAAACGCCAACTTTCTTGCGTTGGCAATGGGTCGTTAAAATATCACTAAGACACTTTCTTTATGTGCAATTCTTATTAAAACTGTGTTTTAATCGGTTAAAACTGTAAAAATGACGACATCATCGGTTTGAAAAAGAGCGCGAACAACCGCGAACAACTATTCACTACCTGGGTCTGTGCTGTTTAACACAAAAGTGCATTCGAAAACAAGTTATTGGCTTCAACATATTAATATACTTGCTTTTTTACAGAAAAAATAAACATAACGAAGGTTCCGTTTTACTTACAAGTTTCTCCAAATGTGCTCTCCAGTCGCTCGAGAAGGGCAGCCATATTGAACAGAATTTTCTGTCAACGTCGTTCAGGTTAGAGAGAAAACGTCATGACGTCATGACGTACACATGCGGAGCTCGAAAAAAAAAACATTTACTCAAAAATCATAATTAAAAAAGCAGTATTTACTCTTAACTTCTAAGCCATGTACAATTATAACTGTTTGAATCGTTAACAGAACAGAAAAGTTTTAAGTTGTTTCAACTTTGTGACGAATTTCAATTGTTGTATCCACAAACTTTATAAGTCAGGTATACTGTTGGGGTTTACAGTGCAGAGATGGTGAACAGATAATCCAGGAACGCCCTGAAAGTTTAGCCACTCCTGCCTCCAGAACAGGCGTCCATCAGATTTGGTGGATTAATTTGTTTAATGTGATTTCATGAAAGCTGTTGTTGCACTGAGAAAAGGCCAAACATGACTGAGGGGAGGCTGAGAGGGTGCAGGCATGAGTGAAGGGAAGGAGGGGAGGGGGCGGTTAATGAAGCGCAATCTTAATTGAATCAGATGGTACAAAACTTACTGCAATGCTTTGTAATTGTCTTCATGTCGCTTTCACTTCCCATTTAAATGATTGTAAATGTAGGTCATTACATCTGCTTTCAGAATAATCAAGTGTTTAGGCCAGATGCTGAGGGAATTGAAATGACTTCTCTGTTAAGTTTAAGATGATACCTTTCTGCAAATAAACAAAGCCCTCCAGACTTGCTGGCTCTCTCACCTCAACAGCTTTACACAGCTTGAATTTATCAGAAAATGAAGCTCTGCTGCATGCTTCATAGACACAATGCTGATGATGTGATGCTGTTTTCCTGGCTTTATTGTATTTGCTTTCTCAACCAAGAGTGAAAAAGAGCAAAATATACTGGTACGTATGAGTGACATGTAGAGGTCAGTACGGTGACCTTGACACCATGCCAATAGACTGCCAGCGCAGCTAGGTCAGGTGTTCTGTAGTGCGACACTAGTTGCTGCAATCTAAGTGGGACACATTTGCCAATTAAGCAAATATGTTTCCTGTCGTCCCCGGGCGCTGGCTTATCAGGCTCATTTGAGCGTTCCTGCCATCTCATCAGCATGTGCATCTCTCCATAGTTTTTGACTCTAGGACCAACAGAGAGTGTCTCGCACTCCAGGATTATACTCTTCCCTGAAAGTGAGGGAGGGTCAGAATGAGACAGATTAATCAAAGCAAAATCACAAGAGGAAAAACCAACCAGAGAACAAAGAGATTATTTTAATTTACTTCACTGTAAGAATTTCCTGAGATAAAGGTCCCAAAAAATGAAAAGTCACCACCAAAGAAGATTTGTCTGATCACAGAGAGGATAAAGAGATAATTATTGGTCAGTTTTATTGAATAGTACAACAGCTGCTGTTTAATGGTTTAATTAAGCTTCATCTTTCTCTTCTTATTATGTACTTTCACAAATCCTTTTTTTCAATCTCAGATGCCCTTTACCACGATGTGAATGAGAATCAAACACCATCACAGTTTAGAAATTAGGATAATGTTAGCATGAAAAAAAATCATTACATTAATCTCTCAGTCTGCTTCTTTTCTGTTTTGGTTGCCTGTTAAATTCTATCCACAAACACAAACACCCACACTACTTCTAAAAGTGTACATGTGCATCTTTTTTTAATCACATATAACTTTAAAAATCTTAAGTTAAGAAACTAACATATATAATACAACTGGAACACACTGATTCAAAATGAAAGCACATTCCTTACAGCGAAACAGTACGGAACCTGGAATCATTTTCTGAGACAAACAGCAACCTAACTAATTCAACGGCATTGCAGAAAGGATGAGAGAGATCTATACACCAGCAATCCATACTTTACCACTCAAACATGGGTTACTTTCTATCAATACCACCTAAAAAGAGTTGATTAGAAACGTTTTTGTAAGAGTGGTTGTAAGAATGAGCTCGGAAACCTAGATGTCCACATCACAGCCATCCTCCTTCATCTCGGTTTTATAAATAATATAACATGTTGAGCTGTGAAATGGCAGTCAGTAAATCTTTTTTATTTTATATTAATTGTGTTGAATAATAATTTTGTAATGCACTTGTGAACACTGGATGTTTGTGTACATAGACCAGCAACCTTCATAAGTAAGAAGATAACAAAAGGGAACTATTGAAGAAGTAAAATTCAAACATACCTATATGTGAGACCAAAAATGTAAAAGAACATGTATCTTTACAATACTGCAGTGTTTACTGTAAAATTCATGTAATAACAGCCTTCTAATGAATCTCCACATACTTGACAACTTCTGTCTTCAGGAGTCAGTGCTTATTGTTTGTATAACACATTCTGGAGTGTACAACTGAAATGTTTAATCTCTAGTTACTGTGGAGTGGCACAATGGGTTTGCATGTGTGCCAGTTTCTCTGAAGTTTGCTGTCTTAGTTGGCAAGCAGTGCCTTCTCAGTTTCAACTGGTGATGTAAATTTAACAGTTTTAAAATTGTCCTTCTTTGTAGGCTTATGTGTGAGAGAAGTAAAGCTAGGACAGAAAAGCATCAAATGCAACTCTGTTTTTACTGGTACTGGTACCATTGCATGACTAATGCGTAATAAATAGTAAATAAATAGTTTCTTTGCCAATGTCATTATAAGAATACATTTTGGCTTCTTTTTTCAGCTACTGAATATTTGGTTCCTCTGCATTTCCTGGTTTTAAATGGATCTCTAAAGGACTGATTAGCTAGGATTTGTCTTAGGGCAGGATATTTTCACGATCAATTTCAACACACCAAGTTTGGGAAAGCCTAAATGCTAACCTCAAAGCTTTATAGCAGATGAACTGTTAATGTCACAGTGACTTTTACCTACAGTCTATGTCACAGAATACCTCAACCAGCTAACTAGCCATCTATATCTACAAATACATACCTACAGTGTGTCCTGGAAACCCTAATGTAATTAAGTTTTGATTGTCAAGTTGAACAAATTAGGTTAAATGAAATGCTGCTGAGTAAAAAGCCCCAAGAGTGGATTTGAAATGTTCTCCAGGATGACTCTGGCATCAAAGTGCTTCTTTACTGGCAAATCCCGATGGACCTACATTTTCAATAATTCCCGATTTCCCAGTGGTTAGAGTAGAAGAAATAAAAAGTCATGAATGTTTGATAGCTCACTCTACTTAGGAAAGATAGCATCATTTCAATTACCCTGATCTTAAACAGCAAATCTTCTGGCATTTCATGGATATCTTTCATAGATTTTTTGTTTTAACTGTAATATATAGTTTATCATCTGCATAGGTAGAGAGCTACAATAAACACAGGGAAAGGTGGGGAAGGGTAACATAAAGTATCATATAATACAGTGTCATTCCCGTGCCAAAAAAAGCTTTTAATGTTGAGTTGCATTTTTATTTCAGATTTTGGACCTCACATTTGAGTTGAACGCAAGAGAAATGTGGTTCTGTTTTAAATGTATCATGTTGTCATATAGTCCTGTCATTTAGTCCAGTTATAGCACCGCGGTGATTTACCTTTGTATTGTTTTTTTCACTTTGACACTTAAATGTGGTGTAAATGGGAAAAATGCTTTCCTCCATTGTTTTGATATCTAATTTATGAAACATTTCCACCTGCATGTGGAACAAATTAGGTTTGTCATTGTGTTATGTAAAAGATGCAGATGCGAGTTCTTATTTTAAACAATGCAATTTGTTTTGCTCGGTGTTTCTTGTGGTGACATATTATCCACTTAATATTGAAATATATTTAATTTACACAGTGTAATAGTTACATCTTGATACCTGTCAAACTCAGTTTCAACACTTTGCTCTAAATATTCATCCCATCTGAATATGAGAACAAAGCACTGGAGGTTAAGCTTCGATATAGTCATATATTCCACACTATATGACTATAATATACATTAAGTGAGTAATATAATGTAGACCGTTTTTAGTTCAGCTATTTTCTGAAATAAGGGGTGAGATAAGTGCATATCTTATAAACCTAATGTCTCATGGTGACATACAGTATTGGCCTTTGAGATGGGATCTCATTACAATTTAACAAGCAACAAGTCATTTAGGTAGTTAGGCATCAACACTACAAACATGGTCGAGTCTTCCATTTCAGTTTGAATTAGCTGATGTGAAGCTTAGCAGCTATCTAAGTACCTGTCTTTCATTTACTGTAGGCTTGCAGACTAAATGAAAGATGGGTACAAGCCAGTGTCAAGTGACCATTTGAAGAACTGCAGTTTTTGCAACTCCACGGTTTGTTTGTTTGTTAACCCCAGCAAAAACAACAAAGCTCACCAATCAATCACTTCAACTCATTTATTACTATTTGAGAAGTAAGGGTCACTATTTGCTGTCAATCCTTGCATAAAGCAGACTACAAGAAAATAATGCGATTACATGAATAAGCTTGTAAAATGGGCTCATTTTGTATGAAATTATTCAATTATATTTGCTCCATTTTGCAGAAGGTCAAAACTGACTGCTTTCATAACTGACAAGACGGACCAGCCATGACAAACACTGGGGTTGATTAGACACTGGCTGTGAAAGAGTGAATTATAAAGAAAGAACTGATGAAGGCGCAATGTTGCACACTAGTATGAGCACTTGGTACTGTATGTCTTGAAAGCAGCGGAGCCAATTCATGAAAAAAAAGCTACATGATGAAAGACTTCTTGGGCCATCAAAAGGAGCAAAAAACGCTTGTGACAACATGACTCCAGATTTATTGATTTCCTAGCTCATTTTTTTTTTCATCTAGAGTGCTTTGAAAGAGCAAAGCAATCTCTGAGTTTGTTGGCTGTAGTTACATTCCCTTGGCAAATGGACACTATCCACAAACACACATGCTACTCACACACTGGAGTACAACCCCATGCACAAACACATGGCTCTCCCAGTGGGGCGGAGTTTTTAATCCTCAAATACACTGCCATAAATCAAAGCGCAATCCTCGTGCCCTAGCTCGTCTCTCTGAATGAAAAGCTCAAGCTACTGGCACATTAATAGCAATTTACAGGGCCAGTCATGCGAGGAGAGGAGCATCAACTGAGCGTCTTTTATTTTGTAATTCCTTATTGGTTTCACTCACTACATGGCCACTGAATTGGTAACGCTGGAGGATGTGACCTACCTACTACATCACTTTACTCTGAGCTGTTGTCAGATGTGTTGTGCTTCCCAACCCCCTAATCTTGCAATCAAAATGTGTCCCCTTACATATCTTCATAAATGTAGTGAGGGACGTGTTTCAATTTTTGTCCTCTCCTTTTTTGTCAAGACGGGAGAACAGAGACTTCTTTACATGATGAAATGCAAAATGCACGCTTCAATCAGCACGACTGTGAAGCATTTGTTAGCAAATACTGTACTGTATGCAATCTTCATAAAGGAACAATTGTAGCAAAATGTTTCTACTGTTATACTACAGTGACCTGCACATAACTAACTGGATTTTGAACCAGTTACCAGCCATGTTGAAACTGTGAGTGTGGAGAAATATACTCAGTTTTAATTAAATTACTAAAAGGGAATAATATAACTTTTAAGGGTAATGAATTGTTGTCTTAAATTTTCTCCCTCAAATATTGGGGACTCTTAAAAATGTTCTTGTAATGTTTAATTAAACAGGTAGATAGAAAAACGCTTCATGTATCACATCATTTACTATTGATGGTGCCTTCAAAGGCTCTCTTACTAATGCCATATGTCATTTGTGCATATCACAAATACTGGCTTTTTATAGTACAGTCGTTAACAAACCAGACGATCTCTCTTTTGCCCACGGGACAAAGTGTCCATGATTTCTAAAGACTAATTACTTTAGAAATCCTACTTCATGGCTGAAGCATTTGGGGGGGTTTTTTGTATGCATGGTCAAGATTTAACTTACATTTGCAGATTTAATGACAAATTGTGTTGACTGACAGCACTTAGAAATAAAATTGCTTTAATGCACTTCCACCTAACGGCCTCAAGAATACGGCCATTACTAGTTTTTACCCTGCCTCTCCTGCACTGAGTACAGTCTCTTTAACGCTTTGTGTACCACAGATGATGACAGAGAGCCTTTGCAGTTATATTCAGTTCAAATTGTTGAACTGTTTTCTCGTGTAACCTTGGGTGAAGTTCACTTTACCTCTGAAAGCCTTTTGTGATACTCTATCAAACTACTGACCCTTTTTAAATTAGTCTGATACGTTTTGAAACATTCCACCAGATGTTTTTACGTGTATTTGCTTTTTTATCACTCACATCTGTCCGGTTATCAGATGTTTGTCTGCCTGAATGAATTTGACATACTTTTGTTTTCAGGTGGATTGGCTGAAAAATGAGGAAAACCTGAGCTTTGATGATGGTAATATCATGGAGAAAAAAGGTGACCACAACCTGATCATCTCAGAGGCCCGGCTGTCTGACTCTGGAAACTACACCTGTGTTGCCAGCAACATTGTGGCCAAGCGACGCAGTGCCACTGCTACTGTTATAGTCTATGGTAAGATTACAGTTCTTTTAATTTTGCAATTTTATCTCTGACAAAAAATCATGAGAGTAGATTTGCCTGGTAACTTATTACAGTAGTGTTGAAGAATAGTCTTGCCTACATCAGAATATCAGTTTTCACTATTATGGTATTCAGTTAGCAGCTAACTAAGCTTTACTCACACCGAGGTTGATTATCTTGTTAATAGTGTTAGATCCTCAGTGCATAAGACCCTGGATACTGTGGCTCGTTAGATAGTAAAATCTGCCTTAAAGCCGATAACATGCAAGTCGGAAAGGAAATAGTGCTGCACTCATCAAGAAGATATTCTTTTGGGCTGGAAAAATGGTTTGTTACTTCATTTTTTAAGTCCTCCTTAAAGCTAAGACACCTCACTGTTTGTCACTGATTGAGAAAAATGCGAACAACCACATGCTTCTTTTCATCGCTGTAGCCAAGCTGACAAATAGTCAGAGCTCATTCCTTTAACCTTAACTAGAAATTACTTTCTTCAGAGACAAGATGTTAAAAATTAGAGAGAAAAAAATAGATTCACAGCTGTCCCACAGATATGTCACAGCAACTTAACTGCTAATATTTACCTCTTATTTATTTCTCCCCAATAAACCTTGTTGAGTTAAGGTCACAGTAATTTATCCCTCTGAACCATCAATGTGCCTTTTAGACCCTATTCCTTCAAAACTGCTCAAAAAAGTCTAAGTATAGTTTAATTAGGTTTCTTCCTGTTAAAAGGGAGTTTTTTTTCCCTACTGTCACCAAGTGCTTGCTCACAGGAGGTCATGTGATTGTTGTTGTTTCTTGGTAGTGTTGTAGGGTCCTTACTTTGCAATATAAAGTGCCTTGAGGTGACTTTTGTTGTGAATTGCACCAAATATCAGGGCTGTAGAGAGTGAAATAGTGTCATACTAGTAAAAACTCCTTTTACACTGAAGGGCAGCCTTAAATGAAGTGTCTCATTGTTCATTTTTCTGACCTTTCATCCTGTTATTTTTATTCTTTTAAAGAAGGCATTTAACTGCTGCAGGAATACATCTCATTCTTTCTGACATCCCATTGCTCCGGTCCATCAATCATTAATTTCCATAATGCTAATGAAGTTCCTGACAAGCTTACTATTCCCAATAGCCTCCAACAGATGTACAATAATGGAACAGTAGTATTTCTTCCTTTCCTATGACAACAAATGAGCTCATTAGTCAATCATCCTACATTACTTTAGGAGACATACTGTATCCGAGAAATAAGTGTACATTGACAGAAGGGAAGACACTACTGATCTTTTTTTTCTGATGTTCATTACCGCCTTTGAGTGAATCCTCTGACTGCGATGCAGGCCAGAATTCCTTTAGTGTTTCTTCATACCTTTTCCCTCCTCTTCTGACATGTGCAGTGAATGGTGGCTGGTCATCCTGGACGGACTGGTCTCCCTGTAACGTGCGCTGCGGTCGAGGTGTGCAAAAACGCTCTCGCACTTGCACAAATCCAGCGCCTCTCAATGGTGGAGCCTTCTGTGAGGGCATGTCAGTTCAGAAGAGTACCTGCAACACAGTGTGTCCAGGTAAGAGCAATAGCATGTTCTTTTCACTCTTAGTGATAAAGAGCATGTTTTAGTGTTACTAATTCTGACCTTTTGAAGCTTCTCTTGCACCTTACAGCTATGGGTTAAATAAAAGATTTACAGTTGCCAGATAAGATGTGCAAATTTTAGATTTATGACTGTTGAAAGTCTGTATTGTTCAAGTAGTTTATTCTGCAGAAATCACTTGTTATTGTGAAAATCCACATATTTGCATTCATGAGAATATTTGCATAAGATCAATACAATACAGCACCTGTGTCTTTGCAACAAAATCTAGATTTCTGTAGATGGTTAGCTTTACTTTACGTTTCACAAAGAATAGAAACTGGAATAATTGCTGGACTGACAGCTAGCAAAACAAGAAGCTAACAAAACTCTTCCTCTGTCATTGTACAAAATGTATTTATATTTACATACTATTTGTATAACATCCTTGTGAATATACTGTACCTAAGTAATATGTAAATATCATTAGCACATATACACAAGATTACATATAATAGCATAAATAGTTTAGTAATACTGCCTTTATTTAACTTCTTTTTCATTATTTGGTCTAAATGTAAAAAATAGTTGGCTTACTTTTTCAGTCTCTGTTTGGAGAGAACTGAAACTTTGTGTTTTGTAATAAACAAATAAAAATTATAACCAAAAACTCAGTGATGAACCGTAAACATTGTTTAATTGGTCCAGAAATCTCAGTCTAAATACTATTATTTGGGTTTTTGCAGGAGCTACAGTCAAAGTATTTTTTGTGCAGCACAAGACCCACTATTTAACCACAAATTGTTGCTCCTATCCTTCAATCTTTTTACAGAAATTCGATATAACATATGCCATGACACTTGTCTTAAAAGCTTTGGGTAGGTTTTATAGTTAGCACTAGTCTTCTTTCAACATCAGAGTTTTACAGTGAAAGCATCTGCAATGCACTGGTGACAGTGGGTTGTTATCTGAAATCAAATGCAGTGCACCTGTGAAACAACTAATGAAGTGAAAATGTCTGGCAAGAGGAGAAAGATGCACAAATAGAGAGGGGTGA
Source organism: Neolamprologus brichardi (assembly GCF_056152115.1). Taxonomy (NCBI): domain Eukaryota; kingdom Metazoa; phylum Chordata; class Actinopteri; order Cichliformes; family Cichlidae; genus Neolamprologus; species Neolamprologus brichardi. Next base: position 54,304,555 of record NC_142110.1, read on the forward strand.
AGATAACATGAGAGAGAAGCTAAGAGTAGAATCTCAGGCTGTAAGAGGAAGTAGGAGTTATTAAAATTGCGCCTCTACCCGTGTGTTTTTTTTTTCTTTTATAGGCAAGCCCAAATTTATGATTTCAACCACAGTGGAGTATAAAGAAAAACGCTCATCAGGTTTAAGTTTTAAAAAAAAATTATCAGTCGAGTACAGTGCACTCCTCCAAACATTATCTCCTCTTTGCCAAATGTCTCCTTCTGACAGATTCTTTCTCTGCATCTGGGTTTGAACATAAACAGGTTGCCTTTGCTTTCAGATTAGCAGGAAGAGGGGATCTTTTAGAAAGGCGAATTGATGGAGTCTCTTTATGCTCCAGATCAGAAACACCAGCTTTGTACATGTTTTTGACACTTTAAGTGGGACATTATTTTTAGTTGTGCAACTGTTACCTTGAAAGTGTTTTGCTGTAAAGTTCCACAGAGCTATTAAAAAATACACTTAAACCTGGAGTATGAGTAGCATGCATTTTTTAGTTCCTGTTGTGTTTCACTTGCATTTCTTTATACAGTAACGTGTGCATGTATTCACATTCAATGGCTCTATCTTTGTGTTTGCCCCTGCAGTGGATGGCGGCTGGGGAGAGTGGAGTGAGTGGTCAACGTGTAGTTCGGACTGCGAGAGGCAGCGCAGCAGAGAGTGTACTGCTCCGGAGCCCAAGCATGGGGGGCGACTGTGTGACGGGGTGGCAGTGGCTACAGAAAACTGCACAGGCGGCCTCTGTACACAGAGTGGGTAACATCAGCTCCACACTTCACTGGTTAAAAAGGAGAAAAAGATATAGTGATTTAGCACCATTACTGTCAGTCCCATTGTGTTCATTGACTGTGTCATCATAGACTTACTGTTCATAATTTTTGGCAGTGTAGGCTAGATCATGATCGTCATGATAATCATGCTCATTAGCAACGCCCTCATCCGTCTTCATTATTCAAACACTTTGTTTCACATACATCACACACAGTGTGCACCAGCGTGGATTTGCACGCAGGCAGTGATTGAATCAGCTAACGCTTAAATGATATTGTGTGTTTCTGCAGATCGGAAGTTGCTGCATGATGCCAAGCCACAAGGTGAGCTTCTGTTTAGTTTCATTCCTTTCTGATGTTTTATTTAAAAGATATCACTCTCTCCAGCCGTGACCTGGAAGATTGTTAGATTAGGGATTGGGATTAGAAAAAGGTGTGACCAAAAGTTTTTTTCACACATTTTGCAACTCTGAACTTTTGTAAACAAAACCCAACAGAGGAGTATATAACAACTCAAACTAAGCATTTTTAAACACCCTTTAACCTGAACCTCCCTGACACAAAGTCCAGATATACTACAATAATAAGAATTGCTGAATTTACATTAGCAAGTCCAACATCCTAATTATCTGTCTGCTCTACCCAGACAGCATCCTCACTTTAACCAAAAAGTTTTGAAGCCGTGTAAAATGTAAATGAACACACAATACAATGGTTTTCAAATTTTATATGCACATATCAAATGTTTAAATTGAGGCTAACAAAAGGCTGGAAAAGTGAGCTGAACAATGAAGAGACAAATTTTCAACTAATTAGGTTAATTGGCAAAATGTAAATATGATTGGGTATTACAGAGGAAAACTGAAAGCAAGAGCTTGAAGGATAGATGGGTAGAGCTTCACGAGGTAGCAAAAAAATCTACACTCCCAATTATTTTGTTTTAAATAAAAGTGGAAGTTTAGAAAAAATGGAAAGATTTATTTAAAAAAAAGAAAAATAACCACATCTTTATTTTACACCAACACATATATGATTACCAGTAAGCAAAGTGGTTGTTTGTTTACAAATTGGTTAAGAGTTTGTTTATAAAAACATTTTCCGACCATTATATGCAGTGTACCTTTAAATATCATTTGAATGTCTATTATAAGGTTAAAACTGATGTTTCACTCAGTTTTCAGTTTTGTTTTAACTGTTTGTTTAAGTTAAAGCACCAATACTAATGTGTTAGGTAGAAGGCAAATTATAGTTTAGATTAAAATACAGTGAGTTATGGGTAAGACCTGCCACATTATTGCTGCCATTCATGCAGGAAACATTGTGAGTATCTCTGAGACGCCAATTGTTCATACTTAAACCAATAGCATAGATGAATATCAATTATAACACTGCTGATTATGGAACATTATTAATATCATTTCCATTGCATTGCTATTACAGTAATTATTCTATATGTTTACTCAGTTTTACATGTAATTTTAATGTACTGATTACATGTACTGATGGGTATTACGAAGCCCAATATGTTTTCTAAAACTAAAGTATAATTTAGGCTTTTTTTGTTAAATGCAGGTATAATAAGTTATTTTCAGAGGTTAGTTCCATTCACACCTAATTGAGTTTTGTCTTGTAAACACCCTCTGGGCTGATAGCAGCAAACTGGTGCAATGTCATTAATGGCATTTATAGGAAGAGACTGGCTCTGGCTGCATAATCCCACTGTTGGAGTGACAGAAATTCTCTAGCTGACAAGGGTAGTTACAAGAAAACAGCACGCTCATCAGCAGCCATTTGGTTCTCGCACTGGTTAAGCTTAACAAATTACTAATGTTGCCCTCAGAGAGAGAATTGCCCTGAAATAGGAACAATAAGCTGCCAAGTGGTAAATCACAGGTGTGGCCATAGAGAATAACGCTGTATGACTCACTGTGAATTAGCTTATTTAAATACATATGTTTTGACAAACAGACAGACAGCACATCAAATGACACGTGAATGAATAATGATGATTAATATTAACAAATTAAATTCATTTCTAAAGGTTGTTTGGCTTAGCCGTTTGTTTACCCGACCAAACATTTGTCATTGATGCTTCTTATCTCATTTCCTGAAATATTTAAAGAAAGTGCATTGTGACTTGCTGTTTTCTTTACACTCTGCATCCGTTTCCACATGCTGTATGTTGTTTGACTTGGATTGTTACCAAGTCTCTGTAAAAATAACACAAGCTGTATCAAATGTCCCAGCTTTTATTGCCATTATTATCTCAGTTTCACTCCTACATTAATGATGCTGTACCCTTCTACTTATTTTTGATTATATCGGGCATTATGTTTCAGTTTGAGCTCTTTGCGGTTAACCACTGTAAATCCACTGCTTTATGCATTATTGCTGTGTAGGGAAATGCTACTGCGTAGCTTGCACAGAGAAAAATCAATTTGCCCATGTTTTCCTGACTTGTCCTTTCACATAGTTATGTCTTCTTGTTTGTCAGGAATGGGGAAAAGAATGCGACCAGGCTGCCAAAAACTTCCCAAGCCCTCAATTAACCTGCTACTGTAGCTGTTAATACCGCTTTGCATATTTTGTCAATTTCTCCTGATTTGAGCTTCAGGCTACTTAGAGGATTTCTCAGCATGTCCTGTTTTAGTGCAGATCTCATTATCTTTCAAGAACAAGCTAGCAGCTTCTTTATTTCCCCACTCATTCGTTTGCTTTGTGGAGTTGGACGCCGCAATACTGGTGGGACCAGATAGAGCATAATCGCTGCCGATGAGCTAATTTAATGAATTGGTTTTGTCACATTATCCCAGTGGAACACAGAGCGCCTCCAACACCAGAGCCAAGCAGTGTTTGAAATGACAGTCAGGTGCTGGGTTGATTATAATCGCCTTCCTTCCAAGGTTCCTCATTAGTAACTTTAACACTGAGAAAAGGAACAATGAAGCTGTGCATCATGGAAAGAACAGAAAATAAAAAATGCACTAAAGTAGCATGAAACCAAGGTAGACTTCCCCGGTTTAAGAGACTTCCATAAAAGCACTACTAAGCAACACAGATTTCCAGTTTATTTTGGGAGAGAATGTCTCCAAGCATCCTAATTAACCACAGAGACTTCGAAAGCAAATATAAGAAGTCTTGATGCATGCTCAATCATCCAGATAAGGAAATCCCAAAAAGTTGATTGTGTTCATATGAACATTCAAAGTCACGTTTGTTTGTTTTTTTCACTCATTCTGACATTTCAAGGTGTGGAGAACAGCAGTGACGTTGCCCTGTATTCAGGCCTGGCTGCAGGGGTGGTGACAGTTGTACTGCTCATCGTCGCTGTCACTCTTTACCGAAGGAGCCAGAGTGAGTACGGTGTGGATGTCATTGACTCATCCGCCCTTACCGGAGGCTTTCAGTCCTTCAGCTTCAAGACCTCTCGTCAAGGTGAGTCATTAACTGTGGCTCTCAAATATCAGAGACAATTTGCCCTCGAAATTGTGTCATAAAACACTGAATCCAAATGAGAACTTTGTACAAAAATCGAAATGTGAAATTTTCAAAAAAAGGCAAAGAATGGATGGATTTGGGGGTTTTCCTGCAAAAGGCAACTGAATTTGGTTTTAAATCCAAATATGCATCCTTTATAAAGCTCCTTGTAAAAATTGAGGATTCATGTTGTGTTGGAAATCTTTTTTGGCGTTTTGACATTTCACTGTATGCACAATATATGAACTAGCTTAACAGTGTACAGAAGTTAATTTGTTGAAGTCTATTGCAGCTTTGATTATTTAAAGAAGAATTTAAAAATTACACAAGATATGCACAGTCTTTAACTTGTCATTTAAAAGCACAGACAAATTGTACACAATGCAATTGGAAACTCAGAGAAACTCCAATATGTAAACACTGTTTATTTGCTCTTGAAGAGCCTTATCTCCATGTAAAGATATTTTTTAAAAATTGCTTGTTGGACTTTGCAGTAAGATCTTAAAAAGGCAGTTTATAACAACTGACAAAATCTCTGTGACAGCTCTACACCCACCCTGCCACAGATGGAGCTAACATGCACAACAGTTAAATAGGATGTGCAATTAAAAGTGCATCATATTATAAACCAGAGCGTCAAAATAGCTTGTTTTTATGTTTTTATTTTGCATGTGCTTTTATTGTCTTTTTTATTTCAGTTTGGCTGTTTAAAAGACCACAAAGAAAGCCCTAAAAATTAAAGCTGCAATTTTTGCCTGGTAGTGCAGAGAGTTGGCATTGTCTTTGGCATTAATAGCCATTCTAACACACACATAAAAGCAAAACACAGAAAAAGAATACGGCATAGGCATACAATCATGTAAAAAGGAAAGTACATCCTCTTTCATTTCTAACATTTTACATATTAGGACATAATACAGAGTCCTCTGTTCCTCACCAGGTTATAAATTTGTGTTGATAAAGCCTCTGATGAACAACACATGACATGTTACACCATGTCATTATTTTTAGTTGTTGGAGGTACTTGTATATACACAGCTTTCTCAAGGTCCTGTTGCAGCATTTCAGTTGGTTTGACTATCGTTCTTGACAGTTGGTGTGAGGTATTTGTGCTATTTTGCGGTGTTTGGTTTTATCAAATATAGCACTGTATATTCTGGTCAAATATCTCCAGTGAGAGAAGACAATTTCTCCTCACGACATTTCTAAACAAGCCAATTACAATGTCACGTATTTTAACATTTGATATGTTAACTGAGCCCCGTGGAGTCTTAGACATAGCTCTTGGGTTATGTGTAGCTTCTATTAGCATTGCATGCTCTTTGGGCGGTCTGTTTTCAACTTTTTTCACTGTTTAACTTTCTACCAGATTGATGGGCAGCAACAATTTATTATCCTAAATGAAGCATTTAGGTGTATTAACACCTAAAAGCTGTAGAGCAGAAAACTTCCAAAACTGCTGCTTTTATGGAGATCACCCTTCCTGATTATCAGTCAACTAAATGCTTTTCATTAATAGCACTGGGTGGTTCCTTACCTTCTTAATTCCTATAGGAGCAGAAAGGGTGTTTAATTTTTGTTAATAATGTTCAAATAATGACACTGTGTAATATGTCATGAATTGTTGCTTATCTCAGGTTGTATTTACCTCATCTTTAGAGCTGCTTAGGACACAACTATTGATGATGACCCTTGATTTCCTTTTTTTTCTCTGCTGCTAACGTTTTAGCTGGCTATTATAACTGAACACACACACCCAAAAGTTCAATGGTGATGAACTGGAATAGGAATTAGTTTATTATTTATTTTCGTTCAAATAAAAATAATGTAAAATGTTGTTTCTAGTACACCTTGTAAGAGAAATACTGCAAAGTGCTTTATGACAAAATTCTAACAACAGAAAGGCAAAAAATTACTCTAAAGCAAGTAGAATAGTTACATAATGAGGTAATTCTATGTAAATAACACCAAAGATCTATGCAAGCCATACAGTTTTCTATGTATATGTATTTATTCATCTTTATGAAATATGAATACATTTATTTGTACGATATATATGCATTAATTATTAACACGCTTTACGGGCCAGAACTGAGTTTATCTGTTTGTTTGCTTTAGCCATCTCAAGCTTTTTTTCTGTCTGTGCTGTAGTGCAATAAATGTCCAATAACTTACAGCTTAACCTATAAAAGATGCATTGCATTTATTACTTTATTGCAAACATCCATATTCAGCAAGCAATAAACTTATGGTAACAAGCAGATTGTGCACTCTAAACAAATGTATAATTTCACTCTTATCTATCATTACTCAGGCCTCCTCTTAAGTACCATAACTTGAAAAGTTAGTTGAAAGTAAGTTGAAAAGTTATCAGATAATGTCTCAGTTTTTGGTATTGTATTTTATTACAAAACCACAATTAATAATTCACGTCTGCAAAATTAAAAATGTAATTTATTACCGCTATCTCTTTTTTTGCTGAGCACCACAATGGAGCGTTTGCGGTCCCGTGTTACTAAACGAAGAAACATCAGAGCGCCGTAGCGTGCTGTTTTACTCGGCAGATTGAGGCATATTTTTGCAAGGCTGGCATTATGGGTCGCCACAGCGGCAGCCCTCAGCAGGGCATAATAAAGTTCATTTTGATAACACAGCAGGAGGCAGGGAAAGCTTTAATCTTGGTCCCTGTTCACTGTGTTAGAGGCGCTAAAACAGCCAAGCCCCCATAACATTCTGCATGTCCTCCCCTCCTTGCACGTTGCGCCCCGCTGTATGCTGCTGCAGTTATCATTTCATCACGATCATTTCATTTCAATACTTTTTCGCAGTCACGTTTTTCATTATGAGTAACTGTAATAACAGCTCACCCATTAAAATTATTGGCCAATTTACAGTACTTTGCTCATCAGGAGATACGCACACTGTGTACTCAGTGTCTTCAGGTCTTATTTAATGCTTGCTTGAAGCAGCTGTCAATGGGTGCTGTTCATTATGGCATTGTCTCTGCACGCCTTTCTTTACTTTCATCTCTTCTCCTCTTAGTTCCTCCCAGCGAGGATCTGAGAGTGAGAGAGATGCGAAGAGAAGATGTGAGAATGAAGGAGCCATAGCTGTCATATGAGAAATCCGTACTTTTAGAGTCAGATTTAAGCAGTGTTAGTTACATCAGCAACATGCTGCACAGCTGGATCACTTGTCACACTGACTGATTCAAATGTCCACAGAAATTCTTCTCACACAGGCCTTTATGTAAACTCATTAACACAGCCGATAAATCGTATTATTGTTGTTGCTCATGTATTGATCAAAAATGCTGCTTTGTTTGATGCAGCAGTTATTGCTATTAAAGTATCTAATATATTCTAATGTCTTATAAAGACATAAGAAGAATAAGACATACTTCCTTTATCCCAAATATTGGGACATACAGGTATATTACACAGTACCATATCACTGTGATGTGTGTTAATCAGTCGGTTTATGTACAGCACTGAAAAGTAACCAGTGTGAGAACATCTCTGTTATTTATTCTTTTCTTCAGTTAGATTGTAGAGTCAGATCAGTGTTTTCAGTTTAGTTTTAGCTTAGAATACATCGGTTTTAGTGTCAGTTTTAGTGTAACTATTAGAATATGGTGGGTGTTTTTTAGGGGCAGATTTAAGAATTTCTGAATAAGTTATTTACTTGCTGCTTGTTTGTGGTCTCTCTGACTTCAGGTTTGTCTTCAGTAGCTTTAAAGCATGTGTATACATGCCCATTTCATAATTGCATCCAGCTCTTGCTTTCCTTTTCCAAACTTTACTAATCCCATCATTCTTGTGCAAGTTAATTTTGGCTTTATTTTGGCCTTCCTGTTCTTGAGTAAACCAGTGGTTTTAACTGGTTTAACTGGACAATGATGCCTGGTTCCTCTATAATATTCTTGGTAATCTTCTTGATTTGATTCAATGTTTTTCTTAAACATTCAAAGAATTCTACGATCCACATTAAATGTTTTCTGTGTTTTTGAGGCCTTTTGTTGTGTTTAATAATATTCCAAAAAAATTGCTACCCTTCTCTTTTATTTTATTTTATTTATTTTTTTTTTCAACCTAATGACAACCTTAACCTTACATCAAAATCTTTTAGGGGCCTCATCTGGAAAGTTCCAAACATAATTTCAGCATTTGAAATCATCTTCTGCATAATTAAGATGATTATCTGCATAATCTGTCTTAGAAAAACTGAGGGGACAGGTCTTACTTGACCTGGTTTGTCAGTCAATTATCTAATTACTTTGGTCTAATTACTTTAGCCTTTCAAAATGGAGTATATGTATTAAAAGAAATAATTGTAATTACTTAACTAAACAGTTGATGCTTCAATTAAAGCTCACAGTCTGCACTTCAGTCACATCTTGATTGTTTGATTCAAAATTCACTGAGGTGTTGTCCACAAACCTATGGAGCTAGCTGTAAATTGGGTTATCAGTAGAAAATGAATAGAAAAAATCAATAACAGTGTCACTTCTAAGTGAGTCACACTAAGATATGTCTTTTTTTCATTATATTACAGCAACAGCCACGGACAGAGAAAACATATTTGTGATGACATACTCTTCAGGTTGTTTTGTTTTTGTTTTTTTATTGATGATGTGGGCTCTCATGTGTAATTGCTGACATTCATTTGCTTTTTCTCTGTGTGTGTTTCAGCAAATCCTCTGCTTATTAATTCATCCATGCAACCTGATCTGACAGTGTCACGTACCTACACCAGCCCCATGTGTTTTCAGGACTCCATTGACAAGGAGCTAATGGCTGAGCGCTCACTCCTTGACCCGTTGCCTGATCTTAAGGTTAAAGGTTAGAAAACAGAACTCTTATGAAAGTCCATGTCTGTGGTACTCAGTTACTTTTGAAAGGGCAAGTCTCACAGAGAAGTGAACGGCTCTGTGGATGCACTAGGGCAGATAATCTTACTTTGGATCGGTTTTTTCCTAAGGCAGTCTCTAGGAAAGTCAACTTTCAGTGCATCACGAACTAGACATTCAACACTTCATGTTGTTGTTTGTTAGTGCTGGTTGCTGCCTTTTATTCCCTTGGTGGCATGATTAGCATTCAAAATTAGGGTGATCTTTGAAATAATTGGTCCTTAACTTAGACAGAAGTGTATAAAAAAGTAGATGCTTAGTCTAATACAGTCATTGTCAGAAATGTAGAAAAACAAGAGCCTTTTTATTGTACTTAGTGTGATTTTATAAAGAAAAATATTCTTATTAAAGTCATATCTCCATTTGACTACATACTATCAGAATTTGCTAATGATGATCAGAAGACTGTGCCAGCTTACATTACAGCAGATAGGCACACAATTTAAACCCCATTGCTCTTGTCTTTATGGGTTTGTTCCGGATAAATGAAAGACTCCACCCTCCAAACTCTTTTAAGTGCAGAGTGTTGCAATTACTACAGCCCCAGGCATACACTTTTTACCTTGAGGCAAAAAGCTTGACAGTGACAGGGTTCTCGAGACTTGTTAGTTGGGTTTTTGCTAAGCTTTGGCTGGACAGTTAATGTTTAGAGCAGGGGTTTAGTAAACAGTTTCAGAGTGATTAGTTTTGCAGTCAAGAGCAAGCTTTAAAGGGATGTTTTCCTACTATTGGATGTTTGACTGTTGGACCTGAAAAAATGTGTTAAAGCTACTCAAATTCTAATGTCACAGAGCTTTCACTGTATCCTCAGGGGTGACGGAAAGGGCAGAGTACCACGTCATGTCCCACCCTCAGACATTTCCAAGGGGACTGGCTCCAGACTATAGAGGGGTTGCAGTGGGGACAACACTGGGCAGAAGAGGCAAAAACCTTTTCAGTCCACACGTCTCTCTGACTCCCCGCCTGCCTCTGCACAGAGCAACTGCAGTGTTTGGCCATGCTGGAGGCAGGCTCGTGGTACCCAACACAGGTGAGTGTACGATGAGGCAATTATCATTCAATATCTTCCTGCTGAAGAGCATGTGTCGACTTCAGTTCCTCCAAATTCAGCTAGCATTCACAGAGGATAGAAACTATAAAAACAAGTTGTTCTCATTTGCACTTTTTAAGTTGTTTAACCTTGTCAGAGTTGATCGGTAGCAAAAATGAGGAAAAAAGTCACATACTGAGTAGGCAACATGATTATGGAAATATTATTTACAAAATGATGAAGTTAAAAAGCACTAGCATTTTTAGCCATTCGGTCCCTACCTGCAAAGTATGGAAAACGTTTTTGATCACAAAAAATACTAAACGTTTTCCTCAAATAAATTACTTTTTTAAAGCATTTTAGGAACATTTTAAAGCACCTAATGCGTGCCGAAAAAATATAAACAAGTGTATTTAATGTGCTGCTCAGTCTATTGCATTATGCAGGCAGCTCTTTCTCTTGGCTTACATTCATCATTGTGTCCCCTGAGGGGCTTTATGTACTGCTAGATTGGCAGTAATTGTTTATGATACAGTAGAATGTTATGCATATGTCTTTGTGTTTAAGAGGAAAGGATGTCTGTGATGCCTGCTTCTGTGCATGCTTGTGACTAAGAGATCGCTGCCAGCATCGAATCACAAGGGGACTTGCTCTGGCGACCTTTTTCTGGGGCCCGTCACCCCTCTGGCTGTCACCTTCACTAAACAGACCTGACAGCTGAGCAGGTGTGTGTCATAAGTGTGCATGTCTGCTTGTTTGTTGATCAGCATGCCTCCTTCTCTGCAGGTATCAGCCTGCTGGTGCCTCACGGGGGGATTGCAGAAGACACTACCTGGGAGATGTACATGAGCATCAACCAGGAGGACAGCAGGTGAGGGACTCTCACTGAGATGGTGCTGTATGCTTCCTAGTCTGCTCTCTTTTAATCCTTCAACAACACATTCCTCATCCCTCATCCTGCCACCTCATCCCCTCCTCCTCCTCACTTTGCCGAATGAGCGCCACAAACACAAAACCTTTCTTATGAAGGCTACGCTGTGACATGTAGTGTACACATGCACATATTCCCACACAGCATGCGGTCCTTGCTTATCTCACAGACACTACAGGGGAGGACATGGTGTGTCACAAAATACATTGGCAGGTGTAGACAGATTGCATTACTGCCTTAAGCAACTGTCATAGCAGAAGAAGATACGCTCCGTGATTCTAGTAGACCGTTTTGTGTTTGCAAACGTAACTGTGACAATATCTCTCTCCATTTTGACTGGTTAGAGTGATGAACTTAGTGAAGTCATGATGATGGGTTATATTGATTAGGCAGACAGAGATAGAGTCATGGGCATGTGTCAGAATTTGGGTGACTATTACCTGCAAGCAGAAATCTATTTCTGTAACTTTCTTATTTCTCGCAAAGCTATCACTTGAGGAAAAAAAGGGCTTGATAGATAATAACTCAGTGCAAAAGGGCTGTAATACCTTTGGATTCCATGCAGCAGAGCTTTGGACGCTATCTGACAACCAGATGTCAGTGTTTGGACATGTTCTTGATTCACAGCAGACAGTATCAACATGTCAGTATGACTGCGTGAAGTCCTGCTAGCTAGCTGTCACCCCAACCACACCGCTAACCACCAGTGCTTCTCGATGAAATTGGATTTCTACGTCCAAGGGGGGGATATCTAAATATCAGCTGTCTTTTCACCTTACTTCCACCCACCCATTTAGTGCCTGGGGTCACGTGGGAGAGGAAGCATATCAAAGGTCACATATAGGTTGTGGCACAGAGCTCAGTTAGCAGACTGGTTGCACACTCCCCTGCCTTAAGTCTCCCCAATTCAGCCAGACTGTTGCCCTCCAAGCTCCTGCTTTGCTCTGATAAGCCCGATGCTGTTTACTTCTCTGGCTGCCGCTTAAGAAGCTGCAGGAGCCGTGCACCACTGAGCTGTCACTCAAAGCCTATCTTCTGACAGCCACAGAGTCCAGGGGAGAAATTGGATGCTTTCTCCCCATTCAAACCTTAGCCATCTACATAAGACGATGCTTTCCTCTGCAAAGAATAGGAATCGATCAGCTGGGGCTCAGTTTCATGTGTTCGCGATAGCTGCCATCCATCCTCTGGGCTTCACGAGGTTGTTTTGTGTGTGATCTTCTTCAGCTCAGCAGGGGACAGTGAGTTGTCCAAGGACAAAATGCACCTGATACTCTGCATCTTGCAAAAGTTTCAAGCATATTTACGAGGCAGGCAGTTATTGCTCTGTGGTGTCAGTTATATCAGACTACGCAAACTTTAAAATTTGATTGGCACTTGTTTTTGGTTGAGTCAATCTACCAGTGCGTATCTAACCTGCCCGACCTACAAAACTCACCCTCAGACAACCCTAATGATCCTTCCCTCTTCCTTCTTTCCTAAAATCCACATTTCCATCATGCATTACTATTTTTAATGCATGATGGAAATGTGGATTTTAGGATTTTAACCTTTTTATTTTTCACACTGACTCAGACAATGAGTAATTCTGACAATGAGTAATTATGGTAAAGCTGATGAAAACTGTTCTAATGAGAGTGGGAGTCAGAAAAATAAGTTTTTACATTTTCTGGCATTAATACACTTACATTGCACAAAATATTAAAGGAGATTCACATTACCTTAAATCTTGAAGTCTTTGTCATGGCTTCCGTTGTTACCTTAATTTTACATCCTGATGAACTTGATGCCTTGGCAAGATGTCATTGTACAAGTCTGGCTAACTTTCAAACCATGGTCACCTACAGGGTTTTTATCAAAGGCCTAAGATTGTGTCGAGGTCTGAGTCATATTTTGTCTGGGTCATTTTGACCCAGCATTTTCTGTTTCTTATATTGTGGTGTTTTTCTAGATTATGATTTATGTTCTGATTCTTGAGATGTGCTGTTTTGCTTATTTTTATTCTAGGTTTCAGTTTGGTTCTGGTCATGAGTTCAGTTTGATGTTAATTCTTCTTTAAGTCTCTGTCGTCTCTGGGTTCCATGTGTTATATTCTTTCAGTCTGCCTCTCAGTGTCAAGTCTGCGTCTTTGTGATTTGTTTCGTGATTCCTGTTTGATTTTGATAGTCCCAGTCTGATGTCAGTGTGTTCAGTTTTACTTCTCCCCTGTCTCGTTAGTCTAATTTCTCCCAGCTGTGTCTCCCTCCTGTTTCCCATTCCCTGATTACGCCCCAGTGTATATAAGCCCTGTGTTTTCCTTTGCTGTCTGTTGTGTTGTTAACGTCTGCTCACACTCAGTTTGCTGTGTGTTCTGGTACCTGGTTTGCTTATTTTTTCCCCAGTATAGTTGGTCTTCTGTTTGGTCAGCAACCTGCAATAAAGCTGTTTATTTTTATTTCACTTTTGCCTCTGTGAGTCCTGCTCTTGGGTCCACCATTCCTGCCTACCTTCACACAGACATGACATATTTGTCATTTTTTTTTAGTGCAGTAACCTATGAACTGCGATGGATGATGAGCTGGATGAGCTACTACACACCGACATTCTGGTTGACTTTTCTCTGGTTTCCTTTCTTTCTCTGCTTCATCTTGTTTGTTAGCCTAAATTACGTCCTTGTATTTAATTTTCATTTATTTTTTAATCATTAGGTTTATTATTTTCACATCCTCCCTTAGATCTCTTTCCGCCCTCATTAGTGCCTACTTGAGTTCACCTGTGCTTTGTTACCACTTTTCCCATGTTGTGCGTTTTGTCTGTGTGTTTTTGTCACATCACTGTGTCACTTACCTTTGTTCCTGCTTCTTCTAATCTTCAACGTGGAGTTTCCTGCTTCCTTCCAGCAGTGCCTTTTGTTATATATTCTTCTATAAAACTTTAAGATCCTTTTCCTTATCCTGTGACTTGTCACTTGGTTTCCTACCTTTAACATCTGATGTGAGGAATATTATAGTAGATGTGGAAAAAAACATTTTGTAAAACTGCACTAGCACTGCACACTTGGTATACATGCAGCCATTGCATAGCTTTAATTTTAGATTTTTACCACAAATACTTTTTCTGACTATAACAAAAATAATCTGCATGATCCGATAACAACTTGCTTGTATTTTCCACAGAGTGCCTCCTTTAGCTAAAATTCCAGCTAATGAGGACACTTCTGTTTCTGCAATTCCGTCAAACGCCATGCGGCTGTGACAGCTTGAAAGAAAGACTGTCAAACACTAACAAGGAATTGTGAAAATATGATTTGCAAGTGTGACCTGAGAAAAAAAAGATGATTGCATTACACTGGATGTTGTTTTGTTGAAACCAAAAGAAAAGAAGTGTGAGTATGAGACAAGGCTCCACTGTTAAAATACACACAACCATCATCATGGAAAGATATTTCTTTGTTCGCATGTAAACAATCAGAGTTGCTAAATAACCATCTTTAATCTTTGCTCGCAGGCAATCCAGGTAATTAGTCTCAGCAGTAGGTAACCTTGGTTTCCTCATAGCTAAGGGCTGATTAGCACAAAAGTGCAGCTGCAGGCCAAGGTGCTACTGCGATGTGTGATTTTATTTTTAGACCGCAGATCATAACCTCTTTAATTTTTTAGTGTTGATTGGTAACAGCATAATGGAGAGGGTTGAAAAAAGCTTCACACATCACACTGCACCAGAAACTGTTAATATAACAGGAGGTGAACAGTCTCAACCACACATCATACCCTGTCTGCATGCAGGCACATACACACACCGTCTTACACCATGCGTCACCTAAAAAGGTTTATCTTACAGGTAATTTGCTGGACAGGCTGGAAAACTAAAAAAGAAACAAAACAAAAACAATCCTCTTCCACCTCAGGTGCTGTTTTTTGAATTAAATCTGTCAAAACTAAATTTACTTGTTGTTTCTGTGGCTTAAATTATGCTCATTATAACTTTACTTGCTAACAGTGCATACGCTTAACACTTAAAAATGAGAAGTCAGCTTCAACTTTGCAATGCCGCTGCCAGTTAAATGTTCCAAAAAGTCAGAGTCACTGTGTGAGGGGGGCCATGACACTCAGAGGATCCTGAATTAATGTAGCAGATTTATACGACAGCAGAGATAGTAGTGGGAGTGGGAACTTTCAGGGGGAATAAAAATTTATTAAGCCTCAGATATGATTCATGTTCATTTACATGCTGTCTGGAGGGACAACTTATATTAGTGTAGTCGTTGACAAATTTGCCTCACAAGCAAAAAGTCACAGGTTTGATCCCAGGAGGAGATCCCTTGGGGTTGTGTCAGGAAGGCATCTGGTGTAGAAAAAAAAAAAAGAAAAAAAAAAAAGCAAATGTGCGTGATTTACACTAATAATAAATACCTCAAGAAGCCTGCCAAGCGCCAAGACCTGCTTCTAAAAAAGACTTTGTAAAAATATTTGCTCACAATCAGAATATAATTTGGGCGTAGCTTTTTGCTTAGTTATACACGAGTCGGTTGCTGCTAAGATCGCAAACTACATTACACACAATACACAAAACACAATAACGCCAAAAAAAATTGACAAAATTCAACAGCATTTCAAAAACAAAATAATTTTTTACCCTTTGGCCAAAAAATTGTAGGTATTGTCGCTGGGCAGGCTGGTGGGCTGTGTGGACACCCAAGTGTGTGAATATCTCAAGAACAAGGCGACAAAAGACTTTCAAATTCATCCCATAGATGCAGCTACTAAAAATCTCAGATGACCTCAAGGTGAAGATCAGAGGTTAGCTTTTCTGAGATTCACAAAGGATTTTCAGCCGTATACCATACATGCATCTACTAAAAGACTGAGGGGTATACACCGACAGGCACCCATATTTTGTCACATGTATCTTGTGTTTTCTGTTCCACTGTTGTGTTTTTTGTTTTGTTTTTTTGACATAGTCTTTTGCACTCGAGGGCCATTGTAGCTCATGTGTTTACATGAGAGGCGCCATCCATAGAAATTGTACTTTCAGTGTGTGTTGGTGTTTTCCATATTTGTACAGATGTGTGGTGCCCCATTCACGCCTTACACATTAGTAATGCATCTGTGTTGGCTTGTCATGGTCATTCCCTGCTGCAGCTGTATTAATGACCCTGAGAAATATCCACGCTGTGCCCGTGACAACAGCACCAATATCGTGTCCTGTGTATGTGAGGTGTCCACCCAGGGCAGCTGCATGACTGATGGTGGTCCCATTGATTACTCTCAGTCTTCGGGGCTTCCAGCCAAGATTGGGCTCCTGGCCAAGAGCAGCTTGGCCTGGCTCATCTGTCACCGGACTGGCCTGAGCAGGCTTCATAAGCTCCATCGACCCACAAAGCTTACACGCACTGTGCTAAAGCCTGTCCTCCCCAGCCTCACTGTCCATTAGTCTTGGTGCTTTAATCTCCCTCTATCTGTGTGTCTGTGTGTCATCTAGTCAGCAATTGATTCATTATGAGTGTCCAAGGATTTGAGTTTACTTTGTTCATAGGCAAGGGTCACACTCTGAAAGCTTGTTGAAGCAGTGATTCATGTTTTTGTTAAAAAACTTGTAACAAACCCATCCAGCTTCATTAACACGATCACAGATCAAACATGAAGTTTACCATAAATGTTTTCTAATCATATGTTTCTCTACCTCTACAGTACCGTGTCCGACGATGGGTCAGAGATCTTTTTGAGCCCTGCAGTGACATACGGCCCACCAGGCCTTGACCTCTCCTATCCAATAGCCATGACCATAGCCCATTGTGCAGAAGTTGCTGCTGATAATTGGACCATCCGCCTAAAGAGACACATCCAAGACAACAAGTGGGAGGTGAGCAAATTCTGTTACCCTTCACCTGTAGTTAACATGTTTGAATTTCCTCTTGTGGCATAAGTGCAGAATGCTAACAAGTACAAGCACACATCTCTCGCTAGTGCCCAGAATATCAATAGGATCAGATAAACTGCTTCGACCTACTTTGATGAAAATTTTCTTCCTGAACTGTAGTCATGCAGGCAAGGAGCTGATTTCAGGGTTGCCAGCTTAGATTTGTCATTCTGCATAAAATTTAGCCTTTCAAGCTCTACCTCATGCGTCATTTGCATTTGGTCTGACATTTCTTTTGGATGTAAGACAGATACTTCAACATGAGGTCAAAACCAGATAAAAACCAGCAAAGGTGCTTTTTAAAAGATTTAAGACGTTGCTGCTCTAAATGTGTTATTCTTGTGATTGCTACTTTTTGGAATTTTTTTTCCATTTATTTAGGTCTTTCAGTGTAATAACCCCTCTGAAAAGCCCTTCCACTCCACCCTATAGAGCTACTTCACAGACTCACAGAAGAACACTCAGACATCCACCTCCACTCCAAACACCCTCTATTCATTTTCTTGTGTTTTCTTGGCAGAGTACACACATCGGAGATCTTTTCTAAGATCTTTTTAATGTTTAACTAACCTCATCAAAAACCTCTAAGAACCTCATTGAGGCAGAGCGACCCCGGAGCCACCGAGTTTGCTTGACCTTGGGGGTCTGTCACTCTCTACCAGCCGGGTCCTTTCACTCTGCGTGACATTTACACAGATGTAATTTGTCAGCACACGCATTTCTCAAAAGGAAGCTATCAAAAGACCTATCACTGGTGAGAGCTATATGCCAGCAGAGAGGAGAGAAAACAAGAGTAAGGACTCAACAGACAGAAAGGGGGAGGTAGGCTCTGGCAGAACGGCAGAGAGATTCTTTGAATGTAAAGCTGTGGACCATCTCTGTCACTGAGAAATAATGAGGCCTTTATCGCAGACAGGATGCTTACTCAAAACCTAATCTCTGGAATTAGTGATATAATGGGAGATGGAGGTTCCTCTTCCACTCTTTCTTTCTCTCTTTCCTTCTTCCACCTCCGCTTCTATTTCACTGTGTCTGCCTCTCAGTGCCATTCCCATTAAAGTCTGCACTTTGGTACACTAGATTTTGACTCTATCATTTTCCCTGCCTGCCTGGCGGGGATGAGCTATGTCATGGAGATCCTTCATGTCTGCTCCAGCGCTAATGGGGCAGGTTTAGGAAGCTATGGGACACTAAATTACCCTACATTGCTTTATATGCCTCAGCCAGGCCATATGCAGAGGGGACCTGTGGGTCACAGTTATGTTCCAAAGGTGATTTAGGGAGAATTGAGCACAAGATGAGTAGCAATTGGCCGTTGGATACAACTGTGCCCCACTAATCCGTTTTGTCAGTGTTACTGTATCCCCATCTGTTTAGTGAGATGTGTCATTATTCATTTGGCCGTCATTCAGCTTTGCACAGCTCCTGGTCCTGTTTAAGTCTATGTACGAGGGAGAGATTCCAAGTCACTGTCTGCAAAGTGTCTTAATAAAATGCCTAACAGCAATGCAAACACGCTGATCGGTGGCTCCCGTGAATTGTTGGTTAACTGCATGACCATTCAAAGTCTTTATTTGTCTTTATTTTCTACATGGTGGCCAATAAGATAATGTCCAAGCAGTCAGCTTACAACTATTGCCTTAATCATGCCAATACAGGCTGGATGTGGTTAAGCTTTTAGTTTGTAAACTTAAAGCAGGTTTGTAAAGAAGTTATGTGCATTACAGTCAGCACTACTAAAAAACATATAGCATGCATGATTGCAGCACAGCTGAGCACAGTGATGCAGAGTCAAGTGGTGTCTTCATATTAACAAGTGAAATGCATTACTGAAAGTAAGAGAGAGTAATTTAAGAGCACTATGCCCTGGAGCTACTAAGACCTTTGCTTGACCTTGGGGGTCTGTGACGCGCTACCAGCCGGGTCCTTTCAGGCCTCGTGACATTTATATAGATTTAATTTGTCAGCAGACACATTATTCAAAATTAAGCTATCGAAAGATGCGTCGCTGAAGGCAGGTGCCTGCCAACAGAGAGAAAAAATAAAAAGGAGACTGTACTGGACAGACACATTAAAAAAATGTTCACCTCCTGAAACCCGTTTTCAACAACAGTGTCACTCAGGATGCATCAAAAATCACGAGTATGACAGAATTCCAATATTACAGTGTTCTTATGTTTAACTACTAAGCCACTAAAGTCGTTTTACTTAACACCTCCATATTTTTATCCTTGGACTCTACTAGAGTTCCTCTGCATGACTGACAGCTTAAAATAAACTTATTTAACTTATACTGTGCCTCGTTGCAGCCCCTCAGTTAATCCTCTGTCTGAAACAAGCTGTTTTAGCTCCCTCCACTTTTCCTTTAAGCAAGCTTTTTTCCAACTGACTACCCCTTGCAAACAGAGGGTTTGAGCAGCAGGTGGGTGAGGCTTCTACTCACAGCCAGAGCTATCTGCTCTCATTGACATCATACGGAGCCAAGAGTCAAAAAAACCTGTGTGACTTGGAGTGTTCAAACATTCTGTAGCCAGAGCATTTGGCTCACAGGGCTTACTTGAAGATATGCAAATATCAGTGTTTGAAACTCTGGCCGTGTTTAATATGAGTATTCACCAATGCAGTGGATCATGTGTGCATATATGCATAATATAACCAAAGTAAGAAAAAGCATATTACATTTAATCCTGGACCTAAATTAGTCTCCTTTTATGTCCCTACCACCAAAGGAAGTGATGTCTGTAGACGAGGAGAGCACCTCCTGTTACTGTCTGCTGGAGGCCCAGAAGTGCCATGTGCTGTTGGAGCATCCAGGTCGCTACGCTCTGGTGGGGGAGCCGCTGAATCAGGAGGCAGGCAAGCGTCTGAGGCTGGCTGTGTTTGGTAGTCCGGATGCCAGCAACTCTCTGGGCTTCACCCTCAGGGTTTACTGTGTGGACGACACACCCCATGCATTTCAGGTAAGAGGGAAGAGAGAAATGATGAAGATCAGGAATATACTTGGTCATTATATGAATGTAGGTGTTTCCTACATTAATAATTTTATCAATAAACCTCAACTCATACTAGCATACTCACATACTTACATTTGCCACTTGATTACTCAGTTGATTTTATCAGTGGAGCACCACTAACTAGTGGCTGAGAGCGCCATTGGATGCTCCACAAAGACACACAGTATGCTCCATTTTTGTCTTCTTTGTCTATTTAAAGACTGTGAAAGTGACAGAAACAATCTAATAAGTCTGATGTAAACAGCCTGCTGCTGAGTTATTAAGCTCCTGTGCAGTGCAGGTGCAGGCTAGTTTTGTTCTGAACTGAAAGTGACAGTTCCACCTAGTAAAGGGCTGAATGTGTTACTGATCTGAAGGCAGCCTAAACAACATCAAAAATGAACAGTGATGCCTTCACTTATTGCTAAAAAAAAAAAAAAAAAAAAAGCTAAAGTGCCTTTGAAGGTTGACTCATTTTCCTCCTGTTGTATGTACTGAAGTGGCTTTGACCTGTGACGTATTCACTTATTCATTGACATACTCATTGAACTGCATTCAAATGGTAATAAGACTGCTTAACTTCACAAAAACAAAATAGATTCATGATTTTCCCTTCATGCAACATCAAGAGAAGCACACACAAAAAAAGAAAAGACAAAGAAAAGACAAACTCTGTTTTGTTTGAAATGGCCAAACTTGTCTCAGTGGTACACATGAAGTCATATAAAGGCTGCTGAACATCAACGCGGCTGTGATTTAGCTTAAGGCTGATGTCATCATTCCAATATGCTAATATTTAGCTAAACAGAGCGTTGGAGAATCAAAAATTTTGACCAGATTAATGGTGACCTGCAGAGTTATAACTAAAGTAACAAATTCAAAGTATTTCCCTTGTAAAGTTAGTGGTAGTACTACAGGAAAAGTTCAAGTCAGGAGAATTCACCTCTACACCTACATGTACATTCACAGAGTTATGCTGCTAGCCTGCTGACCAATATTATTTCCTTAGAATTGTGATGTATAATGAAGTCTGAATAGATTATGTAAGATGTAAAATATGCTGCAAAGCTAAATGCAGTAGCCTGGGTTCCACTTTGACCTGTTAGCCCTCGGTGGCTCCCTCTCTCTTTATTGCTTCCTCTTCACTGTACTATGTAATAACAGAAAAAACCCAAAAGATGAATTTTAAAAAACCTCTAACTCTCACTGCCTTTTAAACAAATAAAATGCCTGAATTTTTATAGCATGATCACACATGACAGCATAGTACCCTTCATAAAAAAAAAAGAGTTAACGAGCCTAGGCTTCTGGTGTCCCACTAATAAAAATCTTCCCCATTAGATGAAATTCAAATCTTCTAATGGTGCAGGATCAGGTCTGGAGATTAAATGTATTTTAATTGTAAGTTAAAAGAAGGTGCCAGTTTTAAAGTTGGAAAGTTGCTGGTGGTTTTGTCTAGAAGATTTGCTGTCTGTAAGAGTTTTTTTGTGCTCCACTGAAGATATGTTCTGTAACATAGCCGCTGGGAGATGCCTGATGACTAAGAGACAAAGAGGGACTTTTAATTACAAAGACAACAGATGCTTCAAGGTTGCGTCTCTGCCCTTTCTTTAAGTAATTTAATTTGCTCTCTGTTAATTAAATGTGTTTCAGTATTGCATTCCATGTGACGAGTCTTAGAATCAGACACAGTCTGAGATGGTGCATAAGTTCACTGGTGTGCTCTTGAGTGATGAAAAGTTTGCCTTTCTCCTCGCAGCGAAAGCCAGACTCAAAAGTACAAATGTACCTCTTTGTTAAAAGATGCTGCAGTTTAAAACACGACTTTTTCAATGATTGTTTCTTTCCTGTTTTAATTAAATTATTCTGAAGTTGTGCTGAGAGCTGTCCCTTAGCCACTAGGCCTGCTTGAATTTTTTGGCTCCACCCTAGAGGCAGAATTCCAAGTGAACAAAGAGAAATTGGATGTAGGTGCCAAGAGCCAATTTACTCCACCTCTCCATCAGTCAGACTTGGTTATTTGTTCATTTGTTCTTTTTTTTTTGCCTTTGTTTGTGCTCCATACGACAAATAATTTCCCCTGTGAGCTTGAAGCAGGAATCGATCAGGTTCAAGGCAGCCTGTGTCGTTTGCATTGTGCTCTTTTTCCCACCCTTCCCTGCAAATCCAAGATACAGAAGATGTAAACACAAACATGCAAGTCGAGCACACGCCAGCACATGCACGCATACAGAGCCATTCAATAACAGAGTGAAATTTGATGCTTTTGCTGCTTTAGGCGAATAAATTTCCAGAGACTGGCTCTGAAAGCTCCTGAATATTTTAGTAATTTTATACAATTAGCCATTCTAATGTATCTCTGTTCATATGTGCAAAAGTCAGCTGTGAGTCGCTGCCCCGGATGTTTCCAACTACATGCATCGTTAACACGTAAAAGGTGGCAGCAGCTGTGTACCCTTCATTTTACTCTGTCTTTTCATCTGTTAAGAATGCTGGGAGGCATACATCAGTGTGAGCACCCAGAAAATGCTCCATGAATTTTAAAAAAATACACTATAACAAGCACGGTGGCACGGTGGTTAGCACTGTTGCCGCACAGCAAGAAGGTCCTGAGTTCAATTCCACCATCAGGCTGGGGTCTTTCTGTGTGGAGTTTGCATGTTCTCCCCGTGTTTGCGTGGGTTCCCTCCGGGTACTCCGGCTTCCTCCCACCGTCCAAAGACATGCAGCTTGTGGGGATAGGTTAATTGGATAATCCAAATTGCCACTAGGTGTGAATGTGCGAGTGAATGACAGTGCGAATGGTTGTCTGTCCCTGTGTGTTGGCCCTGCGACAGACTGGCGACCTGTCCAGGGTGTACCCCGCCTCTCGACAGCTGGGATAGGCTCCAGCGCCCCCCGCGACCCTGAAAAAGGATAAGCGGAAGCGAATGGATGGATGGATGGACACTATAACAAGAGAAAACAAAAAAATGTTGAGGAGTACAGCAGATGCAATAGATCAATTGTGGAAAGGTCTTAAGACAAAAACGGAAAGGAAAGCTGCGGTGGACTTAATAAACAGTTTGCCCACAAAAACAGCGATTGCGGACGAAAACCTCGACACAGGGGTCAGTGGCATCTCCGTCAGCATCGAGAATGCAGAAGCATCACAATCTGCTCAGAGGAGACTGTGAAAGCAGCATCAAGGAGACTCGTGCAAAAATAAATAAATAAATCAATAATTAACTATTTCTAAAGTGATGGAAAGCCAAAGTATGGAGAAAGACAAACTATTTCACCGCATCAATATAACACGGATCGTGTCAGAGCATGGCTGCCTCTGGTAGCGGCTCATTTGCCTTTATCGATGATGCAGCAGATGACGGCAGCAGCAGGATGAAATCTGAAGTTAAATTTTGTCTGACTGCGTACAAAGAAGCTCTCCCAGTCTCACAAGACTGTGGCCACCAAACACACTGGCTGTGAAACCAAAGCTTTTATCAGTGACAACTCAGACCTCACCAGATTGAAACCCTTTTGGGCATTTTACCTGGAGAAAGAAGATTGAAGAGAGAGCAGCTGTAACAAACATCAGCTAAAGGCAGTTGCTTTGAAAGCTTAGAAAAGCATTTGTTATGTCAGCGGCTGTCATTGCGTCTCAGGGCTATGCACTAGACATTCCCACTGTTATTTCCCTCGACATTCATTTGTTAACTTACCTATCCACACCTAAATAAATGGGGAACCTACGCAGTCTGTCTCTTTTTTTTGTGGAGCACAGTAAGTTCCTGTCACTCTGCATATTAATATTGTTATTGTGAATTTTCTCTCTGCTTTGAGGGAGCTTTTAGTATTTTTAGTACCCACTCAGTCTGGGCACTTTTTGAAAGCATAAAAATGATGTTTTTACATTCATGGTCACAGTTGCTCTAAAAGAGTGCAAGCCCGTCTGGCAGGGGAAAAAAAAAAACAGTTTTTCTTCCACTTTTTTTTCCATTTGAAAAATAAATATAATGTTTGGTCACATTTTTCAGACTGGTTTTGGGGAAATAGCTTAAAAGTTCTAGTTCAAATCTGACTGTTAATGCTGGAGATTACTTTCATCAGACCATTGCTGTTTGGTCAATAATTGTCAGAAAATATTCACAAATTTCTTTAAATTGTTCATTTTCTCCAACCAACAGTTCAAAATCCACAGTGACTTAATTCAGTGTTAAAGACAAAGACTAAGGTTGATGTAGTTGATGATTAATTTGAATCAACTAATTGTTTGAGCCGTTCTCAGTTTCTTTCATTCTTCCCTTTTTCAACTTGAACTTTTGGCTCTGATTCATTGGTGCATGTTTTCAAATCTGTGCTCTTTTGTCTTTATGTCTTTTTCCTGACACACTGACACTTAACAACCTTTTTTCCTGTACTTTGCTAACCCATACCCCACCCCTGGAAAAAAAACATCTCACACCTTTCCTTATCAGGAGGTGGCAGTGGGCGAGCGCAGCAGGGGCGGGCGGCTGCTGGAGGAGCCTAAAATGATGCTGTTTAAGGCGAACACTTTCAGCCTCCAGGTATCCATCCAGGATGTCCCACAGTTGCTCTGGAGCATCAAGCCTTTCACCACCTGCCAGGTAAGCACTTCCTGTTTTCTATCATTTCGAGTCAAAAGCAGGACATGTGTTAACTGCGTGTGCATGTTCAGTGGTTGTCACGGTCATGCACAATGAAGGAAGCTGTGCACCTTCATCAGCTTCCCTGTTTTTTATTTGGTCATATCAAAGCCAGAGGACAGCAGCAAGGGCACAGCAGGGGATCACTACGGCTGGCTATCTCGCCCACACACACCCCCTTACAAACTTAATTATGACTTCCAGGCAAGGCATATACACACACACACCCACTCTCATATCATGCTTATCTTCCTTGGGGTCTCCATGCTGCATGTTCTGCTCTCCCCCGTGATGTTTATCCCACCAGTGACATCCTATTAGCAGAATTAGCCTGCCATAATGCCCCAAGTATACTAACTAGGATTTCTCAGGGAAGAGCCGCTGTGAGAGGGTGCTGCAGGGAAGACGACGACAGGCTTTCATTCAGACACTACTCTCGTCTAAAGGAGGCTTTTATAAGAGTCTGTCCCACTGTCTGATGGATCTGAAGAGAGGATGATTCATCTGTAGAACAGTGTTTTTGACCTGTTCTTACTGCACCACTGTCTGGGTTACACAGTAGTTAGTAATTGAAGGTGAAATGGACCTTTTAGATTGCATAGCTCTGTTACTTTTAGTTTTTTCAGTTATTTGGAGGAAATGTAGTGCGAGCTGCCCTAATACCATCATCACAGCACAGCTCCTGATCCAACAGGTTGCAGTTACATTATGGGTTTTGTATTAGGAGTATTAAAATGTGGAAAATTAAAAATAAGTTAATGAAGTGTTTGACGGCAGTCGTGTCGTTATGTTGACCATCTCTGGACTTTCAGGTAAGTTTGGTATTTAGTTGCTTTATTAAGAATGCTCGTGCATCTGTAACTTAAGCATTTTTTTCTCAAGCAGTAATTAAGTTTTTGCACTAATGATTGTAGCCTTTACACGTGGTTAGCAGGACGTATTTACATCCTGAGGGCTCTAACACCCACCGGTGCTCCTTCTGATGGGTAGACTTCTTGATTAGGCAACATCATCGATTGGCTAAAGAGGCTGCTCGTTCAGTCTTAATTAATCATGTAAACAGCAAAGCGGGTGGCAAAGCAGGATTCAAATAACAAATGTCTTTAGTGGGGATTTAATGAGTGTGTTGTCTCCACCAGCCTAATCCTTTCATCATTATGTTCGTCCTGTCCGCCCTCCCGTCTCGCCTCGCTCCGCAGGAGTTCTCCTTTTCTCAGGTGTGGGCCAGTAACCAGCATCCCCTGCAGTGTGCCTTCACTTTGGAGCGATACAGCCACTCCTCGTCACAGCTCTCCTGCAAGATCAGCATCCGACAGGTCACGGGCAAGGAGCAGATACTACAGGTCTACACGTCTGTAGTGGAGGTGAGTAGCACTCAGAGAAGGTGTGGTGCGTGGGCAGTCATGCGGCCTGTTAATAGGTTCTTTTACTGCGCTGAATAACTCTTGATTTGATTTAAGAGCTTGCTTAATGAGCCTCTCAGGGAGCTTTTCAACTATAGATTGCAAAGTCCTTGTCTTCACGTTGAGGAGGGGAAACTTTTTGCATCAAATCACCCTGACATCTCTTACTTTTTGTCTTGCTACTAGAATGAAAAGGGAGTGGTTCCCTTTTTCACGCAGTCGGACTGTACCATCACCTCGCAGACAGGGTCAAGGGCCTTTAAAATCCCCCTGTCCATCCGTCAGCGGATCAGCACCACCTTTGACACCGCAAATGCCAACGGGAAGGACTGGCAGCTCCTGGCTCAAAAGCTCCACATAGACAGGTCTGAGTTTTAACACTCTGAATGCTGCATTTCATTCTCGTGCCTCGCTGCCATTTACATACTGCTGAGTCAAATAAAAGAGCAGGTATGTTTACTTTAGGTCCGAGGAAGAAAATAGAAAATGTTCCATAATGTAAACACTGTTCCCACTGTGAAGACTTTTGTTTAAATCTGAAATTTAGACACCACGTCAGAAATGATCTTCTCCAGCCTTCAATAACATGCCACACCGCCAGTTTCATTATAGATCGTAAAACACATGCAGAGAAAGGGAGAAATGTTAGGCACAGCCAGAATACTGTAGAGAAGAGATGCAGTGTTTTGTAGAAATCTGAAGAAAGGTCTCCGACTGCTGACAGGCCAGCCTCTGGCAAGAAAATGTGTTCATGTTAGCACTTCTCATTAGCAGCATCTCTGCATGTGCTCCGTCCTCCAGCCTCTCGAGAGGTTGTGCCAGGTCAGTTATTTGCGTAGGCTGTGCAGGATTTCAGTTGTTTGGTGATGGGGTGATCTCTATTTGTGCTTCAAAGGAGAAGTCAATAATCAAGTGCTTATAGCCACGAAGATTTAGATCTGTACACCCAGCTCCATCAAGTACTTGAGGAAGAGAGTACTGACAGTGAGTACACTCTCCATCTTGCCAGTTGGAGAAACACGAGAGGGAAAAAGTTCACTAAGAAGCTATGACGGGAAACTGTGTGATTATGGAATTTCGCTTCAGCTGAGTCTGAAAACAAACACCTGTGACTGAGAAATGGGGAAAAGGATTTCTGAGCTTTTTCTACCCATCCAAACACACCAGGAAGCATCTAATGGGAATGTCACCTAGTTAAGCTGATTGTAATTATTTCTCTAAGTGTGTGGGAACATCAGCATACTGAGGTGGGAAGTAGACTGGCAAAGACAGGGAGAAGGCAACAAATGAAATCCCATTGTAATGAAACAGTGCACTCTCTTGGAGAGGTGCTGTAACAACATCAGAGGAAGAAAATAGGTGGATATTGAATTTAAAACCTGTTTTCTCATAAACCACACAACAAAGTGTGGCTTAATTTTATTGTTCTACTGGTGTGTTGTATTGTTTTTTTTTTTTATTGTTTGTTACCATTGTTTAAAAAATAAGAGTTATATGTATCCAAGGATGGTAAATATGGAGCTGCCAGGCAGGACTTGAAGAGGAAGATTCATGGAGTTGTTGAAGGAGACACGCAGAGGGTTTGTGTGGCAAAAGAGGATGCTAGAAATAGGATGAGATGGATGGCAGATGATCTGCTGTAGCGACCCCTAAAGGATCGCACAAACCCATGTGAATCAAAACAGAATGCAATGATTCTCTTAAGCCCGTGTTATTAAAAGTGGAACATAGAAAACATATGAAATGTGCCATTTTAAGACAAATATTGGCTCATTTTGACTCACTTTGACAAAAAAGTGTGGACAGGGCCATGTTTACCACTTTGTAGCATCCCCTCTTCTTTTAATAGTCTGTAAATATCTATCTAAATATCTATTCTTGTCTAATAGAGGATTTATAATAGTTATCAAATCCAAATATTTTCAGTTGGTGAAAGGTCTGAAATGCAAGCAGGCTACAAAGTTGTGATGTATAGATGCAGTATGCACGACCTTCTCTGAAAAGGTTGTAACCTAGACGGGAGTATATTTTCCTCTAAAACCTGTACATACCTTTTAGCACTGATGGTGCCTTTTCAGATGTGCCAGCCCCTGAATTGGATGGATGGATCAATGGATGGTAAAATGCCTCAGTTTGAACACTTGATATGTTTGATATGTTCAATTGTAAATAACACAAGCTTAAAGGGATTTGCCATTTCGAAGGCAAGAAGGGTCTAATGAAAGATTAGACTGAATAATCCCAAATCCCTGTACCAATTTCAGGCACAAAGCTCAGGATATCCCAGCTGCTGCAGCTTTGACTCCTCTTTTTAGTCTCATCTTTTGTTCATCATGCCTTTTTTAAAAATATGTACTTAGAACAAGCAAAATTACCTTAGTGATTTGCATTGGCATCCTTGGCATAATAACTGCAAAGTGATTGCCTCATTACTACTTCACTTGGTTGTTATCCATCACCAATATTATAATGTTCGATTTTTCCTGTTCTGCAGGAACTTGTGCTACTTTGCATGTCAGGAGAGCCCGTCATCAGTGATTCTGACTCTATGGGAAGCCCAGCACCCGGATTCTGGGGACCTGGACTCTCTGGCCAGTGCCCTGGAAGAAATCAGCAAGGTTCATTCCCCTAAGGCGGTCTCTCTCAGCTGCAGCAAAGAGGAACGGGACTCTGAATTCACAAAACTGGCGTAGAGTGGCTGTACGAAAATGATGAAATGATGAAAATGATGAACCTTTACTGCATGAACATTTATGTTCAGGTGTAGTAACTAACCTACAGTGAGGTGGAGGAGATGCACAGAGGCCAGCAGGGCAACTAAATTTTTGACTGTTACTAAAGGAACACCTCTGTTAAACCAAATGAACCATAGAGGCAGAAGGAAATCAGGAAATGACCAAGAGATGTGTTATTAGGAGGCACCAACAAACTTTGGAAAGGCATCTCAAATTGACACACAAACACACACACATTCATCTTTCATTGAGAAATGTCAACTCCTGATACTTCTGAAGACCAATTTGATACCCTGTGTTAAAGGATTACAGAAGCCTGTGAAAAGAAGACAAAGTGTGTTTTAAGGAAGCTGCCAATCAGGTTGGTGCCGTGACCTCCCAGGATTGGATGTGCCGGTACTTGCCCTCAAACAGTCTTCTGGGCTGTCAAAATGTTTAGTGTAATGCCATATTTTCTTTATGTCACTGACACCTCATGCTTTTTTTTTCTTTTCTGCACATATTTCTGCTGAAGCTTTTTAAAAACACAAAGAAAAAATGAATATTGGCTCTTTATTTTGTCAGAACATCTTATTCCACAGTGATCAGTATATAAAAGGACCTGGAGTCCACATGCTAAGGAGATGGAGATTTATGAGAAATTACTTTTTAAATGCCTTTGAGAGTCATTTTACACACTTTTTTCAGCTCAACAGACAGACTCCACTGTCAAAGCACCGACAGCAGAGGAGGGTAACTCACCCACCACTGATCTGTGCCTCATATAGCAATGCAGCCAGAGGTCCATCCCTGAGCGTCTCTCTTCTTAATTTGGAGGAAAATTACGTTTTACTGTGAGTGACCTCATAGCAGGCAGACAGTGGGGACAGAAGTGTGTAAAACAAAAACAAAAAAAAAGATTTCTGGAGCATGGAGATGATCAAATACCAGGAAATGGTTATACAGAGACACTTTGCCATCTCTTACTCCCAATACTTCTGTACGATCTTCCCAAGCAGAGGCAGCATCCACTCGAAAAAGAAGATAAAAAAAAGATACCCTGATCAGGAAGCTCCCACATTCGGTTGCTCCAGCTGCCCCCTCAACTTAATAAAGTGACTTTGTGTTGAACTCTGCGTTGGCACTCTCTTTTCATGTGCTTAATGAATTGAATTCTGAAAGGCCAGACAGCCCACATGCTGCACAGTGGTAGAAATCAGTCCATGTTCAAAAACTCAGATAAGAGATTAAGCTGAGTTTCAGAAAGGTGTAAAATATATACATATGCACTATTTGAGTTTGGACGGCAGATCATTGCCATGTTGGTGTTGCATCATGCAGCTGTTTGAACTCCATCTGAAGAGAAGTATCTGTCAGTCTCTTGGTTCTAACCCATCATATTTGCCTAAATTAGTAACCCCCCTTGAAAGGCTCAAATATTTGTAAATGCCTAAAACTCTTGATGGATTTAAATTCTTAATGAAGACTTTCTGCAGAGTTCGTCTGCTCAGTAAGACCCTGTGCTCCACGGCACTCCACAAAGTTTGACATGGTTTAAACATTTTAAAAAGCAGCATGTTGAAAGAGCACTGCTTTCTTTCTTACTTTGATCCATACTTTGGCATTTTGAGAAATTCAGCCATCGCACATAGTTTACCAAGAATGTTGAAAATTTGACACTACAGCCGGTAGTCGCTTAGCTTAGCATTACAGCTGAAAATGGAGAGAAATAGCAAGGCTTGCATAGGAGTAACAGCATGTACCCAAAGGTACCTCTAAATCTCAAGTACCTACCTGTAAAATTTGATTATAAAAACATTAGATTACATGCAGGACTATATGCCATTGCTTCACCATGTATCTTTAAGCTAAAGGCTAAGTTTATTGCTAGCTGTAGCCAGCATCAACATTATGAACAGGTTCTGGGAGTCCAGGCTTACCTAGTAAAGTCACTGTGTCCCCTCAGCTGAATTCCACAATTATACTTCAACTGCTCAACTAATTCATCCAATTTGGTAATGAAAAGCACATTTGCGGTAACCAGGATGACTAAGGAGGACACTGAACCCACAGGCCTATGGAGGTCAGGTCAGGTCCTGAAACTAAATTGAGATAATTTCAGCTTGTGCAGCTAGTTTTAGCTAGCATGCGCCTAGTCAAATATTGCAAAAACACACGAAAACGTGTTGAGAATACTGTACGCTCACAGTCCACTTCGGCACCAAGAGAAAATGCCTCTCCTGATATTTTTGCACTTTTATAACTCTAACTACATTTTTCTCTGAGTGTACTATGCATATATCCTTCCAAATATGTATATGGTGTTTGGGAAGTGATGTGAGCCGAAAGCCCCCTGCTGGGAGGGGGCAAAGTTGGTTCCCCATCCAGTTGTCATGGTCTGCTATTGATCCACGTTGGCTGTATCCTTCCACAGACAAACTAGTGTGCAAACTAGTGAATTTCTCAACATGTGGAACAGTTCTTCTATTTAGCCTCCCAACCTTGTAGTCAAGCTGGCAGAAAAAGATGCAGATTGAAGTGCTCATGCTGGCTTCATACTAAAAAATGTATTTCTTATTGATTCGTGCCATCGTGGAAATAGCACAAGAACATGCAGTACATTCAATAACTGCTGGGAATCTGTTTTCAGTTACCCACGACTGCTCACTGAAAATAATGCAAACCTGTACACGGTTAGCAAACATATCCAAACCTTGTTTTTCTATCTGTCTGCATCAAAGAACAGCACAGAATAAGTTGGACTGATTCTCCACTATTAGCTAAAAAGTTGCTGACCAAAGTTTGGAATGCAGTCATGAATGCAGAAAATTTATTGACAGACCCCTTCTTAGTAGTCGCATGCTGAGTCAGACCTCTTAAGTTTAGTCAGGATCTAAACTTAGCATTTAAAAACACAGCTCACAGTACAGTAAAGATATATATTTATAAATCTATATTTTACACTTGGATGTATCTTCTGAAGAGTGTAAAGTGTCCGTTCCTGTCTGTTCAGTTTTCCCATTCAGATTCCCCCATTCCCAGTTTATAAAAAGTGTGAAAAGCAAAATAACATTACGATCTGGCTTTAGTCAGCATGGTGCTGACTAAAGGCAGATCGTAATGTATTTTTCATGTCTTTGTAATGCTGTTGACATCTATTACCTGCATATCTGCTGAATGAGGACTAACAGCAGCGGAGTTCTTGATTCATCAGTTACGGCTCAACAGCTGAACTCCATTCACTCCAAAACAGGTTTTCTCAATTGTGAGAAAACCACATGGAGAAGATTTTTGTCAAACTTCAGACGGAATATAAAGAGTTTCAAAATTAGAATCAGGTCCCAATAGTGAACAAGTGAAGTAATAGAAACTGATGTATGAACAAGAAATGAAATTGCTCCGTGCAGTGCTGTTTTTCTACAGCAGCTGCATTATTCCCATACTTGCTTCTTCTGTTTGCCATCAGGAGATACTTTCCATTGCCACAAGAACGGGGCCAACTTTTAGCATGCTCACATATGGGAGTGCAGGAATCATCTGGAAGAACAATCTTACCTATTCAAAGTTTGGTGCAGGGGATCTCCAGCAGAGCTGCACCGTTGGCCTGCGTTGCTAAACATTTTTCTGCAGTTGCTCACCAAAGAGGGAAAAAAAAAAATCTAACACATACCCCACTGATACATCATCATTCCCTGAGCTGACTCCTTGAAAATGACTTCTGATGAAAGGCTGGATCTGCCCTGCATCCTCTGCAGGCTGCTGTGTGGCAAATCATTTCTATTAGCTTTCAATTTTTATGATTTTTTTTTTTTTACCGTATTTACAGATGTATCTTAGCTCGGGTCTTTTTAGATCTCAAGATATACACACCATTCCAGCCATCTATAGCCTTCTATAGGGCAAGTACTGGGAGAAAAACATCACATTGAGAAGAATGCATAAAGGGAAGGAGGGCATGCAAAAATATGTGTGCTTGAATTGATGAGAAATACAGCCAGAGATGAGCCTTTTTATAAAGAAAACAGTCAGTCGCTCTGGTACTGCTGCTCCACCTTACACATTATTATTATGGAAATATCAGAAAGTCTAGCAGTAATACAAACAGCCTGAAAAAGGCCATTTCTCCAAGCTGAGCATCTTGAGAATGCTGCAGTGGATGGGTGAAAGCTGATGGTCTACTGAGCAACCAAATTGTATTCAAAGAAAAGGACTGTGAGTCTTGATTGAAAGGTTGACCCACAAAGACGGGATATAGCCAGTATTTACTGGCAGCACAGAAAACCACCGAGCACCTGCCAATGAGCAGTATCCATTTTTCTACATCAGAGTGGAAGATACTTTATTAAGTCATTTTGTCTCCATGTGGAATCAGCATTACTCTGCTCTCCCTAGTTTTCAGTGAGCTTTCTAGTCAGGGAAGGAACCACACGATGCTATGCAGCTCTCTAACAAACAGTGACAACTCTCTGATTTATGCCACCTCGCAAAGATTTTGTGGACACTGCTTGAATTAAAAATGACTTTGGACATTTGGATTTTGTTTCTGGAAACTTGTCAGACTTTTTTTGGCTCAAGATTTGGACAAGAAGGTGTTGCTTTGCCAAATGTTCCCCTTTTCCCAGATTGTCCACTCAGTGTCTCACATACCTTGAACTTTGGAGATTTTTCTTTAGTGAAAATGTTCAAATGCCAAATTTTTCCATCTTCTTTTACTACTTCCAGCTTCCCTCTCGCCCTACATATGCACACGTATACACACGCATACAGGAGTCACAACGAAACTGAGAAGCTTTACAGTTACCCGTGTTGTGCATCACAAAAATGAGTTTTCTAACTAATTGTGCCTCTTTGTGTGGGTTTGGTGTCATAGGAAAAATCTGTCCAGAATGTTTTATTATTGTTATTATTATTATTATTATACATCATATCAAAGGAACTAATTTGTTAGTTGCAATTTGTTATATGCAAGCTGTATTGTTTGATGCCATGCACATCCATCTTATATACAGTGCAGAGGTGTTTCCAGAGAATACTGAAGCATTCAAACCTGCTAGCTCTGATGCTAAGACGTGCAGTGGTGATAAGCTAGCTAGAGATTGAGGATGCGCTTTGTGCCCATCAGTGTCCTTTCCATAAACTCAATGACTCAGAGTGTACATGTGCGACAGTGTGAAAGAGAGTTGTGTGTATACTTTAAAAAGCTGTATAACGTGTCCTTGGAGAATCCAGCCTACAGTAGTGCTACTATCTCAGCTTGTTCAGAGTGTGATGTAAAGTGTTTGGGGGTGTTTTTTTTACTGCCTACTATCTTAAGATCGACACCTTGGGAGAAAAACAACAGATCACTAGATGCTAACTTAAGTAAAATGATCTGAGTTCATGAAACGTGGTGACAGTTTCAATCAAAACTTTCTCATTTTACTGTTTTTTCTTTTCAGTTGTTTTTTTACTTCTGCTGCTGCCTTTTAAAATTCGAGTATCCTACAAATCTATTTATTGTATCGAACAGCTGGGTATGTTCAGTATCTATTCAGAAGGTTCTGTATATAATTTATCGCATTTTCTGTATGTTTAGTTGGAAACATTTCAATGCATTTTCTGTGCTAAACATTTGAGTTAAGTGCTATATGAATGTTAATGTTGAGAACAGTCACTGGTGATGTTCCTATGGGCCAATTCTTTGTCCTTTTTCCCATTTTTTTTCAAGGTTTTGCAAAAATTTTCAAACTGTATATACTGTATTGTGTTGAAATAAATATGCAGTGAAACGGTATTATTTGTTGTTGCTCTAGGATACAATCAGTTTCCTTTCAGATTAGCTAAACTGCCCTAAATCTGGTCAATTTATTAGGTACCTAATCAGCCAATCACGTAGCAGCAACTCTACTTCTGCTACTACTCCTCTGGGTATTTCAGAAGATGCTGATCTACTTCCACATAAACCTCTCTACAGTTTACAGAATGCTCTGAAAAAGAGGAAATATGCAGCGAGCGGCAGGTCACTGGGTAAAAGATCCCCTGGTGATGCCACAGACTGACCAGGCAGATTTGTGATTTGGGGTAAATAGAAATTCAAATCATCACTTGTTACAACCGATTTATGCAGAAGAGCATCTCTAAATACATAGCACATCAAATCTTGAAGCAGATTGGCTACAGAAGCAGAAAACCACACCGGGCACCACCAGGAAGCTGAGGCTACAGTTCACACATGCTCACCAACATTGGACAACAGATGATTGGAGACTTTGCCTGGTCAGAATTTGGCATCTATAATATGAAAGCATGGATCCAGTCCACCTTGTAACAGCAGTCTTTGGCTCTTTAGCACCAACTATGTATCACAGCCTAGCCGAGTATTTCTGTTGGCCAAGCCAATCCCTTTATGACCAGTATAACCATCTCCTGATGGCTGCTTGCATCACAATTATTTGTCATGTCACAGAACTCCAGGCATGTCAGACTGGTTTCTGAGTTCACTGTACCCGAATAAGCAAAACTGAAAGTCATCACTAGAATAATCACAAGTTAAAAACAGAAATGAAAGCTTCAAAGATGTCACTGGAAATAAAGCGTGCGATTACCTGAAAAAAAAAAGAAATCCAAAAAGCAACCAAGAAATCCAACAAAATCAAAACTTCAGGCATAACAATAAAGCAATTTGCAAAGAATTCAAAACCGCCAAAACAACAAAAAACCTGAGGATGATGACAGGAAGAGCTTACAGAGAAGGATAAATTCGCTTTCTTTCACAATTAACAAACTTGTTTTGAAGGATTTTATAGTCAACATAGAAAAAAAAGTATGAGGCATTTGTAAACAAGCTTATTGATAGACACAGCAATGCTGCATGCTACATCCTAACGTCTGGATTCTCACATGCACAACAACAAGAGCAGCAAGAAAAAACTTTGCTGCAGTACTACTTAACAAATAGCCGCTAACTTTGCTTAGCTTCATTGTTTGGTAGCATTTGCTAATCACTATGAAATAAATGAACAGATGGATAAACCTTGACCGTATAATAGCACGAGATGGAAATTCAGGGGTAATTCCAGTAAATCATTTTCACTCAGTGCTGCACTGTAACAGTTACATAAATATAAAGTGTTGAAATTGAGAGCTTCAGCAGACAACCATGAGTAACACTTGAGTATACTGAGTTGAGACTACTGATGCTAGTTTATAAAGCGGTAAATGAATGAGAACTCATGCTCCCATAACACTGAAATTAAAGTCCGAATTCATTTAAACCCTATATACCGCTGCTCTATGTGAACATTAATATTAAACATTAAACACTGCTGTGTAATATAGAAGCCTAGTTATGTAAAGGATTTACTGTGTTTTATGAAAAGCATATTGGTGCTAATGATTTCCCCTTACTCCAAAACGCAGGTTTGTTCTAATAACTACTTGGTTCAAATAATGGTTGTTTGAAGATTGAATACCCTGTTATAAGCCCACTAACTTTCACTTTATAAAAAAGTAGTTAGTGTCAAATTAATTTGCAGCAATGGACAGCTCACTGTGCTGCAGGAAGCTCTAACGCCTCCGCCAAGCACCAGGTAGGGAACACAGGAAAGCTGAGAGCTGAGCTCAGTGTGATGCATTACTTTTAGTTCTGCATCTACATAATTGCAATAAACAATAACATAAATAAATAAAGGAATGCTGGACTAGAACTAAAATTTGTCTACTGCCATTGATGAATGAACTCTCCTCCTTTCAGGAAGTCTGTTCTTATTAAAAAGAATTTCTTCCTCCCCGTTATTTCCAACAGCTGGATTATCAGATAATTGACATTCGCTGATATTTTAGGTTCTTTATAATATAACATGTCACTGTTAAATTAAAAAAAAAAAGATCCATCTATATGAATTAAATCAATGCCAACAATGGCAACAATCAAACCTCAGTCCAATCAGCAGATGGCACTGTATGCTGTCTTCCTATTAAAGGTTATCTTGTCTAGACATGCCTCAACATTCTCTGTGTGCGCATGTGCACACAGAGACAACTGTAGCTTGTTTCCATGACATGAGGCAGCCTCACTTGTATGTGCCCCTTCACAGTGTAGGTAAGGTCTGCTCAGGCCTGGCAGTCAGCAGGCAGCTACACCCTGTCTGCCAACACCAGCAGTGGAACATTCACCCAAGAGGCTGCAGTAACTGCAAGACTCTGTGAAGCACAACTGTCACTTTGTCCTTGCAAATCCTGCTTGATCTGCATTACTTTATACTTTCCCACAGCAGAGCTCGAATTCTAAGTTAATTTTTATCTATTCTAGTTGAGTATCGTCACTCAGCCATGCAAGCGATCTCCCAGCCGGATGTCATCTGTCCCAGGAAGGCAAAGAGGCAGGCTGCAGGCCTTCCCAGCAGGCCTCTCTTCCCCTCCAGACACTACACACACACACACACACACACACACAAATCCCTGGCACAGCCATAGCCCTCTCACCCCTTCTATACCATGCCCCACCCACTCTGTGTCTCTGGACAACTGCTCTGACTCAAAGTCATTAAAGATGACTCTCTTCTCGCACTTTCTTTTTTTTTTTTCAGCCCCTCTCTCGACTTCTCTTTTCTTTCCATGCTGGATGAAAGGCCTCCCAGACACCCACTCCATGCACATACCATTCAGGCCAGGACACACAGGAAGTCTATGTGCTGCGCTGAGAAGGGGCTAGGGAAGGGGGGGGGGGGGGGGGGGGGGGGGAGGAGTGAAAGAGGAAAGGGAATGGGAGGAGGGGGGTGAGCGTTCAGCACAGAGGGAGAAAGAAGGGAATGAAGAGAGGAGCGGGGGGGGGGGGGCTAAATGCAAGTCATGTGAAGCTCATGAGAACTAACCTACAAAAGTTGGAATCTTATTTTCCTTTTACCAACTCTTTTCACCCTCCGCAGGCTCTTAATCTCACATGTGTTTATTTGCTGCTAATATGCCAACTCCATCTATACTTTAAAGAACATTTTTTTGAACTTTGAGCTTCAACTTGGTACAAAATGTTTCTCTCATCTCAAACACCCTCAAACAGAAGCTTCAGTTAAGTTGTTGTCAAAGACTGATTTGGACATTGCTTGACCCTAAAAGTAGTGCACAGTAATTATCACATATTAAGTTTATTGAACTGTCCTAAACTTTGGTTGATAGGAAGCCAAGCACAACTGACACCAGTGAGCTGAATTCCTCGCAGTTGTTTGGAAGATCTGGGTTTTTCTTCTCTTTTTTTTTGCAAAAGGCGCCATGCCTTTTAGTTATGAGATTAGCTTCAGCCAAAATTTGCTATGGAACTGTGAATAATTGCATCACGTGGAATGGAGCACTCAGTGCATTTGTTACTTTTACAGGGTGTACTGCTTCAGTGTGTGTGTGTGTGCATGAGTGGGTGGGTGGGTGACTGCAGCTCCAGCTAGCAGGGAACGGCGTCACGTCGCATGCTTTGAATTACTGTACATTTGCGGCTGGTAGACAGGCTGCTGCCAACTGTCTCTGAGTGGATCAGACAGCTAACATCAGCACTGTGGGCTCTGCCACGAGTCCCACTTTAATTCCCTCTCACTTTTTCCAGCGTGCTCTCCTTTTCTGTCGGCTGGAGTTCTCTCGGCGCTCTGTCTCATTTTTGCGTGCTCTTCTCCATGCCTCTATTTTTAATCAACTTCACACTCTCTGCCATTTTTTCCCCGTTTTTCTCTCAAATCGCAAAGTATATACAACAGACACACAGACCCTGACACCCACACACATTCCTATAACGCGGCTCAGGCAAACACCCACATTTGTCGGAGGGTTTACACGGTTCACCACTCAGCTAATCTTCGTGGCCTTGCACACAGTGAAGTCTGCCTTCTGTCGAAATGCGATTATAAAAATGTAAAAACAAAAGCAGACTCAGGTGACTACTTAGGGCGCATTACAACAGCGTGATTGCTTTTGCTTTAAACTGGCCCCCTCCTTTGGATCCTGCCACAGGTGGTGCCAGGGAAAGTACTGATGACATCATGGGCAAAGGTTTCAACAAAGACGAGCATTCCTCACTCAGTCATAATCCGCGGCCTTCATATACGTCTCGTCTTTAACCAGACAAAACCGGTCAGGACGCTTTTCTCTCACACCTCCTTTTTGCTCTGTGACAGCTCCTTTATTTCGCCCCCTCCCTCTCCCTTATCTGCACCACTATTAACCCTTTTTTCTCTAACTCAAGCAAAGTGTTAATTGGTTTGACACAAAGGCACTTGACACTGTATTTCCAGTGTATTGAGCCAGGAACTCCCACACGACGTGTCTTCTGTTTTTGTCAAATGACTTTAGGAATTTGGCATGAGATGATTTTTTTTTCCGGCACTACTAAGACGACATTGATTCACAAAGGCAATTTTCACAAGACCTGTGTCCTTACTTATCCTCACTATTGCAGTCTAATCTTGTATCATATATTAATAGCAATAGGATAAATTGTCCTTTTTATGTAAATCTACTTCATGGGACATACATTACATGCAGGAAGTGGAAGTACATGGAAACCAATGCCATGAAGTTCCCAGCAGAGTTTCTTTGGTGTTAATGCCAAAGAAGGTTTGGAGCTCTTCAGTTACTGAGTCAACAGACTGCCGGAGACATTTACGGACTGTGCACCTCAGTGCTTATAATACCACTTTACACCTGATCGTGGAATATCGGGGGGAAGAAAGTTCACGAATAGACTTGTTGCAATGATGGCTTCCTGTTACAGTGCCACACTCAAATTCACTGAGAACTTCAGCGCGATCCCTTATTTCACAAATGCTTAGGTTAAGGCGCTGGGCAGCATGCATCTGAGGCAATGAGACTGAAAACACCCAAATCAAACATTAAAAGTGTGGCCCAGTACTTTCGTCCGTATATTGTGGGTCTACGATGTGCTATATTTCCTGCAAAGCTCACATTGTCAGTGTCAGTGTTGGAGTCAAGGCCTACACACATTTTGTCTGTAGTTTCTCAAGGTGAAACTTTTTCCTTACCCCTACTTTTTGAACAACAACAAAAAAACCTCACATTCAAGAATGCTTGCGCTGGATGTTGAAATATGCCTAAATATCCATTGCCCAGCATTTATGCGTGGGGGAAAAAAACCTTGAGTCTTTTTAAAGCACACTGCTTTCATCTAAATTAAATTTGCGACAACTGATTTTTTTGGATGACTTGGGAACAGCACTAATAAATCAGCTGATTTCTTGATACATAAACTGTTTATTTCTACCAGTTTTATCACCAGCCGAGCTTCTGCCTTAATCATGCAATCAGTAGGTTTTCTTTACCTGTTTTCCAGTCTGTGACTAGGGTTAGGTGAAAACTAGCAGGTCGATTGCCATTAAACTTGGCAAAGAGGGAGGCATTGGCTTTGATTTACCCTAATTTACACCCTAACTTGTCCGGTGTGACTCGAGCAAGGCTGAAGTGGCAAATAGTTTAGCCGTCTTATCGCAAAATCATTGACTAATAGTAAGTCAAGTTCATTTGTTGAGTGTCTGAATTCACGAGGATGCCCAAACTAGATGTCCTGTTTTTTTCTTTTCCAATTTTCAATGAGCTACAATCCAGAACTGCAGTCAGATTGGTACTACGAAGCCACGCTGTTTAGAAAATGTGCATAATGTGTCCCTAAAATGCAATTAGTCAGCACCATATGCTGCTTCAACACACTTTTGGTTGACTGTTCTTTCCCCACAACAACCCTTTTATATAAAAAGTAATCCTGGTATGCTTTCTTATATGTAACATAGATTATAGCTGCTATACAGCAGGTTCATTTCTTAAAGTGTTTTGAATACATAACACCATTCATGTGAATGCATTTCTTCTCCACTGCTGTGTCTGTAATGAGAAGGAGGACTGTAATAGATGAAGTTCATTTTCCAATCCTCCACACAGATGATGGAAACATAAACACAACATTCACAGTACAAACTTTCAGCTTTGATTGAACACAGTAACCACCCTCTGGCTGTTGCTGTTCATGCTGAAAGCTCTTAAAGAACACCACTGTATGTTTAGAGTGCAGTCCTTAATAATGCTAGCCTCTCTTACAAATATTAACGCTTTATTTGTCTTAATTCAATCTATATAACAGGCGTCAGGGGTTAAAGTCCATCATTAAATGATTAAACCAAGTTTGATGTTCTAATATGCAGTATAACAAATAAGAAGTGATGCAAGGCCGCATGTTTCTGCTCTCCGAAGAATGTGGATCACATTTTTAGACAATTCTGTATCCAGAAGTCGCTGCTATGCATTTTTTTTCTTTGAAGTTTATAACAAAATCAAATCAGAAACAATTACAGGACACGGCAACAGTCATGCTGCAGTGACATAACAGCTCTTCTGTTGCTTTTCAAATAATCTGATCTCAGTCATCTTCACAAGGCTTACATCCTCTATTTCAGCTCCTTGTCACTTTTTTTTTTTTTTTTTTGCTTATCCCTCATAAACAACAATTGAAACAATGCACAGCCGGCGTCACAAGATAAGTCACTGACG
Organism: Neolamprologus brichardi; assembly: GCF_056152115.1. Lineage (NCBI taxonomy): Eukaryota > Metazoa > Chordata > Actinopteri > Cichliformes > Cichlidae > Neolamprologus > Neolamprologus brichardi. The sequence goes on from NC_142110.1 coordinate 54,345,863, forward strand.
CTCAGGAAGGTTTCCCTTCCCTTTATTTATTTTTTTCGTTTTTTTCACCCGTAGGTCACTTCTCTTAAAAAGAAAAAAACAAACCTCATCTGTTGCATACATACACCTACAGATATCCAATACAGTGCACAGGGCATTGCTCACTTCTTTATACTTTGCTTCCAAAAAGTTTGATTTTCTTTAATTTCTCATTTTTAAAGCGATCCCTAGCTTTGAAGGTCTTACAAAGTTTTTTTTGGACACTGACTCACCGAGTCTTTGTATATGACCATTTTCAGAGCTGTTTTTTCTTTTTTTTTCCTTTTTTTTTGTTAAGCCACTTAACACTGACCTATGAGTCATTCAAGCATTTAAAAAGACACGTAACTCAAGGGATGAATCAGTGTTGTATGTACACACAACAGACAACTTAGCAAAGAAACAACTGTAATTGTATTTTTAGGCACTTTGTTACAAAAGCACGTCACCTGCCTCGGCGTGATATGCAGTGCGTCCTCAAAAAATTTGAGGATGCACTTCACCTGATCCATCTACCAAAGCCTTATCAGAAAGGGTCTCAATGGAAAGGATGGCAGCCAAGAAGGTATTTTTAAGGAAGGGAAACAGGAAGAAAAATGTGGACATTTTTGGTTGAAATCAATATCAATATGTACAGAGGAGATCAGGAGAGAGCAACAACAGTGGGTGTCTGCAGCCATTTGTTACACGGTGGAGGCTCTGTCGTGGTTTGGACTACTTTTCAGGATTTTGTCGAAATCGGTGCAATTATGAACGCTGAAAATATTGTCAAATTTTAATCTACCATGTAATATCATCTGGAAAGCATCTGATTGGCTCCACACACCTATTTCTGAAGACCAATTAAAGGCTGTGTTGAAAAATAAAGGTGGTCATACCAAATACTGACTTTTAAGCTCATTAGACTTGTACAAATGGTGTTTTTGCTTTACATCCCATATGTTTATTTGTGTTTGCAGATGTTTTATCTGCTCCACCCATTTCCAATTTTCCTATAGCAAAATATAAAGAAATGAAGGGTAGCTCAAGACTTTTATGCGGTACTGTAAAAACAGAAGTGCTATATCACACTACTCCCACACAGGTTATGCAAATGATCCCTCAGCTGCACATCTTTTTATCCAGCAAAGATCCCTTTCTGAAGAGGTCAAAGATTCTCCCTTAAATTCAAGATGACAAATTGGAAAAGCTGTGAAGAAAAGAAAAGTTGTTTTTCCACAAGTTCGCTATGTGAACTAATCAACCCAGTAGCCATTAATACAGACTCGCTCAGGATAAGCTTGCAAATAACTCAATCACACACTTCCTGTTTTTCAGCACGTAGCCTGTGACCTCAGAAGGAGGAGCACAGGATGTGCTCCAAGTGGAAGATACAGATAGAGATTTCCTAGACAGTTTTAATTGAAACGCATGTTGAACTTTGGGGGAGCAGATAAGTTGCATCTGTTGGACAACTGGATGAGTGTTATGCTGTTTGTTCCTGTTACGGTGATTGAGTTTCAAGTCCGATCAACTTCTAGAGAAAACGACATGGTTTATTTGATAGTTCGTGTTTATTTAATGTTTCTGTCTATACACAGTGAAATATGCTTCCATTTGGAGCTTTAAGTCTCACCACTTTTCAGCAGCTTCCTGTGAATAAACAACACAGCTGGGAGAGGACTGTGAATTCCGTATTTTTTTCTCAGATGTTCTGCCAGGCGTGAGAACTCATCTGTGACCAGATCACTCGGTTTTTAATCAGCAGTTAATTTACCCGAGCGTTTTTTTGTTTTTGTTTTTAAACCAAAAATCTCCTCTCTGCTCCCCACTTTCCTGTAAAATTCACGAGTGCGCCGTTGGTCACAAGACATTTAATTAGTCACTGTAATGTTTCAAAACACAGCAATCGGTCTGTCCGCTGGTGAATGAGAAGTGAGACACACGCCACACAGCATTTACTCTAAATGTCTCTAGAACTTGCCCAATCTTTCTTTCGTCACATGCCTGTCTGAGTGAGTGGAGGGCATGTGATTTATTTATACTAGTTGTTCGGCTCTGTTTCTTTATTTGTATGTGTTGCAAATTAACCCGGCAAGGTCTAATGTAGGTACGCCTCGATATCTTCTCCTCCTCCTCCCCCCTCCCCCCACCCCCCCTGCTCCCTAGACATCAGGCTTTAGACCACAGCCCCATTCCAGATAAGATGTTGTCGGCAGGAACCACATTTGAGAGGATGTTTATTGTTGTGATGTAGTCTAAATGGTGGAAAAATGTTATGTTGTCATTAAAAAGTAGCTGAGTTCTCCATAAACTGCAGAACTGTTTGGGTTTCTTTTCTCCTCATTGTATTACATCCCTGTTTCCATCATATATTACTCCATATCCTCATATGGATTTGGATGCCAGTTGAAAACTTTAAAGTCACACATGTTTATAGTATTTTATTTCCATCAAACTTTCTTTTAACAGCTCTCTGGGAGCATGTAGGAACTCAGGACCTATTGACATAGTTCTGAAAAAAAAAGTATTTTGTGTACTTCATTTATTCTATGATTGTGCTGCTGTTTTTCAGACCGCTAAGATCATCTTTATTTTACGTGCCAAATGTTCTCAGGAGGGCAGCAGGGTTCTTTGAGTCCCGTCCATCATGTAGAACATGCTTTGGCTGAAATGAGCGAGCCGTCTTTGAGAAAGATGATGGATAATAGCATATGCTTCTACGAAACCTGTATGTATCATTTCATATTAACTCTGTGTTAATGTTTCCTTTACCTTATCTTTGCCTATATTTCCTCACTGCCTCACAAATGCTTGCTTTTAAACTGCAAGCTGATAAAAAAAACAAACTGATTGTCCAGAGGAAGCAGTGTCCATGATATCTAAAAACTATTTCAAATTTTCACAGTCCACAGGACAGTTTTCCACATCAGCCTACTTAAAATAAGATGCTTAGAGAAGGCTCCAGCTCTTCTTGAGCTAACTTAATGTGTTTTATTTCTCTTCTTATATTGCAGAGTTCTAATTTGCATTCTCAGACGCAGCATTTGTTCATTTCCACCACTGTTCCTGAGCCCATGCAGACTGCAGAGTCACCCAGAGCTATGCAGGTCTGCTTTTCAGCCTTTTCCCTCGCATACAAGGATTTCTTTTCATTCTCTAAATCTTATGGTTGACTTTACATGACAAAAATTGCCACAAAACTATTTCAGTTTGATTTTTTTATATAGCAGACAAATGTCGCCTCAAGGTGCTTTATATTGTAAGGTATAAAGCACCAATCAGATGACCCCCGTAAGCAAGCAGTTGGCAACAGTGGGAAGGAAAAGCTCCCTTTTAACAGGAAGAACCAGGCTGGTGGGGGGCTGCGTGTGCAGAATTAAAGACGCACTATGAAAGACATCAAGAGTTTAATAATAACCAACAATTAAATGCAAAGTGGTGTATGCACACATGGCAAAAAGAGGTGAGTAAGAATAAACTATTTGCTGGTCATGTCTTTTGGTTAACCCCTCCCCAGCTTTACTTCTCAAAGATTCATCCTCTGTGGTATGCTCTTTTATTCCCAGTCATTTTACTAATTAGTTGGGGGGGGGGGGAGGAATTCCACCAGATGTTTTCTTCAGCGTTCCATAACTTTTCCAAGCCTTGAGTCCTTATTCTATTATGATGTGCAAATAAATAATTACTAGTAAAATTTCCATGTGACAGTGCATCTGATCTTTTTGTAAACAATCGTTAAACTGTAGGTTTAATAGACCTTCTGATTAATCCTCAGAAATATGAGCGAGTCCACTTCAGTGCTCTGCACGCATGGAGGGTGTCACACTTTGGGATCACTCATTTCTTCACTTGAGTTCCAACTTGTTGCACATTAGCCGGTTGTTACTAGTAAGTTACACATTACATACCCAGGTTAATGTAGCTGGAATGTGATACCACTACACGCTGATCAAAGTCTCGTGGCGTGATGATTTGCAGACTTCTAAGAAACCCCCTCTGCTTGCATGGAACAGTGTTACACACTTCACCCAGTAACAACACACGGTCTTCAGCGAGCAACGCAGTGAAATGCGTTAAAATGTTGCTGTTTTACTTTGCTTTGCAAAGCTTCGCAATTTCCTCCTTCATTATTATTCTAGGGGACGGGTTGTGATTGGCTCGCAGTCTGACGTCACGCGAAGTGCTCGAAGCATGAAAAAAAGAAAAAGCTCCTCGCTGGTGCTCAGACCGTGTCTGTTTCTCCTCTCTCAGGAAAAATCCGTAAAGTTTGAACACTAAAAGAAAAAAGAAGAGTTAAACTCATGAAAGAAACCGGGCGAAGGAGCGAGCGTAGGTCGAACTCGTGTCACTGTTTTCTTTTTCGCTGTATGTGTGGGGTTTTTTAAAGACTTCAGAGTAGTTTGGGTTTTGTAAAGCGACTTTCCAGCTCTCTGGGATTGTCTCTCAACGCGAAGCTCCCGAGATGAACTTCGATCCGGTGGTCGGGAAACTTCATGTAAGTAAACACGACACTTGCTTTCTAAATACGCTCTTTGTTGAATGTGTACCACTCTATTTGCGTGTGTCCTGTGGATTGTTGATTCATTGACGCTCCTAACTTGATAGTTTCTATAAAAATCATTTACCAAAGTAGCCTCTTAATTCAAGCTGCCGCTCGGATAATCTAAACGTTTATAATCTAAAAGTATATATATTTTTAAGAAAAGGCTTCTGTCTCATTAAGTTAAAGCGAAGAGCCGACACAGATAAGAGTGTCGTGGAAGCTGAAATCACGTCCAGGCCTGTGAACTTGAAGATGAAACAAGTCCGTGCATTGTCCCAGACACAGGAAGCAACACTGTGTTTGTTGTTGTTAATTATTAAAGTGTTTATTTCTGGAGAAAATGCAGAAATACTTTGGTTTTTGTGTCTTTGCTCTCTTCAGTGCATGTGCTGGATCATTCAATCACTCGCCCCCCTCTCTCTTCCAACACTACAGCCACCATCTGTGTTGGACATCATGCGGTCACACTCCTCAGACATTCAGCATATGACGGCTCTCGGTCTGTCGCAGCGGATGTAGCTGGCCCTCTAGCCGCTATTAATGAGAGCTGTGCGGCAGTGGCCCTGCTGCCTCAAACGAGCTTTAAATCAAATTGTGTAGAATGCGAGAAGCATGACTGAATGTGTAATCAGAAAGCTAAGAATTCACCTTATCAGTTAGTCCATAACAACTCTCAGCTATTTCTCTCTTAGAGTTTATTCCACTCAGACCTTCACAGAGACGTCTTTTCATTCCTCCCCTGTTGTTTTTTCCAACTGTGCCGCCTATACTACCAGCACTGTGAGCAGACTGGAAGCCTTTGTCCTGCATTAAAAGTACTTTGATTAATGCAAAATACGCATTTGAATTAGAGGAGATCTACTTCCTTTCTCACAGTTTACTGGATTACACCAGGATAACGCTACATGAGATAAGATGTGGAAAATGATATGAGTTCCTAATGACGGAACAAATCAAGCGTTGGCATCTTGTTTGGCTGATGAGGGTAATGGCGTTTGTCAGTGGCATTTCATCACACATGCCCACTGTGGCTCTGCTCACTGTACATGGAGCTGTTTAAAAGTAAATGTAATATCTTCTGATGGGCCTGGAGCTCCAGTGTTTGTTTTCCCAGTTGTCTGATCTGCGTTTTAAGTTATGCAGTGTTCCATTACTGAAATCCGATTTACTTCTCCGGGTGGCAAAGTCAATGTTTATCTCTTTTGTAAACCACAGTACATTCTGGAGGCCTCGCCAGCAGGCCTTGTTGCTAAGGGACTATGAGGAAACTTCAGCCCCTCCTCATCTCCTCCTCCCCACCTCTCTAATCCCCCCCGACACACACACACACACTCGCACTCCTCCAAATTGCCCGAGTGTACGTGCCTGGCTGTCCAGTAAACTTCCTGTCTTGAGTATACAGATTTGCTGATATTAGTGGCATCAATTTACTTCTTAGAATTGTCATGCCCATGCAAATGTACACTAGATTTTTATCTGTGATTGTTTACTGTGTGTCTGGGTGTTGGTTCACACAGGAAATAGTCCCCTCCGTCTCTGTGGACTACACAGACAAGGGCAGGACAGGCATCTGGAACAAGCGGAGGCCAAACTATGACACTGGGGACAAGCAGTGGTCAGCAACGCTAGTGTTCCTAATACTGTAGACACTGCTTGTTGCCGCTCTGCTCGGTGACCATGTGAACAGTTATAACCATGCCTGTGGCTTAGAGAAGTTGTAGAGAGGCCAAATGATGCAATGCAGCGCAACTCAGTGTCTGATACCAGGTGGCGTCTGTGCCTTTTAATGTGGGCTCTTCAGAGAGCCCAGGATGTTTTATTGTTAGTCAATTGATTATCCTGTGTGGACCTGCAGTTGCTAAGGTGAATCACCCTAGTCTTATCAAAGGGCTCGCTGACTCATGGAGGGAGTGCCACCTGTTCAGGTGCTGCCTACCCACGTAATGCATACCAACAGAGGCGAGTCACCGCTCACATCTGAATGGTCCCGAATTGAAACAAGTGGAGATAATTAACTCCGCGTCAAACATCCCCACTATCAAGATAAACAGAATAACCTCATCTAGTTTCAGTTTGATATGTTAGCTACTAATTACATCTTTCATACATGGAAAACATTCCTTTTGCTAACCCTGTGTCACATTGTGAGTGCTAAAAGGTAATCTTTACTGGAAGTCACTTTTTTCATGTCAGAAAGTGCTACGAAGGATTGTTGTGGACATAGAAGCCTGTTTCTAGACTTTACCTGATATAGGTGCCCAATAAAACAGTTCATTTTTATTTATATAGCAAGAAATCACAACCACAGATCCCTACAAAAGACCCTAAGATAATACAGAGAAAAACCCAGCAATCAGACGAGCACGCACTTGGTGACGGTGGGAAAGAAAAACTATTTTTTTAACAGGACGAAACCTCCAGCAGAACCAGGCTCAGAGACAGGCCGCTATTTGCCACCACATCCATGTGATGTTTAGTTATGCCTATTTGAGAATAGCACATGTAATGGTCCAATGAATGCACAGAGACAAAGTTTTATTATGGATAACCTGTGTCATCTACGGAGGCAGTCAAAACAAAACGCAGTGTTTCATTAGTAAGGATAACCCTGGAAAAGGCTATGTCAGGGGTCCCCAATCCCAGTCCACGAGGGCCGGTGTCCCTGCAGGTTTTAGATGCATCCTTGATCCATCACAGCTGATTTAAATGGATAAATTACCTTCTCAACATGTCTTGAAGTTCTCCAGAGACCTGGTAATGAGCTAATCATGTGATTCAGGTGTGTTGACCCAGGGTGAGATCTAAAACTTGCAGGACACTGGCTCTCATGGACTGGGATTGGGGACCCCTGGGCTATGTCCTCATCTGATGCTAATAACTGTCTGGAGTTCAAGTGAGAACATGGCTTAAAATAACTAAAAGAGTAGAGTGTGTTGTATGAGCACATGGCACATAAGTAGCTGTTCATATATATAAGAACATCATGAAGTGAAAGCAGCACTGTGATGTGTCTCTCTGGATAACTCAGTCATGCAGTTACTCCTCCACTGTTTCATTGCTCTTTTCAGTCACTTTTTAAACACAGCTCCACATGGTCCCTGATCCCAGCTTCTGTGGCGTGACGGACAGTTTGGTATTACTGATCAGTGATTCCTTTTGGTTTTGTACTGGTTTAAATAAAGCTCAAAAATTGCTATACTTTTATTTTAAATTTTCGGCTTCCACCGAGTATAAAGAATCATTGTGCACTATTCTTTTTTTTAATAGTGCCACTGTTGGTCTCGTGTTAAAATTTTTTACACCGTAATTACTTTTGAATTTCAGAGAAATCCCCGAGTAAAATTATTTATTAATTTTTTTTGAAAGAAAATCCCGACTGATCGAACTCATATTTTTTATTTCTGTTTGTTTACTATGTTTCTGTTGCTATTTCTTTACTTCAAAATTTGCTGTGTATTTAATGTCGGTCATCTTTTAACTTCAACGCCTTTGAGCGTTTAGCCAGAGCGAAGTGTTGTCACACAACAGATCGATGATGACATCGCTGATTTTGATCTTGTTTGCCGATAAGCCAATATCAAGGTTGATATCAGCTGACAGCATTCCTTTTGATTATTGAATTATTCCATGATTTCCTTTTCTTAATAGTCGATAATAATCGATTAACGTAGTCAAAAGTACAGTCCTGGCCTAAAGGCACCTTTCAAACCTGACATACCATGAAGCCAGATCAGGAAAAGGTTTTGCAGCGGTGCTGTATCTTCTGATTTCCTGCTCTCCTGGAATGAATGAGCAGATTATAATAAAAGTGTTGAGTCTCGGAACAAGCTCAACCTTTGTCTAGAAAATGGAAGTCTGTTTACAAAGACATAAATCTGGTGCAAATTCCAACCATTGATGGTCACTTAAGTCCTTGTTGACCCGCTACACCAGTCACATATTCTACATTTTTTGCAGCGGTGTGTTTATAGAGAACTCAATAAACCGCCAGCACTTCAAACTGCCCCCCTCCCTTTTACACAAAGATGAGCTTTAGTGAAGCTAATGTGATTGTCTTTAAAGCGAGGTGATGGATTCCTGCTCATTCTTAAATCTGTTAGTCATCCTTTCTTTGCTCTTTTTTTTTAATTCCCTCCCTGCAGGAGTTGTCTTGTGATTCACAGCTTAGCTTCCCTGTGACAGGCCTAATCACGATTTGAAAAGGCCAAGTTAATCGCCCGGCAGCACACAAATGTGATTTGTGGATTGACATTCAAATTGGATGTCCGTAATGTTCTGGATGAGTCACAATGACGTGGAGTACATGTACGAGCAGTCAACCTTTACAGACCACTGAGACCACATCGACCTCGCAACAAAATAATTCGAACGAAAAACTAAAGCGCCACGCTGCACCTGCTTACAACTACGTGGAACCTTTTGAACTTTCAGCAACCCACTTTGTTTCACTCATCAAAACAATGCAGCCATTCTTTTGCGGTAAACATCAACGTCAGGGTATCAGTAATTTCGACAACTTGTGGTCAAGAGTCTCTCAGGAAATTCAATACAGCTGTCGTCATCGCGGATCATCGTTCTTTCTCTTTTTCTTTTCTTTTTTTCTTTTTCCCCCTGGTAAATGTCACCAAACCTGCTTGTGACACACTGTCACCCTCATCTAATCAGTGGCGCGCACCTCCTGAGGAAACTCAAGAATTTGTGCTATGGAGCAGCAGCTTCCCTGAGTTATAAATATCCAGCCTAGCGGATATGCTGTGGGTCTAATCGGGTGCTGGGCCTGCTCTAAGGCAGGCTGCTGTGCAGGGAACAGTTTGGAGCTGAACCCTGCATGAAGCCTCTGTATTGTCTCGAGCTTCCTGTGCTCCCTGAGAGGAGGGGGCAGCCGCTTTTCACACGCTCCCCACACATGCACTCTATGTGCTAGTGTGCTATATTATATGTGTGCGTGTGTGTGTGTGTGCACTGCGTATGCGGCCTAACAATGTGGTTTTGAAACTGTTAGCGCCTTCTTGTTCTTAACTGTACTGCACTGACGCGGGAGCCATTCTCTTTATTTTCTATCATTCAGCTTTATAATGATGAATGTGTGCGAGCTTGGCTGAACTTTGAATTTATTTACAGCCATGCAGCGAGTGTCAGACTTATTTCTCCTGACAGAAGCTGGGCTGTACTTGTCTTCATAATCTAACCCAAAATGTCAGCGTAATTTATCACTCAAGGAAAGTTGTGCATGATCAACCCCCTTTCTCCAGGCAATGCCAGGATTTATCTGTAAAGCACAGAGCGTTCACTGTCATGTCAAGGTCAGTCCTGGGGGATTTGAACTGTACAATACAAAACAGTTTCATTAAGACCCAGAACCCCTTATTGTAACATGTAAAACATATTAAATAAAGTTTAATTTAGGACGGCGTATACGTGAAGTTTCATCTTAAATTAGGAAGGGAAATCACATTAAACATATTTTGAGTGATAATTATCAATTATATACTCATGACATTACAAAAGAAATCAGTATTTCTGTTCTTAAATGACTACGTGATGACAGAGTAACACCAGACATCATGAATCACACAATCTCACATCTTGATCTGGTAGATCGCATGTTTCTGAGTTCATCGCCATTAACTAAATAAAAGCACTTTTCAAGTTCTTCTGCCTGAGCTAAACAAAAGTGCAACTCGTCATACAGTAAGGACAGCGCTCTAGATGCAGAAGAGGTGCATCGCAGGGCAACTGACGGACAAAGCTACAAGCAACGAGCTACATGCAGAAACCTCCACTTCCAGTCAGAATATTCAGACAGGAATCGGAGCCAAAAATAAGCCTGAAGCTAAAGCAGAAGTAGGTCTCTGGCACACATTTGACTCCTTCCAAAGTTAATTGAGCAGATGGAAAAAGCCTTAAGAGGTCAACACTCCAGCAACAGTCGCACCATATAGAACAACAAGGCGAACAACAAGGGGGACGGGGCTATGGCTCTCTACATCCTCTTGCAGACCGTTACATGGGGAAACCATTTGAATACAAGCGCGCCGATCCACACAGGTGTGCTCACAGGTGTTCACTATTTGTAGACTTAAATCACACCTTTCTTGGCTGCTACTTCAAAGCACATTGTGCGCTGTCTGTCCTGCTTGCTGCACAACAACATTCAATATTTAGTGTTTACTGCTGTTTACACTTAGCTAGATTAATGCGATGGTGTTGTGTATAGTATGTTGCTTTGTTTTGTTTTTTTTGCTTGTTTTCTATTCTTTTTCTCTCAACAGGTGATCCCGGAGATATTTTTTTTCCCCCCCCTTTCTCACTGTCCCTCTCCCCTTCTGTTTTTCTTTTCCTTCCTCTTTCTTTCTCCCTTTCCTATCCCTCACTCATGTCTGTCCCGTCTGTAACAACTGAAAATAAAATAAAATAAATAATAAAAACAAAGGTCGATCAAATGGACCAATACGGCAATGCCATGATGATCCATTTGGCAAAATAAATCCATTGGGTATCCTTGTTGGTCTTCAGACAACAATTCTGACGGCTAAAGAACCAAATGGGACAGGCAAAAAAAAAAAAAAAAAAAAAACCAACAAGGCGAAACATGCGCCATGTTGTGCTCCAAGTCTAGCTGGAGCTTTGTCCTCTTAAGCCTTGAGCCAAAGTGACAAGCTTTTTAGTAAGGCAACCCTATGCACAGCTAATCATGTGATCTCATGAGTTCAGCTAAATCTGTGGGGAAAATTGTGATTCTATCTCCCCCAAAATTGTCATATGATCTTTTGGCCGGTTTGGTCATCACTGTAATACATTATTCCTTCAGAAATATGTTTAAAACATACGAGACAGTGAAGCGGTTACCTTGAACTCTTAACCCCATTTTATTGTTTTGGGGTTTTTTCTATTTGTTTGTTTTTTTTCCTTTTGCAGTCATATGAAACCAACCACAGGAAAATTAATCACTTAATTTGAATAAATTGGGGAAAAACAATCAGAAGTAGTTGAATCATCATAAATCTGACTGCTGACTGATATTCTTTGTGGTAAATGGAGTAGTTAAGTTTTTTAAATATGATATATGTTTGAGTTTTTTTTAAAAAAAGGCATGTTTATTTATTGATTAAATTTCAAAAATGCAAATGTAATTCTGTAAGTAACATGTATCTGAATGCTACAATAACACAATGAACAAGAGATCAGTTATTTTGGCTTGTTAAGTAGTGGATGATGGTAAAGGGCAGAAGAAGCCACGTGTTGAAATGTGAAATTAAATTAATGTTTGAGTCAGTTTTGATGTGCTGCAGAGCCTCGGCTGTCGCGTGCTGAGGTTCTCAAACGTTGTCAGGGTGAAATGAGTAAATTCCTGCATTCAACATGGAGATAAAGGAGTGGTGGTTGAAAATCAGTGTTGGTTTACTTAGTTGCTCAGAGCCTCCAGCTGCTGAGCGTCTATAATCCAATCAGATGATTAGGCCGCTATCAGATCGAATAGAATAACCCTTTATTGTCATTGTACAAGAACAACGAAACTGTTGGTGCTTCACACCAACTGTGCAGGAATAAAATAGAAATAGAAGGACAGTAGAAATAAATGGCAAACAGGGGAAATATATACAAAACAAGTGGGGGGGTTAACTGTCCAAGTCCAAAGTGAAAAAGCAGATCAACAAATCAGTGCAAGTTACTGTAAAAGAAAAATCAACTTTCGATTGAAGTGATATAAAGTGACAACTACAACTGGTTTCCTTTAGACTACACCAAAGAAAAGTGTAGGCGGCTGAGTTAAAGGTGTGCGTATTATGAGTAACAACATAACTGTGCTTTTTAATCTCAACTCTTTTCCTCGTCAGCCGTATTTTGTGCATGTAGTGTGACGTCGGCTGCGCGGTGTCCAAGCTGTCCCTTAATTGATGAAAGAAATTAATTTTCTAATAAGAAAAGCATGATATGGAAAATCAGGTCCTGCTCTGGATGCAGGACTATAATGAGGTGCATGATGTCTTTGCTTATCAGTTGGCTATGATTGAAATCATCTGTCCGATATGAAATGAAGACGCTATCTTAGTTTGTTTGTACGTATTGTGCATGTCTGCGTGAGAGACAGGGCGAGAGAGAGAACCTCGCATTTTGTGTTTCTGCCCATCTTTATTTCTTTAATAAAGGGACTTACTGTAATTTCCTCAGGAATACAGGGTGATCACAGCCGTCTAAATGGCCCATTGATAACCTGGGTCAAAACTGAAAGGATGTCCTGTCATTTAGTCACAAACGCATTCTCAGTGTACATGGCATGTGCAGAGTTTGTGCCAAGGCAATTTGGAGGAACCCGGGTGCTTAGAGGAAGTGGAGTGTTGCTCCTGTTGTCGATGCACAGAAAGTCCCTTATTATTGTATTGCAACTTATTAGTTTAACTTGCATCCACCCATGTAGAGTATTAACTTATCATACATGCAGACTGTATAACAATAGGACACTGTTTTAGCAAATTATCTGTAGCCAAGCTCTCTCATTTGGCAGGGGAGAGAGAAGGACTGGGCCACTTCTGCTGAAGTTGGAGTGTTTCCAGGAATTGGAGGGTTTGGAGGGCTTGCTACGCTGAGGTTACGGTCACTCCACTATTCCTCCTCACTTGGTTTGTGGAGGTTAAACCAAGCCACATTGCGGCTGCCCATAGTGTTTGTATATGCTCTACTTTTGTGCCAGTGTAGTTCAGAAGCTTTAGGATAATAGTGTGGACGTGTGGCCTTGTTTCTTTTCCTCGTGTGCAGGCAAGGCTGTGTTCAAGAAATACCACAAGACTCATGGTGCTGTGTTTGTAGCCCTGTAGGTGCAGCGCTCTGTAGGCCCGTGTTTGCATGTTGGAGCTTTCTGCTGTGACTTGGGTTGCTATGAAAGTTATGCGTTTGTGTTGTTGCTGGTCCTTTAGCTTGCAGCAGAGAAGATAGCAGTCATAATAGACAAAGAACATCTTTGTAGTGTGGACTAAAAAAAGAATGTTAAACACTAAAAACTGCAGCCATTGTTTGTGCTTTTCTTTGGTATTTGATGTTCCTTTATGCATTTCTTCCTCCTCATGGTGAACTCCACTGCGGTTTCCTTTCCTGGTAAAGCTAACTTTTAAACCAGTCAATATTTGACTGACGTACTGCACCATCACTGTTGGGACTGCGCATGTACTGTAAGTGCATGTTAGCAGCTTCTGTATTATCTGAAACCCCACAATTGCACCAGTGCAGGGCCATAGATCCAACTTTAGAGAAAAAGATTATATTTTTGATTCCGTCATTTAAACCCTTTATGGTTTGCTGAGCAACAATCAGTGAATAAATGTATTTGTTAGAGCTACTTCAGTGTAAGAGTTAGCTATTTTCTCAGTTTTACGCAACTGCGATCAGACCAGTAAGACAAAGAAGGTAAAGAAGCAAGACATTTGTTTGGACTGTGAAATTAAATGAAATGGCAGAGTCAACAGTTTAAAAAAATAAATGTTGCATCTTTTCTGGTCGTAACCTTGCCGATCATAACAGGTTAGCTACTGAGAACGGCTGCACCTGGGAGTGTTTGGAATCGCAGGCCTTGAAACGAACAAAGCCTGGAAATGATGTAATATCAGCACTGTCCGTTCATGTTTACTGTCAGAGAGGCACCCTTTGATGGGCTGTGCTCTGTAAAGACACTCTATTAAAGATATTCCTGAATACCGAGCACAGCTTCACAGTCCGTGCCTGCGTTGTGGGGTATAAGATTACCTTTAGCGCAGCTCCTTCATTTCTTTAGTTTCCTGTTTTCTTTCCACTGTTTTTGTCTGTAGCGTGCGCTTGTGCACAGATTTCTCCGTCTCTCCACATCCCCACCCACCCCACAGTCTTACACACAGTATATTCAAGTCTAAAGACTCACCCTGTGTCATGCAAGCTGTTAGTTTCCCCCCCTCTCACTTTCTCTCCCTCTCTCTTCTGCCTCCCCCGTTCCCCAGAATGTTTGGATAGATGTAAATGGTGTGATTGTGACTGCTCTGCCGGCCGTCTGTAACTCCACGTCTGCTTCTCAGCGTCTTTGGAAAGTCTGACGTGAGCAGAGGGAGAGGAAGAAGGGGAAAGGCAGAGGGAAAGAGAGAGGGAGGAAAGTTCCTTTGAACAACAAGGCATGGCGGCCCTCCAGAGAGTCAAGTCTAGCGTCAGGAATCGGTCTCTTCCCCAGCCCGTTCCTCTTTCTCTACCTCTGCCTATGTGCTCTCAGCTTTTATTCCCCTCATTCTCCCACACTGTCCTTTTTAGAGTGCCTATTCCCTGTAGAACATCCCATCTTCAACCTGCTGTCTACAGTTTCTGCTCCCCCCCTTTCACTACTCAGCCCTTTCCACCCAACCTGTCCCATATTCTCTCTCCTGCTTAACAGAGGTCGGGGTGGGGTAGTTGTGGGGGTGTGCACACGGGAGAAGACAAAACCTCCAAATCTAGGACTTTCATTTACCCACGAGGTGTCGTGTTGCATTCGAGGCGCTTCATGTCGGTGTCGCATGTCCCGGCATTCAAAGAGTCTGGCTTTAAGAATGTGGGTCATTTGAAGTAGAGCCACTAAAGTGCGTTGTTTGCCAGTGAATGGGGCCTTCTCACGTTGACACGGTGAAAAGCGTGTGAATAAACACCAGCGCCCGGGGGCCGCACTAAAGTGTTTCGGCTGTATTCTTCTCAGTACCCCACCTATACAAGCCTGTTATTATCCAGCCCATGAATGGATTTCTGAACCCGCATTTGATATGGGCATCATGCTGCTGTTAGTTAAGATACCTTATCAGACTCTGTCTTTTACATCCACAGCAGAGGAAGCAGATTCTCTGCCTTTTTTTTCCTCCCTTTTTTTTTTTTGATGTAGAGGAAAACCAGATCAAGGCCTAATTAAGTTTGGCTGCCTGTTGCGCTGCATGTAGTTAGCGTAGAGCTCTGCATCCTGCACACACGAGTTTGTGTTGCCTCTAGTTCTGACCGGCTGCACAGCTCCCTTAATTGCTTCCCACGGCAGATGTTCAGATCAGATGGTTCAAATTAAGATGTAGATTGCTCACACAAGGTTTCCTATGAAGATAGATTCTCCTCTTTGCTTTCCTTTATCTTATGAGTTTGATTGCGGGTTAGTCGGCCTACTGTGGATGCACAAAAATAACCCAAATCTTATCTTTTCTTCTTCCTCCCTGTTTGTCTCCCAGACCTTGACGATGCAGGTGAAGGTGGCAGCACTCTTCATCTGGGTTGTGTGTCGTGCAGCAGAACCTCCAGCAGCTCAGTGGTCCAATGAAGCATACGTAAACCGAACACTTCGACTACACAAATCCTGCGTGGAGAATGAACAGTACTTGCACCAGGGACTCTGCTGCCTCAATTGCAATGCTGGTAAGGCGGATAAGAGGAGTTACACTCCCGTGTCACTATATCTACAAAAACGATACAAACATAAGACAAATTGACACGAGGGCAGTTTGTAGCCAATGTTTAGATCGGCATGGTGTCTTCTTTGTTTTTGTTTCTAATTTAAGGTAAATGTCAAAGCCGTAAGCGGAATTTGATCCCAAACTAGTTTTTAAAATATTCCCCCAGCCTGATCTGGAAAGAATGTGTGATGGCCAGGAGCAGAAAGCAAACCGCTCCGTCTCAGCAGATGAGAGTGAAGCAAAACGTGAAGTGAAATGTGCGGGGTGTGACGCAGAGGTTATTTTTAAAGCTGTAGTCCTTAAAAGCACTAATCCTTTTAATTTATTATGAAAAAAAAATTCAATAAAGCTGTTTTTTTGTTGTTGTTTTTTTGTTTCTTTTTAAGTCTGAGCGTTTAGCTGAGACACAAGCACTGCATGGTTCTGCTAACTGATTGAATTATTTTATTTGCCACTGTGGATTCTAAGAAATGTCTTTTTTTTTAATATTTGATCAACTCCAGTTTGTTTGTTTTTTTACATGAACTTAGAGATTCACAAATGATTACTTGTGAAAAAGCTGCAAATTTAATCATCACTGTCTGCCACTTTGAAGTAAGAGTTAATAGATTATCAGTTCACAGTTAATTAATATAGTAATGAGAGGTCGTCATTGTTTGACACTGTTTGGCTTGTGTTTGGTTCAATAATGTGTGATGTTCCTCCCTCGTGCATTATTGTGTTTTCTCCTCTTTATCCCAGTTGCTCAGCTGTTACCACATGTTTTAAAGCCACAGTAATCATTTAATGGTGTGGAGTGATAGCTTTCTGCTTCTTCTTGTCAGTATAAACTATTTTTATTTATTTACGAGCAAATAGATTTTTTTTTTTAAATCAAAAATTAGTTTTGGATCCAGTTAACTGTGGGTG
Source organism: Neolamprologus brichardi (assembly GCF_056152115.1). Classification (NCBI taxonomy): domain Eukaryota; kingdom Metazoa; phylum Chordata; class Actinopteri; order Cichliformes; family Cichlidae; genus Neolamprologus; species Neolamprologus brichardi. Next base: position 54,362,732 of record NC_142110.1, read on the forward strand.
AAACGGACTGCACTGTCTCTAAGCCTAAGCACAATACAATGGCTTTATTTACTGGATGCTTAGAAAGTCCAACCACAGATATTTTTTCCTCCTGCTGTTTTTTTTTTCCCATTCATGCATCAAACAAATCCTGAAGACACATGAGAATCAAGTGGTCGTACTCACAGCGTGCATGAATCGAGTCTAAAACTGCAAAGCGTGACAGTGTGCGAGTAAAGGAGATCGACTTGATTCGCTGCAGTTCAGCAAATCTGTTCTCCTCCGAATTCCAGGAAAAAATGATGCAGAAATGTAAAATAGTGATAATCAGTTTCTGCGGCATGGGTCAAGCTCTTTTTGTTTTTTTCTAAGATGATGCCTCCTTTGGTTTGCAGCTTTGTGAACCTAACGCGTTGCTTTGCTCTGCTCTGAAATCGGCAGGAAACGCAGCATCACTAAAAGTTGGCATTCACATATTAAATATGCTCTTTATATGGGCGTGCAAAGCGTTTATGTTTTGGGCTAGTTATGTGATGGTTTTCTCCTTTATTTGCAGGAACATATGTGCATCAGCCCTGTGAAAGAGACCTAGAACTCGGGATCTGTCTTCCATGTGAACATGGACAGACCCACACAGAGCACAACAACGGGATGTTCCGCTGCTTGCCGTGTACTCACTGCCGCTCAGGTAATGAGACTCTCCTCCTCTGATAAATCAATAGTGAGGTCATTACTTGTATATAGACTATAAGTATACTTTGTATATAGATTGGTTTTTAGGTCTACACTGTTTTCCACACATAGATGTTTTACATATTGTAAAAATTTTGTAATATTAATTGCAGTATTATAATACTGAATGCTTAGACAATGTTATTGATCAACTACAATATTGATCCTGGGCCAACATTATTATGATGGTATAGGAACAACACCAACACAGGCATATATATGTCTGTATGTACCTGTAAATATCACAAAATACTCAACTGTTATTGACTGAGACATTTTACTAATCATTTGCTTGATCATTTATCCGCTTATCTAAGAAATTATTATCAGCAGCTGCACACAGCCATGACGTCAGGTCGGGTACCAGGAAATGGAATAGTCAAATCTGAGTACTGACAATAAATCTGAGGTTATAAATAAATACAGAAGGCTTTTTTTTAACCTTAAAACAAACATAAATGTCGAGTGTTCTGTAATCCAGTTGGTCGGATATATCATTTTAGGAAATTTAATACCTTTTTGTCTGCGCCCTCGCCTTTCAGAGCCACTCATGACAATGTGATCTTATGATGTTACACCAAGTGGCAGGGCGTGTCTTTGTTGTTTTTGTTTTCGTAGGCCAAATGTGAGTGTGTTCCACGTCTCAGGAGATTTGCCTGTGTGTCTGTCTTACCTGACTGAGCTGGGTGTGGCTGCATCTCATTGTCTCCCACACTGCTGTCTTTGTGTCCAATGAAAGGCAGGAGCTGCAGAAAAGAGACTTCTGTTACATAGGATGTGCTTTGTGCTCATTCATTGCGGTTTTAGGAGAGTTTTTTAATATGTGTGGGTGTGGATGGGTTTGTTTTGCTCTAGTTTTAACTTATTTATGACCATGTAACAATTAAAAGGAACACACCAAAGGAAATGTGAATGATATTTTTAAAAGATGCCTATTTTTGGACTACTTTTTCTTAAAATGAACTGCGGTGTTATCTGGAACGCTTTAGAACTTACTGGTCGGAAAATATTTCATAATGACAAGGCTGCTGTTGATTCAGTGAATCATTTATGGAGTAAGATGGAACTTAAGTTGCTTGGAGCGGAGGCCGAAGTTTGGTTTTTTTGTCTGTAAAAGTTATCTCACAAGTAAAAGATGTTATCTTTTACTTGTAAGATAACATCTTTTACTTTTACAATCGTTTAAATTAGGGGTTATCAAACTTTTTTATAGGGCCAAGCATCCTCTACAGGCAAAAAATGGCTTAAATGGCCACATTTTTGCACCGTTTTATAATTTATAGTAAATGACCGTGTGTCTGACCCTTCCCTTTGTAGGGTAAGCTTTTAATAGTCAGTTTGGACCCATGTCTCTATCTGACTTTGTGGCGCAGACTCACACAAATTTACCAGTTTAATGAATTAACCAAAATCGAGAAATCACCAGCCTCTTGGTCTATTTTAGGTTTGGAATATCCCCATATGGAAAAGGTATATTTAAATCTTATAAGGTTTGTATCTGTCTTGTGTGAAACTTGTATGAAAAACATACAAGAGTGAAAACAGATATAAGATCCCTTGAAAAATTATATAATGAAACTTGTATGTTTTGGAAGCCTTATATGATTATATGATTTACTCATGAAAGTGGCCACTTTCATGAGTAAATCATATAAGTTTTTACTATTTCTTTTCTATATGGGTCTTCTCGTATCTCCTTTGTATGTGATGATCTGTCACTATGCCGAGGTACTACAGCACCATTGATGTTGTATGTAAAAATTAGCCACAGCAACAGCGAATGCTATGTAAGGCTGCCACAAACGATTATTTTGATAGTCGACTAGTCACCGATTATTTTTGCGATTAGTCGACTAATCAGATCATGCATCCATTGGACGTAAAACGTACAGCTTATTGCACCAGCAGCATCTGCTCTTATATAACTATCATTAGCTTACAGCTTTAAGTGTTTAAGGTATGTGCTAACTAAAAATAAAGACAAGATGATAGTTTATTAAATTTTAATGAAATCTGCAGATTGTTTCGGTGAAGTTTAATAAACTCAGTCTCGTCTGCTCCTTGCTATCTAAAATATAACAGGACACCGGAGCATATTCTCGAGCATCTCACACTTCTGATAATCAGTTGTCTGCTTGACGTTTATTCAGCTGTGTAAAAACTTTATTTCTCAGCCAAATCGATTTACTCAGGAACAAATAAAATACTAAAATAAGCCAAACAATAACATTTTTAAGTTATCTTAGTGACTTATATTACATGTTTAACCTGAGTAGCGAAAGACGGCGGTGGCTTTGAAAACGATTTGCCGGGTGTCCGGTGTTCTCACCGGCTCTAGTGAGCCTTGAACCTCAGATAGCTATCGAGCTGGTGGGTAACAGACATCTCCGAAAACGTCGGAGCGCTTTTAAAAATATGTGGTGTCTTGATAAACTGAGCAGATATTTGAGGTTTAAGCAGCTACATTCTCGCCTGAAAATATGTTAAACTGTATTTTGTGACCCAGAAAGAATAATAAGAGTAATATTAAAACTAACTAACTAACGCCATTGTTGGCAACTGCGCTGGGCCGCGCTATGAATTCTGGGACACAGCTTCTTCTTCTTCGGGGTTTAATGGCAGCTGGCATCCTTGTACATGCAGTGCTGCCATCTTCTGTTTCAGTCCGTTATTACACTCTTAAATCCTACTACTTATTCCTGCGTCTTTTGGGATCTTACAAAGTTTCAAACGACGCGTCGACTATTAAATTAGTCGTCTACGATTTTAATAGTCGACGTAATCGTGACTAGTCGACTAATCGTGGCAGCCCTAATGCTATGTTGTCAGCCACCTATAAAGTGTCATATCAGCCATACTTAGATTAAATCCCCGTCACCAGCTTGTTTAAAATGCAACAAAGTCAGTTTTGGTAAAGTGGCAATAGACGGGCTTTTTAATACCTTGTTTTGGTTGTGCAGTTGGGCCTTCACAGCCAAGCCCAATGCTGATAGTCGTGTCATTCTTTGTGCTATTATGACACTTCATTCCGACAAGAAACATAGATAAATTTTTGCCATTTTAAGCAGCTTTTGTATTTCAGCTCATTTTAAAACTTCTCTTCTTTAACAGGAAAAGGTTAAGACCGTAAAAATCTTTGATAGTTCTTTTTATGCTACGTAATTTCACAGTTAATCCCTTTTAAATATTTGTGTGCTCTGCCAGAATCAAAGCTTCTAGTGTGCCGTGGGGTTTAGTGTTTAACAAGCGTGCAGCGAATGATATCCTACCAGGGTCTTTTTTGTGCCCTGCCGTTAGAAAGGAATGAAACAGAACCCGTGTCGCTCTGTATTGGAAAATTGTAATTTCATTTTGATTGTTACATGTCATTAATATAATAACAGTGAAGCTTGTTGTCCCACATACTTGGAATAAGTAGGAGTAGATGTACTAAACTAAAATAGCAGCTTGTTTGTGTTCAGACTCTAATCAGAGAAATGCTTAAAAAACAAAAAAGCTGTTTGTTGGTTTGGAAATCCAAACCTTGACTGAGAGCTTTACTTTTCCAACTTGTCTTGCGTAAAGGGAAAAAAATACGTGAAGCACACAGGCTACAATACAAGTTGTTGCATTGAGCCATCGACTCATCAACGACAGCAACTTGGTGCATTTAGGCATGTAGACGCGGTCAATAAGACCTGCTGCAGGTCAAAGTGAGCATCTAAATGGGGAAAAAATTAAAACTGTGTGACTTTAAACATGACATGGTTGTTACTGCCAGACAAAGCCGATTGGAGTATTTCAGAAACTGCTGATCTGCTGTGATTTTTCCCACTCAACCATCTCTAGTACGGGCCTCCCAAAAAAAATCCTAATGCAAACCTGCATTGTCAGATTACATCGAGCTGATAGGAAAGTAAGGGTAGCTCAAACAAGGACTCATACAATCATTAAACAGGGGTTTCTGCAGTAACTGTGTGATGCGGTCATGTCAACATGGACCAAAATCTCAGAGAAATCCTTCCAGCGCCTTCTTAAATCGATGCCATGAAGAATTAAGTCAGTTCTGAAAGCAAAAGAGAGTCCAAACTAGTAATTCAATGAAATTCAGTTTTATTTATATAGCGCCAAATCACGACAGCAGTCGCCTCAAGGCGCTTAATATTGTACAGTAGATCGTACAATAATAGTACTACTAAGTTATTACTAGTGAAATGGGAAATGAGTGCAGTCTTGCATCAGGGTAAGGTAATTTTTTTTTCTTGCGTAACCGCATTAGGATCATTATGATCTTTACACTGATCATTATTAACACTTACGGCAGAACGCACATTTGCCTCTATGGGCAGTGTTGAAGCAAACAGAAAATAATTGTGCTATTTCAACTCCAGCTTAGATTAGTCATGATTGTTTAATATTCTGTGATTTAAATAACTGCAACTAAATACACCAACAGAAACATCATCAGTGACCTGATCAAGGTGGCAGTTCTCACCTGTGCCTTTATTTGGATCACATTAAAATATGCAGTGAATACGAAAAAAATCCTCCTTACTTAGTTCTATAAAACTCTTTAAAATATCCATAGCTTGTTATAGAATGAGCTTAATCGCCTGTATAAAACGATAGGAAGGTTAGTGTGAAAGACAGTGTGCACACATTTTGCAAACCAACCTAACAAAGCCATTTTTCTTTAATTGGCAAGCATGAACATGAGATTTTATATGAAAGGGCGTCCTGTGGAGTTGGACCGCTGGCTTGTTATTAATTTTGATCATATCCTAAAGGCCAGGGCTACCATCTATTTAGGTCTCATTTTAAGAAATGAACCGTGGCAGATTCCCCGTTCCTTATTATCCCGTTAAAGTGAAGCAAAATATGTCTCAGAGGGAGATAAAATTAGTAACCTAATTGTCTAACATATCTTTTTTTTTTCTTTGCAAAACATTGCCACATAATTGCCGGTGTCCAATAAATTAGTTGAAGGTCTTCTATTTGTTCCATCATGTAATGCATGCTGATGGTCGTGGGAATACGTTTTTTAGAAGTTCACTTGTTAAAGTCTGTAGCTGTTTACGCAGTTTGCAACATTCAGAGTTGAACTTTGCTTAATAAAAGCAGACATGATGCCATGTCTTGAATTTCTTTTTTTAATTGTTTTTTTTTTTTAGCTGTTTATTTCCCATCGTGTCCTGTTAGGCACTTTTTCACTTTGTTCTGAAAGGTGTTACAGAAGCCTCTTTGTCTCACAACTTTCCTAACTGTCCACAGATCAGGAGGAAATTGCTTCCTGCACCACAACTGCAGACACCAAGTGCCAGTGCAAACCGAATACCTTCTGTGTTCCGGACCAGGCCTGCGAAGTCTGCAAGCGCTGTGTCAAGTGAGTGTCACTTACCTGTTTCCTGAAATTATTCTGGATTGTTTTTGCGTCTGCGTCTACCCTACAGTCAAAATTTGGGACTCTGTTTTACTGTTACTTAAAAGGTTTCTGTGCTTCAAAATTGCAGGTGTAAACCTCACGAGGAGGAGGTAAAAAAGTGCACACCGTTTTCTAACACAGTGTGCCGAAAACGCCCTCTGTCCCCCACACGAATCACTCCGTCCCTTTCGCCCACGTTGGATCCTCCGGCGAGCATCGGTAAGTTTCACTATCAGTTTCAGATTCTGCTGCCGAAAGTTTTTTAGCTATCGTTGCTTAAATTAAATTTTTTGTGTTCGTGGCATTTATTTGTTTGTTTTCAGTTGTACCTCTGTGCATTTTCCTGGCCATCGTTATCATCATCATTATCGCACTGGCTCTGTGGTGGTTCATTTTCAAGCAGCGTTCATGTGAAATACCATGTGAGTTGATATCAAGTCTGTGCGTCTGCAGTTAATGTTTTGCTCATCAGATGTGTTCCTAATGCTATTTTCCTGCTTCCGAAATAGGCTTGAAGCTCCACTGCGAGTCCAGTGAAATTGTCAAGATTCCCATTGTAAGTTGTTTGTCGTTATTTTACACGTTTAATTCAAGCCATTTCAAATGGACATTGAACAAAGTGCTGTGCTGCTGAACGAAGAGCAGATGGATCTGCTCAGTGTACCTCAGTGATCTCGCGTGAATAGAGCAGGTTACAAGATCAGGGAGTTAGAGTGGTGCCACTCCACTCAGTGACTTAAAAACAGACAAAAAAATATTGAAACTGAATGGGAGCCAACAAGGAAAAGCTAACGTAGTTGATCTCTCTTATAAGTGCCTGTTAAGAGCGCGAGGGGGTGTTTTGGACCATTTCCAGTCAAGAACGTAAAGACAGGCTGACACCTGAATAATAACAACAATAAAGTAATCAAATAGACATAAAATAAAAGCATGAATTGTGTCTTAAATTCAGTGAAGAAAAAAGAGAGAAATGGTTTAACACTTTTTCATATGTTTTCATAACAAGATTCACAAGTGTTTCACATTAGCAGATTTTCACTTCACAATACTTATCAAAGATTGGGGGGGGGGGGGGGGGGGGGGGGGTGTTAATTCTGTCAGTGAAATCTATCTACAGAACACACTCATGGAAAAGTAAAATGAGTCATTATTATTAGTATTATGGCATGATAAAGCCTGGGCCAAGCATGGACCCCTGAGGCACGCCTCATGTAAGGAGATTTGATAATACGATAGTACACCCTGTGTCTGTCAGTGAAATGAGATTTAAAGCATTTATTGGAGTTAAATACCAGTGGAGCTTTTCATCCACTAATCAAAACTTTGATGCGTCAATCTTCAACTCTGTCCATTTATTACACCGTTTGGACAACATATGCCATTGTTGTGTTCACGTTTTCTATACACTTCCTTTTTTCTGCTCAGGATGAGAGTGGAGCCACAGCAGAGGAGCGACAGAATGATCAAAACGCGGGTCTGGAAGGCGAGGAGTCCCGCCCAGACTCAAGGCCGCTCCTGCAGGAGACCCAGGCTGGGATGACCAAGGCCTCCCCGCCCCTCGAAGATGAAGACCGAGGATTAGGGGACAGCTTGCCCAACACCACTAGTTCCTCTCAAACTAGCCTGTCAGCCCTTCCCACGGCGGTTTCCAACACTCCACACCAGAGCCCCGCTACCTTCAGACAGCTGCCTGCAGATCTGGTGAGGAGTAGAGCCAGAATGAGCTCAAATGGGTCACGCTGTATTTTAAAATTTTCATCACGCCTTAAACTTTCTGTTTGGTCTCGTGTTGCAGGATGATCCTCTGCGATGTCGACTGGTGCCACTACAAGGTAAGATTCACACAGAGTCTTGTGTGTGTGGAGGGGGGAAGGGGGGTGTCCACTTTAAGAAACATTTTCACAGAGCTCTTTTCCCACTTGATTTACCCTAAGAGCCAGACAGCTTTACGTAAAAACAGTTTAATGCTGTTCATGGCAATCCAAAGGGAAGTCACAAAATCTCCTCCAGATCTCATCTTTGCTGCTTGATAGATTAATAATCTCATGATAGTCAGGCCATATCTGAGCCTCTAGGGCTTCGGAACATGCGGCCTTTTTTACTGTTGTTTTGTTCTCATGGTGAATTAAAGAGGACACGGCTTAACTAATTTGTTTGATGCTCTATTAATAGTATTATACATGCCTCCCCTGACAGAAAATGTATTGAAACTTGCTGCTTGTTCCTTTTGTTGGAACAATGTTATGAAACTGTTATGATTTGCACGCTAGTGTTCACAGTCTGTTAGGAACAGTCCGTAAAATAACAAGATGCACATGCATTTTACACGTTGTGGCTTTCTGTTTTCACAGTCTAAATTCTTCCCTGTCTTCATCTGTGTGTTTTGTTTGGTTTTTTTCCCCCCAAAAGGTTCTGAAAAATCCCTGAGGAAGAGCTTCGATTTGTTCGACGAGTACTTGGACGTGCGGATCCACAACAAGTTCTTCAGAATGATTGGAGTCAGTGACAACCACATTCGGCTTGCGGAGAGCGGCACTTCCAGCGATAAAGTGTATGAACTGCTGAAGAACTGGATGCAGAGGCAGGGACTCCGAGCCGACATCAACGACCTGCTAAACACTTTGCTGACTATGGACCAGCGACGTTCAGCCGAGAGCATCGCCTCCGAAGCCCTCCGAAGGGGCTACTACAAACACGCAGACACGCCCTGAAAAGCAGCGGGGACTTCAAATGAAGTAAACACAAAGTACTTAATACAAAAAGAAAGCAGACAGACACTGCCAGTGGACGTTGTGTCTCATGAACAGGCTTACCTCTTTTGTGGCTGATCGGCCACGTATTCAAAAGCCAGTAGTTTAAAAAAAAAAAAAAAACAAGACAAAAAAGATAAAAGCAAAAAAGGGGAAAGTCAAGCTGTTTTGATGAACGGTCCGAGGATACTAACCTCTTGCCAAATGCTGAAGCGTAACCATGGAAACAAAAAGCCTGGTGTAACAATTTTTAATTTTTTTTTTTTTTTTTTTTTTTTTAAAAAGAGCACAAGAACATGAAGTTGTCATCTTCCGCAGGCGCTGCGGCTGCATGGTTTAAGCTGTAGAGAAGCGTAGCCAAGTACTGAAAGCTAAGACGTTTCTGGCTTTGTGTTGGTCATCCGCCCGGATGCTAACACACTAGCGCGAGACAAGGATATATACACTGGTTTGTAGGAGTGGCATTAGCTGTGTCACAAATACTGTGCCGCATCGATGCACTGACCTCAGGCACATGTAGGATTTAAAGCAAAAAAGTCACGCTGAAAGTTGTGCTGATTTCAACTTCTGTATATTAGTCCATGAACACTTTTCCGACTAATGATTGGAAGATAGCCTCCGTTTGTTATAACAAAGGTTAACTTGCATCCTTACTAATCACAAGCTTGACCTTTGCTGCGCTGTTTGAATACCTACATTTACTTAGGTGTCTTTTTGTTATTGTTTTCTACGACCTGGTCACATCAGACATGGCCTTCCTCGTCATTCAGTCCTGTTCAGTGTTACTACTCACACACAACGCTGAAGAAGGACTTTCACCAGCTCTTTCTGCTGGGACGACGACAAGTAGCTTAGTTAAAAAAAAAAAAGTGTGTCCTTGTAACTTGGAGAATTTCAAAAGGTCATTTTATTTATTGATATATTTATTGTAATAAATAAATAGTTATCTCTTGTTGTTTAATGCCATTGCCAAAGTGACCCCTGGAATACACACGCAGTATTAGTGCTGTCGGGGTTTGTAGCACCAGGGCAAAATGACTGAAAACAAATGTTTCAGGTTGTAGTTTCAGCTCGTAGTGTTTTCTTAGAATCCGTTCGGCTGCGGGCGTGTCAGTGATTCGGTGCCATTTCTTCCACCGAGGCCACGTTGGGCACGTTGTCGAAGCGTCCGTGATGCCCAACGCTGAATGCGTCTTTTCAAATTGGACTTTGAGTGAGCCGACTGACCAAATAGTCCCTTCATATCAGCAGTGACGCAGGGTGCAGGTACGGATTGTTTTGTCTCACTTAGATTCAGACAAGATGAAGGAAACCTTTTCTGGTTTCAAAAAGAAGACTCCTCCCCCCCCAATTTTCTCGCATGTATATGTGTAGAGAGCATAGAAGTCTCACAAACTATATATATATGTATATATGCAACTATATTAACAGACTAAAATGAATATAGTGACGTATGAAGTTATTGAGGATTAAAAAAAACTATTTTTAACTAGATTTTGTTTCGCCCATTTTTCTGCAGTTCCTCATGTATAAAGAAAAGAGTTACAGAGTTATATATTGTTGCTAAAGAATGATGCTACAGTGCTGGCACTGCCATCTACTGAAAGACAATGAAAATACAGCCTGCATCAATTTCTAGGGACCCTGTACGCCCTTTTCATGCTCCATTTGGATCCAGTTTTTTCACCTGATACCATTTTAGTTCTTTTTTTTAATCCCCCTCAGCCTTTCCTGGTGTCGTATAGCAGTGAATAGGCTTCAGTGCATGTTTTGTTTACTCAGACAAATCATGTTTTTGTAATATTTCTGTGGTTTTAAATATTTCATTGCAATTCCTGAGCTGTTCACATAACTTCCTTTTACTTGTATAAAAAAAAACCCTTCTGTTCATGATTTCCATTAAGCCATGTCTCCTTAGTTATTGTTTGCTCGTCGTGGATTTCAGATATGAATGATGCAAATACATCAAAGCTGTTTTTATGTCTATTTCAAATAAATGTTTTGTACAGACATTGAAATGATGTTTTCATTGTTTTTTTTTTTACAGCAATGGCTCAGTGTGGCTTTCGGGGATCTGCATGTTTTTTTATTTTTATATTTTTATTATGAGTCATTCATTGATTGTGTAAATTCTGTCTTCATCATTTTTACTTTTTCTGATCTGACAATACGTTACTTTAAAGAGCTCTAGTCTCACGGGTCATTCACTAAAGTTGTGCTGTTTCCTAAACACCCAGTGCAAGCCGTTTACAAGTCATAGTACAGCATTTACATACAAATCCTGGCTTCAGACTATGGTCACCTAAAACACTGTGGCAAACAAGTACCAGTATTTCAGCTTACAAGCGTTGTGTGCTTCTCCTCATCATGCTTCCAGAGGACAGCCAATCAGAAGAAAGTGGGCTTTTAGCCCTCTGGAGTCTATACGTCTGTAATTTAGGATGACCTAGCAGCAAGACGCAGCTGCTCTGAGTGTCAAAAGTGTTAATTCCAAACTATGTTAGAATTAAAATCTAGTACAATCTAGTTATGTGGATTTTATCAATAGTGTGATGCATGTAAGTCCTAAACACTTTTATTTTAAAATAAGGCGCTAGACATGACCCTGGAGGTAGTATTTAAAGAGTCAAATACTACATTGACTGAATATGATCAGCCTGAATTTATGCATTATCATTAACTCATTAATCCAAAATAGAAATGTTTGTAGTCATCATGCAGCAGTGAGACAATATAATAGTTATTTTTTATGGACAGTTTGACTAGGAGATACACAAAACCATTAAAGACGCCCTACCATTAAGATGTTTCATTTCACCAACCAGGTGAGAGTGAAATGGAAATACAGTACTTAAAAGACATTAAGGTTTTCTTAGTCATGTACAGATGTTAAGGCCAATATTAAATCTTTTTCTTGTTGTAATCACGCCTCCTGTTCATAGATCTTCTTTAACACACTTTCAGTAAAAAACATGAAGGACACGCAACATTACAAATACATTCGTGAATCCTAAGACAGCGTTTACGAGCTTAGTGAGCACTTAAGGGGGGGAGGGGGGGCAAATTATTATTAGAAAGGCTGTAGTTTTTAATTACTTCATTGTAGTCAAATTGCTGACACTCATGGCTTTAAATGAACTTGTTTCTTGCATTTTGTAATAGCCAATATGAAAAGAAGGAATCCTCATAGTGAGGGAAACCTGTTTCACTGTGTGCAGACAGTTAGATCCAGACGTTTTCATGCAATTACACAATATTTGTCTTTGTACACCACCTTTAACCTCCTAGGACCCTGCGTTCACATATGTGTACATCACATATTGGGTTATTTAGACTAAAATACTCAATTTTGCTCTACATGGGCCTGATATGCACTTGCGAGGACATTAAAAATGCATGCCGTGGAAGAGTTTGGGTCTTAGGAGGTTAAAATAAAACTATCAAACAATTAAGATGTGTAGATTTTGACTGAAGAGGATTAAGAGGCCTTTTCTCTTGTCAGTCTATGACAGAGTAAGCAAATAAAAGACGTGGCACTAATTCCAGTTGAACTTGATTTGCTTTCATAGAAACTCTCAATATGAGGCCCAAAGAGATGTTGATGACAGCAAAGGAGATCCCCAAAAGGCTGAAAAACTCAAATAAATGTGTCACAAAGATAGCAAAAACTTTGAGAGTGGCCAAATCAAAGGCCTGGCTGCAGTAAAGGCCTGGCAGAGCATCTTAAGGGAGGAAAGAGCAATTTGTTATGCCCATGGATTCTAACTTCGGTGCTTCACTGACTCCAAAAGCATTTTCTTCCAAGAATTAAAAAATAAATAAATAAACAAACTAAGCCCACTTCAAACACATTTTGAGTGTTTCAATAGAAATCCACTGTGGTGGTGTACAGAGGCAAAACTGTCTAAAAACATATGGACCTAACTGTACATGTTTCACAAACTCGCAGTTCACAGAAAAATCTCCAAATTCAGGCAACAAATACTAGAAAGATCCAGTCTAGACAATTTATACACAGTAATTGTTTTATTTTGTGTTCCCACTTACCCAGTACATTCAATCACTACAGGTAAAATATCAAAACCACAAGTCATGTACAAAGGCTGTGGTGAAAATAAATGCTCTGTTTTGTTCTGCTAAACAGAAAGGCTGATTAATTATATTATATGAATTAGAATTACTCTGTGAAGTCTTTTATAATACATAGTGCAAACTTCAGGCCCTCTTGGCTTGTGCACAATTAAGTGCATCAAGTCAAAATGTGAACACGTTTAGGCAAACCTCTCTACATTCTTATGTTATATTCAGAGGTAGGAAATACATTTTTTTTAAACAGTAAAATTCAGGTTCACAGTATCTTCACTGTGAACTTCACTTTCTGTACTGTTAGTTCCTCAGACTGTCAGTATATGATCCAGCATACTTCAAACAGGACATTGCTTTCCACTTGCTGTCCTTTGGATAAAGCTCTTGTTATTGCATACTTTTTCGTTCATGTCCTTTGGTCACCTTGTGGATTTCACTTATTTTCAGACATTACTGATCATGTCTCTAGAAATCATCTTCAGCACCTAATCTTTTGAAGTCACTGACCCCTATTCCTTAACGTAAGTCGCAGAATATAACTGAGAAGATTTTCACGAGTGTCTCTTTTTTGTCTCTCTGCGGGAACGCCACTTTCCGTCTCTCTCTTGTAGTGGGGGTAAAAATTGTTTTGAACTCTTTTGAGGACTCCATCAAAATAATAGAAGTGTTCGTTTTCTTCATAATTACGTCGGCTGTTGTCATCGTCTCTGATAGGGTCTGTCTGCAGCTCACCTGGAACCATAGGATGCCTTGAAGCAAACATCTTTGTTCCTCCGAGTCTCTCTTTGCAGTGTTTCCAGCCAGCTTTCGTGCGATGTATTAAACCTGTGCAGAGCGGCACAGTGTCCCCTGAAATCTGTTGAGAAGATCTTTCATCAGCACCATCATTGTTGTTCATCGTGTTATACTCAAAACAAAATGAATGCCCAAAATAGTGAATTTAAGAAATTTGAGTATATGTAAATTTCCCATGCAACGTTATTACATAAGTACAATGTAAAATCTTAAATATAATTCAATCCAGTTAAATTAAATTCACTTGACTGATATACATTCAGTTTATAACCACATTTTCCTCAATGATTAATTATTTAAATAAATAAATCTTTCAGTTGCATTTTACTCAAAACTATTACTTACAACTTTATCAGGGCTAATAATCATTTTTGGCCAAGTATTTTCCAACACCATTTTTTTTTCAAAGGTAAACATTTACTTGGAAAATACTATATAATGCAATAAGCTATCTATTTGATGGCCTTCCTGTCCTGAAGGACCACCTATCACTTCATTGCACTGCAAACCAAAATAAATTTACAGGCCTTAAAAAATTAATGCAACTGATTGCCTTATTTTTCTTAAGTTGTAGAACTTAAAAGTTGAAATACTGTTGGATTAGTATGTTTAAGTACTGTAATCACAATTTTTTTAGTTAAGGTTACTTAGTATTCGTTCACCTCTCAAATTGGATTAACTCTAACTTTTCATTTCTGCAAATATCTGTTAATAAAATTATCATTAACCCATCAACCCACTGCACCCCTGGTGTCACTGCTTCCTCTGGCATGGAAGTAAATAAAACAAATTCTCAGCCTCTAAAAAAAAATAAATCATTGAGCAACTCAGTACGAGATGTCAGGGGGACTAAAAGCCAACATTAATAGTTAATGGTTAAAAATAGTTAACCCTTAAACTCAAATGATTTGTTGAGTTATTAAGACATTGTTTTCTCCTGAAAAACCTGATGTTTACAATCAAACTCATGAGGCCCTACTGTGAGCAATAAATTGCACAAAAATATCAGATGTAGCAAAAACAATACAAATTAAAACGTATTTGCAATTTTAGAAATTTTTGTTTGTTTAATTACTTCATGGTTCAGGCATCACAGCGTTAATCAAAACTCAAAAGGGTGAATATCTCACAGGAACTCAAAATATTTCAATTGGTTGGATTTGAAAAAAAAAGGAAATTTCAACCCCAAAATTTGGATTTAAAATGATTGTTTTCAACATTTCTGTTTTAATATAGTATTTCATTACTCGTGAAATGTAACTAATTTAAATGATAGTTATATGAATCTAACAGTCAAACGGGACATATACTTCCCCAAACATTCAACTATTTATTTAATTGAATCTAAAATTTCATGGAAATCTTGAAGAAATACTTGCTTTTGCATGCCTGTGTGTGGGCTCCACTCGTGGATGATTTTGATCTTCCTTTCTTTCAGTTTCTGTCCTGCTTTTTAAAGCTTCTTCTTCACTCTGTGCGTCTTTCAGAAATTTGGTTAGATTTTCTAGGACGTCTTCTCTCATCCTGAGGCCCGAGAATGGCTTCACGGTCGTTGCTTGCGTAGTTTCTGTTTCATTCTTCAAAAATCCTGGCTCAGTGTGTGCCTCGGGCTCTGGACTCACTCCAGTTGTCGGTCTCTTCTCTGCGCTCGGCTGTCCATCATCTTTGGGTGTGCTGCTTTGAGTGACGACTTCCGTACTTATTGTTGTGTCTTTAATCTTCGTGTTTGCTGTAGTTGTGTCTGTTATGTGTTCTGTTGTTATCATTTTGAGCGGGCGAGGTGAGGGTACGACTGTCTCCTCTGGTTTCAGATTTCCTTCGTGTTCAGTGTGGTTTATTCTTGTTGTTTCGTCGTATATATTAGTTGTTTGTGAGTTCTCTGGGTTTTCTGTGGTTTCCTTGACTTGTTCCTTTATAGTTTTTCCACGTTTCACTGCTTTCCTATCTAAGCTCTCTATTACGAAGATTTCTAATAAACATATTCTTCCTTTCAAACATTTACATTTTGAGTCGTATTGTTTAATAGCGATGTCCTTTAAAGCTTTAGTGATGGGTGGCAGGTCACCCAGCTCAGGAATATTCACTTTCCATCTAAAGTCTGTGTTGGAAATAAGCTTTCTTTCAGATCTTGGATCCGTTTGTATCTCCATCGCTGCTTCTGGCAGGAAAAACATGATTAAGGCTTCTTCTCCCACATCAGACAGCATTTGTTTTTCATTGAAATCATGAATATCTGTTTTATGCGTGGAGTGTGTTCGTAGGACGTATGCAAATCTCTTTTGATTTCCATTTTCCATAGGATTCATATTTTGTTCTGCTTTACTATCTCCTTCTGGGTGTCTGAGCTCTGGTTGTTTTGTGATCATTTTCCAGCTAAATAATTCATTATTATCGTCCTGAGTGGGCCTCATCTTATTCAGTGGTCTATTTCTGAATCCTTTCTTCTCCTTTGATACCAAGAGGGGTTGCCTCATAGCATCAAATCCAACACCAGATGCTGCTTTTAAAGAAAGTTGTTTCTGAAAACTTCTTTGGCGAGTGGAGTCTTCATTCAAGTTCAAAAGTTGTTTTTGCTTCACAAGAATGTTTTCATGTCCTTGTGTCTTTAACTGTGACACATCTGACGTTTTCATTGAAGAGGTGCCAGAGTGCAGAGTAGCTGCATGGAAAATGTCACGTTGACCGACTGAAGCTCTCAGAGATCCTCTTTGATTGTGCTGCATGAGAATTTTAATGTCCATTGATGCTTTTAGTTTTGTCTGTAGTGGTTCAGACTCTTCCTTTGAGGTCCTCCTGATGTTCATTTCTGCAATTTCACTAAATTTTGGACAGCAGGAAACAATCATAATTGTAGTCACACAGATTTGCTCCATCAGCATTTTCTGCAAATGACCAGTGACGGTGGCTGCCCGGCCCTCGGGTTTCTTCATTAAGAGAGCCAGAAGGTTTTGTCCTGAGACAATGGAGCAGTGGAGCACTAACAATGAAGGTCTAGAATCAGGGCTATCTTTAATTATATCCATGGCAATGTGACTGGTTTGACTAACAGTCTTAGTTTTTGGAGCATCGCTAATAGGAAACAGGGCTGTGTTTGACTTCATCGCGAAAGCTGGAACAAGTTTTCTTTCACCACAATGGAGAATGGTCTAAAGTGACAAGAGAGGAAGACTGAATTAGTTATATAAATGTTTCCAGATAAATGCGTGAGCCATAAAAACAACTTCCATCACCATGACTGCAGTCCAGATGGAAATATCCATCTTGGAGACTTGGACACTTTGGGCACTTGTTCTTCTGAATGAGACTTTGTTAGTGAGGGGCAACTCTGACAGACCGCAAACACTGCACACGCATAGAACAAGTCGGATCAAATAAGACTTGAAAATGTAAGCTGCTCAAAAAATGTAAGTAACACTTTTTGATCAGAGTATAGCATTAAGACAGTACATACGTAGCAGAGGGGGTTGTTGTTTCAGCTGCTTTTGGAGTTAATGAAACAGATGCACTAAAGAGGCAACAATGAGACAACTCCCAACACAGGAATGGTTTTACAGACGGAAGCCACTGACATTTTTTTCCTTTTCATCTTTTCCAACAGTTTTTTCTCTAGTTTTGCATTTGGCTAGGGTCAGTGTCACTACTGGTAGCATGAGGCGATACCTGGACCCTACAGGGGTTGCACAGGTAGACCTACTCCTCCAGGATGGCTCATGAGTATGTGCCACTGCCAGAATGTTTGCTGTCTTTTTTTACTTTGATTTCTGAGGTGTTTTTGAAGTCAATCCTCCCTAGTTTGATTCTTTTCTTTTCCATCAAACTGTCATGGGCTTGTTGTGTGGCAGTCAGAGAGAGGACCAAAAATAAAGGACCTGGCAGACAGACTTAACTTAAGGCACAGGGAAATGGCTGATTGAACAATATAAGAAGCAGAGCTGAACTGGAGTAAATTAACTGAAACCACAAACCTTGAGTAACAGACATGACAAGGAACAGATGAAAACTAAGGACCTAATTACACAGGATCACGAGAGGATGGGCAACAGGTGGAAAACACAGCTGAAACAAAATCTGACCAAACAGAGGAAGCAAAGTTAAACGTAACGCACATGAGACTAGGGACTGTCAAAATAAAACAGGAAGTAACAAGCACTCAGAGAGTCACGTGACATGTCAAGACATGTAAACTTGACACTTGGACAGGGGATAATAGATATGGAAACAGATGACAGACCGGGGAGAGAAAACAGACTGGACCAAGTCCA
Organism: Neolamprologus brichardi; assembly: GCF_056152115.1. Lineage (NCBI taxonomy): Eukaryota > Metazoa > Chordata > Actinopteri > Cichliformes > Cichlidae > Neolamprologus > Neolamprologus brichardi. Next base: position 54,380,737 of record NC_142110.1, read on the forward strand.
TAACAACATAGAAATCTACCATGATTTTCTTCCTCATTGAGATCTGCTTTCTTTACCATAAAGTGCATTTGTGTTTTTTGCAGCACTGCAAACACACAAATATGCTCCAAGCACACGCCCGACTGTGCAGCACATCCATTGTTAACTGAGCAAGTAGAGGGAGAACAACTGTTCGAACTGTTCTTCCACGAAATCTATTTTTAATATGCCTGTTTAACCCAGTTGGTCACAAATTGTGGGCAGGCCCCACTGGTGGGTTAGATGGGCCACACATAAGGAGGCAAAAAATATTAAATAAAATTAATTAAATTTGAAGGGAAAATAAACCAACAAGGATTTATTTATGTAAACCTCAATTTGGAACGTTTTTATTGTAAATGGTCGAGTGGCTTTACGAGTAAAATTTAGACATCTGAAGTGGGGCGCACGTCTTCTATTTGATAAATGTCCAGATTGTCTGGAGAAAATATTAAAATCACATGCTAAGAGACTGTCACGGTGTCACGCTTAGTTAAAAGCATTACCCGAAAAGGCTTTTTCTCTCTAATAAATACTGTAATCTGGCACAAAAACACGCTGCATGTCAGATATTCTTATTATCAGCAGCATGAAATGGGTGTAAAAATAAAGCAGCTTGTGACTGAGTCATCAGCTTCGTGCTTTTTGGGTAGTGTAATGTGGGAGACTCTTGGCTGCTTTGCAAAATGTGACATTCCCACCTGGTATGCTGATAATTCATGCACAGAGGAGCTAGGGAGCAGCATAAGAGCGAACATGTATAAATTAAAAACAAATATAGGTGATGGTGGGAGTAGTTTTCCTAATGAAGAACAAGACATAAAAAGGAAACCTTTTTTTAAACAGCATTACTGAATAAAATAAGCATACCAATACAGGAATCTGATCCCTTTGCATTATTCTTCTCAAGTCTTTGAAAGACAGAGTGTGTCCATGGTCACTGTGGACTGTGAACGGCCAGCAGAAGGAGTAGCTCCTCTGTTTGTGTAGCAAAACAGCATATATGTAGTTTCTTTTGAAGCATGTACACTCATTTTGGCTCCGAAGTATCTTCAGCCCTTTGGGAGCCATCTGTCCACCGAGGATCAGTTTTCTGCACAAAGTCCAGCTGAAGTAATCCATAACCCAGTTCCCGTCTCCTGGGGGAGTCAGGTCAGAGACGAGCAGAGACAGCAGCAGCCAGGGCCTCATTGTGCTGAATATAAGTGCTGGAAGCTAGCCTGAAGCCAGCAGTTATGCTTTTATCTTTCCTGCATTTCTCTACTTTGTGTATGCAAAACACAGAGCAAATAAAAGATTCTGTTCTGTCTCTAACAATAGGCTGTAATTACACAAAGGCACGTTTTCATCGTCTCACACTTGTAGACGTGTCAGGTTATTATACCTTAGTGGAAACTGTAAGCAGTTCTGTAGTTTCACAAATAAAGTGGTGCTGGCTATTTTTGCATATATGCACTCAGATAGATGTAATACTCTTGGTTATATGTATTGTTATATCTACCACATTGCAGCAATAGAGGCCTGAGGATAAGTCTGTTGTTCTAGATTTCTTCCAGTGTTCAAAGCTCACTGTGAAGTAAACCTACTGTTTATTTCCCTGCATCCAAGACCTGACAGAACTAATTCCTGTGCAGTGCCAGCCTACATTGTTCTCCTACTTTCATTATTTCATCATTCTACTTTTGGACTAGACTAAAATGTTAAGTGGAACTTGTGATTGCTATTGCATAATTGTCGTTTAGTTTACATTTTTCACATTAAAAAAAAGCTGAAAAAGCTTTTTTTTGTATGTGCCACTTTAGTCTTGGATTATGAAACCATTACACCCGGTGCTTCTAATCTTTAAAAGCATATAGTACATTACCTCATGTTCATGTCTTTTCATCTTTTTGCATATTATCAGACTTTGTCCGTAAGACACGCACAGCTCAGGTGAGCAGCTACAGTAACAGCTCATTATTGTCACCTGTCCTTCACTGAATCAGCAGGTAAGAACTCAGTCTATATTTGATTTGTTTAAGAAACTGCAGAGGATAGCTTATTTTGGTACCTAAATTGAAAGCACTTGAGCATTTTTAAATGTATAAAGTTAAAACAGTTAAAGCATTCCTGGCTGTCATATCAGAGATAGTGAAATAAGCGTAAGTAAAGAGACATATCATAGAGACTCAAAGTGCAATAAAGAACTACAGTTAAAATAATTGTCAAACTGTTATGTTTAAACAATTATTGTGAAAGGAAAAAAAATATTATTATATCCATCTTTATAAGGTCACATAGATGTGCACATTTTGATAGACTTAGGGTTAGGTTTATTTTTTCTTGTAAGCTAGTAAGGGAGAACAGTCTTAATTGTGTTTATATTGGTAAAATAAAAAGAGGAGAGCATCAGTCATGGATGTCACAATGAATAAAGATGTAAAAATACCAAGATTAATCCACTCCATAATACCAACAATACTAAAATGTCATTACCTAGTGCTTCAGTTACTTAGAGCACAATATTTTATTAGGTTCCTGTGAGAACTTGACCTATTTCTGGTGTGTCTATCTTTAATTATGTGTAGGCAAATATAATTACATTCTAATTTCGAATAAAATACATTTAAATTCTGTTTAATTACAGGGGAATTATGGTCTTTTTGGTCTTGGACTTCAATATTGTGAAGTGTTAAAGTATGAAGTTTTTGATCACAAGCTTAATTTGTTTTTAAAAAAAACATATTTAGGAACAAAAATGAAATATAAAGAATGAAATATAAAGGATCAATACTCCCCAGGTTTTTAGATAATGAGATGCTCAGAATTTAAGCAATATGTCTGTCTCATTTCAAATTTCAGCCTCCACTCAGCCTCCTGACTAATCACACCTTTGGGAAAATGGGCAACATCAGCACTGCGTGTCAATTGAGCAACAACAGCAAGAGGAACGTTCGAGTGTTCATCACAGAGAAGGCTGTGGAGATTGATGCCTTCATTGTTTCCCAATCTGGTGAAGATGCCGATAAGGAGATGACCCCCTCCGTGGTGAAGTTCACCTTCAAGAAAGACATCAACTGCATCCGTGTGCTGGCATCCGAGACCAAGGAGGTGCCCTGGAGCCCTCAGCACTATCTGTCTGTCCTCATGGAGGATGAAGACGATGAAAAGATTTGTTCTAAACAAATCATTCTAAGCAAGGCGTTGAGCGCTCCGGTCGCCGTGCTGCTTTATGACGTGTAGACTTCTATTCATTACCGTCTGCACGCATACAGATAATGGCTTAAATGCAGAATTGTCATGTTGTTGTCACAAGAAAGTCAAATTGAATAAAGAAAATATCAAATTCTGCTGTTAACACGTCTCTTGTGATGCCTTCAATAAAAATGCCACTCAGCTTCATACTCTTCTGGCCTTTTGTCATTGCAAAGTAAGATGAGCTCATTTTGTGTCAGTCTGCTTGCATGACTGGTCCTCTGTGATCATCTGCTTCAGTCCAAGCCGCAGGATCGTTTCTACACTGCAAAGGCTTTATTCATTTTGGAATCCCATGCTAATTAAAATGGCACGTCACACACTCTGTCACAGTCATATTGTTTTTTTTTTTAATTGTTTCAGTCAACAAGTTCAAGTTCTAAAAGTGCACAAATATCGACATGTTTTAGATGCTGGGTTTTATAAAAAACAAGTAGCTCTTGACTGTATACTTGCTTGATGATGCATCATAAATCATTCTCAACTCGAAGACGTTAATTATTGTGCTTTTGATTAGTGAGTTTAAATTGTATGGCAACTCCAGATTCGACATCAGTTCATGTGAGTAAAGTGTTCACAGAAAAAACTGAAACAAGTTCTCAGCCGTGGAGAAGTAATTCCCAGAATGCATTTCCTCCTTATACATTAGGTTACCCTGCTGGCCCAGTCTAGTCCTTCCCTCCCTCTCGCTCTGCCCTTCTCTTTTCCTGTCAGGCTTCCATCATCTCATTGCTGCTTTGTACTGTCTCTTACCTCCATTTTCTGCTGAATTGTTGTCACTCCTGTGATGTCTACTTTCTACGTTTTGTCCTCTTTTCCTAGTTTCTCTATGGTGTGTGTGGCAGTCAGGGTGCCATTGTCTACCCTGTAGAGGTCTGTGTGTCCCTCCATGGATATGCCTCTCCAGACAATCACTAATCCCATCACCAAACCGGTCATGCTGAATAATGTCATTGGCAGCATAAGGTTCTCCACAGCTTCAACAGAGTCTTTCAGGTCTGTCACATGTTCAGGGTGAACCTGCTCTCATCTGTGAAAAGCACAGGGCACCAGTGGTAGAACTGCCAATTCTGGTATTCTGTGGTAAGTCAGACTTCACAGTGCCCGGCAGTGAGCACAGGGCCCAGCAGAGCACGGGGGCTCTCAGGCCACCCTCATGAAGTCTGTTTGTGATTGTTTGTCAGAGAGATTCACACCACTGTCCTGCTCATCAGATCATTTCGTAGCTCGGGCAGAGCTCATTCTGTTCCTTCTTGCGCAAAGGAGCAGATAGCACTCGTGCTGGTGGGTTAAGGACCTTCTATCCAGCAGTGTCCTAGAGTAACTGCCTGTCTCCTGGAATCTCGCCCATGCTTTTGAGACTGTTAAGAGACATATCAAAACTTCTGGCTATTCTGTATTGATCTGGCATCCTGAAGGAGTTGGACGACCTGTGCAGGCATCTCCTCGTTCTACAAGTATTAACACTAATCCTAGCCACAAAAAAAAAAAACAGTCACAAAATATGATGAGGGGGAAAATGTCAGTGATTTCCACCTGTAAACCCATTCCTGTTTTGGGGGGTGTCTCATTTTTGCCCCTCTAGTTCTGCTACTGTTACTGTATTTAACACCAAAGCAGCTGAAACTTATTAACAACCGCCTCTCTTACTTAACTGATCACATCAGTATCCCATAAGTTCAACTGACTCCATGCTGTACTCTGATTAAAAAGTTCCCTTCATTTTTTCGATCACTATACTTTCCTGTTCCAGGTCTCACTCACTGTGGGGTCTCCTTTGCCAAAGAGTCCTCAGAGTGGCCCCTGTAAATAATCCTACTCTTGCTTACCAACTCCAGATTCTAGTTGAAGTTCTCATGTTCCTAATCAAGACTATTACACTTGTGACTGTGTCTGGGTCTCGATGTTCTGGTCTTTATGACTATGGATAATTTGAAAAGTGGTGGTTCATACAAAAACTTGTATTTGTTTGCAAAAACTAAAGTTCTTTGTCAGTGAACAGTTTATTGAGCTCAAAATTAAAACTTAATTTGAAATTATGTGAAGCAGATCAAACTGGTATGGTCTTTGGTCAGAATAACAGCTGATTTGAAGTGTGTCCTCATCTTTAATTTCCTTGCCTGACGTGATCAATACTCCCCAGGTTTTTAGATAATGAGATGCTCAGAATTTAAGCAATATGTCTGTCTCATTTCAAATTTCAGCCTCCACTCAGCCTCCTGACTAATCACACCTTTGGAAAAATGGGCAACATCAGCACTGCGTGTCAATTGAGCAACAACAGCAAGAGGAACGTTCGAGTGTTCATCACAGAGAAGGCTGTGGAGATTGATGCCTTCATCGTTTCCCAATCTGGTGAAGATGCCGATAAGGAGATGACCCCCTCCGTGGTGAAGTTCACTTTCAAGAAAGACATCAACTGCATCCGTGTGCTGGCATCCGAGACCAAGGAGGTGCCCTGGAGCCCTCAGCTTAGCTCAGCTGTAAATAATCCTACTCTTGCTTACCAACTCCAGATTCTAGTTGAAGTTCTCATGTTCCTAATCAAGACTATTACACTTGTGACTGTGTCTGGGTCTCGATGTTCTGATCTTTATGACTATGGATAATTTGAAAAGTGGTGGTTCATACAAAAACTTGTATTTGTTTGCAAAAACTAAAGTTCTTTGTCAGTGAACAGTTTATTGAGCTCAAAATTAAAACTTAATTTGAAATTATGTGAAGCAGATAAAACTGGTCTGGTCTTTGGTCAGAATAACAGCTGATTTGAAGTGTGTCCTCATCTTTAATTTCCTTGCCTGACGTGATTTCACTGACACTGTATCAAAGTCTGTTCTGTATCAACGCGAACATGTCTCAGCTGCTTATGTCAATAGCACAAGGTCTTGCAAAACACTTGCTTTTGCATTGATTGTGATGGTGGAGAGCATTTTTGGTCACACAACTAAAGTAAAAGAAAAATTACTGCAGAGAAGAAAACGTGTAACACTAAATAGTGCATAGTGTGCAAAATGAGCCTAATAACAAAACAGTGCTGAGAATTGTTCGATATTCTTTCACTTCTGTGCCTTATTTTGTTTTCTGTTGACACCACAAGTGTTTCCATGAACACAATTGTTGTAACTTTGTCACGCTAAGGCTCTTTAAATATGTTTTGCAATAGTCATAACTAACAGCAGTACACTTGGCAAGTTTGATAACTATGGGGAGTATTTCTGTTCATGTGAAGATTTACACAGTGAAAGGATGCTGGCATGTTTTGATCTATTCTAAATCGATTCAATCATTCTGTGGATTTTGGTGAAAGTGGAGGCAATATACAAGGAAACTTTATTCAAATTGTTCACCCTTGCGCTTAGTCATTCATGTTATCTTGTGTCCATGGGAACCCCACAGGACATAAACTCTATATATACACCGATCAGGGATAAGATTATGACCACAGGCCTAATATTGTGTTGGCCCCCTTTATGCTATCTGGCACCAAGATGTTAGCAGCACATCCTTTAAGAGGTAGGGCTTCCAGGGATCAGACTTGTTTGCCCAGAGCATCCCACAGATGCTCAATTGGACTGAGATCTGAGGAATTTGGAGGCCCAGTCAACACCTCAAACTCATTGTTGTGCTCCTCAAACCATTCATTTTTGTTTCGTGGCAAGGCACTGTATGCTGCTGACAGAGGGCACAGCCATCAGGGAATACCGTAATTAATGAAACGGTGTACATGGTCTTCAGCAAGGCTTTGACAAGGTGGATCTTGTCAAACTAACATCCACATGGATGGCAGGACCCAAGGTTTCCCAGCAGAACATTCTCCAAAGCATTCCTCTAACATAGGGGATCCTGGTGCCAGTATTCACCTTGTCAAATCCTTATGTTTGCTCATTTTTCCTGCTTCTATCTCATAAACTGTGAGAACAAAATATCCACTTGTTCCACAATATATCCCAAAAACTAACAGGTGCCATGATCAAGAGATCATCAGTGTCATTCACTTCTGTCTGTGGTCACAATGTTATGCCTGATCGATGTATATATGCTACATAACCATTATCAGTGAGAAACTGCACAGTAAATGCTCATGCATTCACTTGATGACAGCACAGTGCCTTCTTTTTTTAAGAGGAAAACTGCCTAAATCTCATATCATCTTATTTGACACTAGAATTTTTGCTCTATAAGAATGCTGACAAATTTGTAGCTTTTCTGTAGCTCAGCTTCTCCGTTTGCTGCATGCAGATGAAAACACTGGTGCTGCTTACAAGCCGTGCCTGTGGAAGCAAAACTAACAAATTTCCTGTGTGTGCACAATGGGCTGGTTGTCTTCTTAATCTTACCGAAAAGTGACTTGCAATGCCCAGAAGCAGCAAGTTTCTTTATAATTCTAAAGGTCTTGTATTTTCTAGCTTTATTGTAGCTCAATAATTCAGATTTAACTTTCTAATAATAGTCTTATTTTTTATTATTATTTAATAGTCTTTTAATCAAACAAATATTTTTAATAAATTGCAGCTGCAACTTTATATCATTGTGACTGCAGCCACTGAGACAGATCCACAAAATGACAACTACCACATTGAGAGAGACACACTTCTTCTCCTTCCTTGCAAAAAAAGAAAAAGAAAACAAATTGAACAGAAGAAATTCATACAAAAAAGAACCAACATAAGCAACATGCTGTTATTAGCTCTAAAATATTAGGGACTAGGCCAGGGGTGGGCAATCTCAGTCCACGAGGGCCGGTGTCCCTGCAGGTTTTAGATCTCACCTTGGGTCAACACACCTGAATCACATGATTAGTTCATTACCAGGCCTCTGGAGAACTTCAGGACATGTTGGGGAGCTAATTTAGCCATTTAAATCAGCTGTGTTGGTTCGAGGACACATCTAAAACCTGCAGGGATCACAAGTATCCGTGTAAGAGTTATAGTGTTTAGCCTTTCGCTATTTCAACACAGCAGAGGTTATGGCCGAATGTAATGCCTCTTCTCGCCGTTAGATGTCAGTGACGTTTATCATTAATATCACTTTTTATCTATTTATTCGCGGTTTGGATTACGAATAAAGCATATGGTAATATAAATTAAATTGACTAAAGTACAACTTAATATCAACGGTGACGAAAAGAAAAGAAAAGATTCTCTGTTGTTGTAACGCCCATCTCGGACTATTGGAGGCAGTATAACATGTCAGGGGCGTCCATCCTGTCCCTAAATGACATGACGAAGAAGAAACTGCCTGTCACATAAGCAGCTAGCAGAGTGGCTAATATCACCCTGATTAGGCTGTTTTCACTGTCAAAATGGATGTAAATCAGGCGAAACAGGAGCACCTGCTCGCATTAAAAGGTATTTTACTGTTAACATATATGTTGTGACTACAGAGGTTGTCTTCATGGTTAGATGTGTCCGTGTATCGCGCTGTTGTCATTTGCTGCTGCTTCAAGTTGCTAGTAGCGCTAGCTAATGCAGTATCATGCATTTACTTTTGTGAAGGTGTAAACAAGGCTGATGGCCAGTGGTGCGACTTTAAAGACTTTTCTTTTCGTTTGGGGCGCTTAAAACATATATTAAAGACCCTGTTTAGCAAAGTGTAGCTTAAGGAACTGTGTCATAGTGTAAGCTTACTCTCTCTTGTGCTCTTAGTTGTTGCAGCTCATTTATTTATTGCACTAATTCGTTTTTTGTTTTTTTGCTTGGTTTGGACTTTTTTTTTCTCGAGGTAACTTTTTTTTGCTTCTAGTTGCTCTAATCTGAATCTGACTCAAAGAAAGAACTCTGGGAAGTTAAAGTGTTCATTTTCCTGTTTCTTTTTGTTAGCTTCCAGCTCACCACCCGCAAAAAGAAATTCTGAGCATAAGTGATATCCTGCAAACTGTGCAGCAGTCAGAATACTAACGGTATTGCTCAAGTATTAGCTACTACAGCTACAGGTTTTATGCAGTAGCGAAGGAAAGATTTTATTCCCTGTTTTTAGAGCACTTCGTGGACCCGGGCTTTGACATTTGTGTGAGGACTGCAGAACATTTTATCTGTTAGGCAGTTACAATTTTTATCAGTGAACAGCGTGTAAGAAATGCATCTTACAACAGTTTTGAGACTATTAAACAAACTTCTGCAACTTTAGGCTTACTGCATTTACTTAGAGAGGGAGTTGTTAAAGTTGTATTCAGATAAGGTAACATATAGTTGTCCTTCACACAAAACCTGTATAATTTGTGCGTTTTAATTTTTTTTATGCCGTCCCAATTAAAATGTCAGACCACCATTTTCCCACTCAGAACTTCTCTTTGTCAGCAGATTCATTCTTTGTTGAAATAATCTTTAGATACACCCCTGTTGTGGGTAATTTCAGTAACTGGTAAGCATTAATTCTTGAATGCAGGCTCCTGAATCCATCACTAATTGGCTGCTAACCAGTGTCACTTTACTTTACAGTGATGCGCTTAACGAAGCCCACTCTCTTCACAAACCTGCCGGTGACGTGCGAGGATCGAGATCTGCCAGGTGAGCCTGTTTAAACTTGCAGACAGAGTTCCACCCACCGAGCCTGAAATGAATTTCACTCCATATTCTTTAGCAGAGCTGTAGCAAACGAGAACAACAGGGGTCAGGTCTGTGAGACTGAACATCATGATATTATCAGGGAATCCAATTAGTTCAGTTGATGTTAACCAATCCAGTGCAGGACGTGGGATAGTAGGAAGAAACCACAATGGCTGAGCCACTGTACCACCACTCATAGTAATGACAGTTTATTAGGTCTCATACTCATGTTTATCAGGACGCAGAAGATCAAATAAGACATGAACAGTAAAACAACAGCCTTGTGTCCATGATATAATCCCTTGCCTGTGGGTTGTTGTTGTCGTTGTTTTTGTTTTGTTTTTTAAATTGGTAGTCTAATGCTTTTGTTTGCATTGTGTAAAATGGAAAAGTTAATTCAAAGAGAAATCTGTTTGAAGGCTTAAAAGCTTCCTGTTCATTAAATCTTCACCTTTTTACATGCATATACAACAATCTGAGAGATTTTTCCCAACTTCTGTAAATTCATCATTGAGTTCGAGAAACTCACAGTCAAGCATTGTGAAGCTGAATGCTGAGTGATAAGTGTTTTTTTTGTTGTTTATGTTTTGTTTTTTTTTAAATGCTGTTGTTTTTCAGAGTTCCACGTCAGCATTGCACTCCACTACAGGAAATAACACAAGTATTGAGGCCAAACTTGGTCAGGCAGCTTCCTCAATTTTTTTTACACTCATTTAAACATCCTCTGTGGTTGCACCAGGAAATCCCACTCAAGTCAGCTTACAAACGAAAACGAGATACTGTGTCTGCAATAGAGTACTTGTTGGGCAAGGAAAAAATGGTTAATATTTTCATGGCGTCAAGCTTGTCCAAATGCTATAAAACAGAGGTAGACACATTAAAGTTGTTGTTGTTGTTAATTTCAAACATGTAAACGATATACAGTTACATTTAGTAAAGAAAATAAGAGAGAGAGAAAAAATACTATACAAAAGTCAATACATTTCAATATAGCTACCGTTCTGATTCATTTACATGTTGAAAGGGAGTGGGAAGAAGTACACTTATTTAATCCCACCCCATTGCCATAAGTTATCAGTTAATATTTAGTCAGCTTCATTACTGATATAATATGTAATAAAAATAGTGAACAGATTTCTGATATATCAGAAGTTTCTGTTGTTGTTTTATTATTCCCTATCAGCCACTGAGTTATGTTTTCTGAGTTTGCCCATACAGTGGATATAAAAAGTGTACACCGCTGTAAAAGTGCCAGGTTTTTGTAATGTTAAAAAATGAGACCACAGTCATCCAGTCCAGCTCTTTGCAGTGTCACTGTCATCCCATATTTTCTTCACTTTTTTGATGACGCAGTCTTTACTGTGCTCTGTGTTGTGGTATATTCAATGCCGTGGAATTTATTTCTGTAAACGTTTGGCGACTGATAAGATCAGTGTGATGCTTTGCAAGCTGTCTGCGAAGCTGCCAACCTTTTCATGTAGCAGGCAAGTGACTAAATGTCAGGCGAATCCTACTAGAACGCCTGAACTTTACCTGGGGGTTCATCAGTCTCTTTAACCGATGTCGAGTGTGTACCCAAGAAAACTGAACGCTGTGATTCAATAACGTGAAGTAGTTTAAGAGAGTGCACACTGTTTTATTTTATTTTTTTTATTTCTCCTCAAACAGATTTGTTTCTTTTTTCCAATGATTGTGCGGGTTATAGCTCACATTGAAGGTGGGAGTATTTTGAAATCATTTATTGTTGTCTAATTAACATCACAAAAACCTGGAATCTTAACAGGTGTGTCTGTGTTGGGGTGGGTGTAGTAGTTTATAGTTAATTTGCTAATTATGTCAGAATTTTAGCAAAAATGTCTAAAAGGATAAAAGTGACAACTACAAGGTCAAAGGTTAGCTTTGCAGCTTTGCAAAAATTTAGCCAGATGTTATATTTGTGACAATAATCTTCCATCTTTAAACTACAGTTATTTAAGACCTTTTCTGCTGCTGGGTTAAAAATGTGTGTGCTACACATCTGTTTCTGGCATTTTTGTAGCAACATCCATATTTGAAGGATTGAATGCTGTCATTAGTTAAACCTTTATTGGCCAAACATTAGTATAGTTTATACCTTCTTATTAAACCTCTTCAGAATCATCATTATATTTATTAAATGAGTTACTGACTGGCTGGCAGAGGCATTCAACAGCTAAGCAGTAATTCTAGTTCCTTCTGGTTGAATGCAGCACAGAGCAGTGCAGTGGTAACTGAAGTCCATATAAATCAAAAATGTGCTGACGAGTCTAGGTTGTAGTAGTAGGGAAGTTATAGTTTATTTTTAAAGAGATTTAAAGATGAATCGCATTAGTATAAAAACATTAATTTTTCTTGGAAACTTGTTGGGTCAATTGAAAAATCATTCGGTACCTTCAGCTGACCCTTTTAGAATTAGCAGGATTTTTTCTGGGACCATAACTTTAGTATATTAAGTAAAATATAAATAATTTACCTCAATATTATAAATGTCTTTTTACAACTGCAGCTATTGCCATCTGGTGGCCTTCAGATAGAATACAGGGTTAAGGGTTCAGTGAAGTAGCATATGTATGATGTCTAATGTTGACAGAAACACATATTGGTACTCTCAATGTTTAATCTGTTTATTAAAATTCACTGGAGGAAAAACTTGAAAAAAATGTTTTTGAGCATATTTTGGAAGGGTCAAAAACCCATGTGGAATAATGGTTGCTCAAAAAAAGTAACAGTATATGAAAGATCTCATCTGTTAGGCTCGTTTTGACACCAGGCTCGTCTTCTAGCTGTTACTTTCTGGTCCATATTTATATTGTATTATCTTACATTATACATATGGACCAACAGGCAACTGTTGTTGTGATTTGCTGCTATATAAATAAAATTGAATTGTAAATTTAATCAAATTATTTCTGTATTATAATCACTTTCTAATCTAGTCCTTTTCTAACACACATAAATGTATCCTATAGCTGTGAAATGGAGAAACACACTGGTGTTCTGTGTAATAGTTTAGTTTAAGTCTTTTTTCTTTCTTTCTTTTTTTAAATCCAATATGAACACACACATCACTGGGTGATCTGAGTATCAGCAAGGGACACTGAACTGAACACAAGTTCTGGATGTCCCCATTCAGAGTTGAGTGAAGTGAATATGCCAAAAAAAAAACATTGTCACAAACTGTGAGTCCACTGAAACCCCGAGACCCTCTGTGATCAAGCATGTAGGAGTTGATGTGAAACTGATTTGGTTACAGTCTTAAAATGTATTTTTCAGTCCTTTAGAAGTTATGACAGTTAAAAAAGAATAACTGTACTCAAAAAATATTAATAATATTCAGGGTAGAATCTTGCATGTCTTTATTAAATACATTAAAGTTAATGAAGAGAAAATTATTCCCAGGGCATCAGGTGGAAACTTATTATATTAAGATTAGAACCTGTCACAAAACTAACCACAGTACATATTATTCAGGGAATTGAATACAAGATGTTTGAGGCGGAGTTATTAGAAGGAAAGAAGGAGACGTTGAAACCTAATGGCTTTACCTTTCAGGTTCAGTCTGCTTTGAAACTTCATCTTCAAAGCGTCTTTCTTTAGCTTTCTCATTCTCCTTGCAGCAAACTGAGCGCTCACTTTGTGCGGCGCTGCCTTACAGCATTAGAAGAGCATCTGCCTGTTAGATATCCACACATTATGTTTCTCCAAAGCTAATTCTGTTAGTGTGCAGGTAGATATATATCTTATTGTTTTCATATCACTTATCCTCTAACTAGTAAATCTTTAGTGAGGAATCAAATTTCATGTGCGGGAGCCAAATTCTGGACTACATTATACATATCCATGACATCTACCTACGCATGTTTTTGTCTCCACAGGGGACTTGTTTGGTCAGCTTATGAGGCAGGATCCCTCCACCATCAAAGGCGCAGAGACCTTAATGCTGGGAGAGATGCTCACATTACCACAGAACTTTGGGTAAAACACCAATCAGCTGTAACTCTTTAAAGTTAAAAACAGCAGCAAGTGCTTTTTAAAAAAAAAACCAACTAATTCTTGTCTTCACATCATACAGAAATATATTCCTCGGCGAGACCTTCTCCAGTTACATAAGTGTACATAATGACAGCAGCCAAGTTGTTAAAGACATTCTGGTGAAGGTACTGTAAAGAAGGAATACCTGCTCAGTTCAGATTGTGCGCTTTGTTTTCCATTCGCACGTAATCACGATGTGGTTCCCTATGTAGGCTGATCTACAGACGAGCTCGCAGAGGCTGAATCTCTCCGCATCAAACTCGGCAGTCGCAGAGCTCAAACCCGAATGCTGCATCGATGATGTCATTCACCACGAAGTCAAAGAAATTGGGACACACATGTGAGTGTTCCCACTCCCGAAATGTTTCCCAACTCACCAGTAATAAAAAAAATAAAATAATAATAATAATCCTGTTTGTTTGTTGCTGTTTTCACATTTCCAGCTTAGTTTGTGCAGTCAGTTACACCACCCAACAAGGGGAGAAGCTCTATTTTAGGAAGTTCTTCAAGTTCCAGGTAAGTTATGGCTCAGTGTTCTAATTAGGAGATGGTTGTAAAGTCACGAGTGAGCTTAGAGATGAGTGGAGAAATGCCACAGAGCTACAACAGATTGCCTTCCTCTGTGTGGGTTTGGTGTCAGGCAATCTTCTGCCCTCAGTTCAAGAACCAGCTGTAGCCTTGCTGCCTTTCCTTTAGATGCATTTCTGTCACTCTGATTCCCACTTTCAGTAAAACTCCAGTTGGACTAAACAGTACTGCATGGAAATAATATTTTCAGCTCGATGGCGGTATCTTATGAGAAAACTTCAGTGTTCAGCTTGCAATCTATTTTTAATCAGGTTTTGAAGCCGCTGGATGTGAAGACGAAGTTCTACAACGCAGAGGTAAATTAGCTCTTCTCAAGCAGCATTGCGAAGCTCTTATTTCATATCATATTTCATTTCATAGTCAGAAACATTTGCAATAGAGGCAGTTGGCATTAGTTAGGCCTCCATGAAAACCTGTGTGCCTCCAGGTGAATAAATGATCCTGGAGATAAGTGGTTTTCCTGGATAAAGGCATTAAGCTTCCCCCCCCCCCCTCTTTTTTTTTTTTTTAAATTCTCTCTCATATCAGTAGCTTTGTGTATTGCAAATATTCATTGTCATCAACATTGGCATGTAACTCCATTTGTTTACTGTGTCTTGTCTTGTATTTTATTTTCTCCATTAGAGCGACCTCAGTTCTGTGGTAACTGTTTCTTCTGTTATCATCACTGAACATTAGCTTCTACTAATCATTTCTGGCAATGGACACTCTTTCTTTCTGAGCTCATACAAAGGTGCAAAGTAAAAGAATGGAAGAAAGTCTGAATATGGAAAAGATCTTCAGTGACTCAGTTGTTTGTTACCCCTTGACATAAACTTCCATTCTTTTTCTTTTGCCCTCTCTTTGTTGCTCTTCTTTCAAACTGATCCTGCACGGTGTTTGTGGTGTCACATTGTTGTGAGTGGGTACGGCATTGATTGCGGTTAGCATCACAGAAGGTGCTATGATTAATCTCGTATCTATTCGTCTATATGTGAATGATTATGTAGCAGCGCAAGTTCAGCGCTGCTCGTTTTTAAAGTGGACCTATTACTCTTTTCATATGCTGTTCCTTTTAAACACCAACAAAAAACCTCTGCAAAAGCACACACAACAGTAAACGGCTAATAGCAAGCATGTATCTACACTATGATATGAATCATGTGATTATAACGCACGTTACTTTACAGTGTTTTTCTGTTAGCTGGTGTTTCCTTAAGTTGCACTCCATTTGACCTTTCAGGGCTGCCAGTGTGCAAAGGTTTTTTCCTTTGTCATAGAGAGTGGACATCCCTAATGTGGCCATCTAATCAAACAGCTCGGACTATAAGCGCAGAAGCCCCACCCATCTGCTCTTCAACCTTCTGTTTGCAAGGGTCAACCAATCAGAACAAAGTTACTTAATTTGTGCTGTGAATCACGAAACGCTGCCGTAGTGCAGTCTGAGAATAAAATATTGAGCTACAAAAAGCAATTTAATAGGTCCACTTTAACTTTTGTATCACTACAATTATGCTCTCAATAGTTAAACAGCCAACAATGACAGAAGTCTTTGACTATAAGCACTAAAATGTGAGGTTTGGCTGATTTCACACTAACTTCACTCAGAATGATCAAGTCACTTATGAATAACAGGCACAAACTAATCCACGCTTCCTTCTTTTTGTTTCTCACTTTACAGTTGTGGCTGCACAGATAAGTTTACTGTTGTAAAGACAACTGAGTGTTGCTCAACCAGAACATCAAGTAGCTTCTTAATTAAAATAGGAAAGCAGAACATTCTCCACATTTCAGGCATCTAAATTCTTACTATGTGACAACATAACTTTCTCAGGGATTAAGAAAATACTCTGATTCTACGTTTGAGATGCATTTATTATGCCTCTGCACAAGTAAATAACTGTACTCTTAACCGGTAATGATTGCTCTTGAATATTAATAAACTTATTGTTTTAGTTACTGCTGAGCAACTGAGCATCAGTATTGAATTTGGCCTGTTACTACACAATACCAATACTTTTCACCTTTCCAAATGGTTTCATTTTTGAGCTGACCAATTTTATATATTTATAAAATCGGTGTACACTTGCAAAAGTTTTATTTTTCTATTTTTTGGTTCTAGTTTAAGCCTCTAAGAACTTTTCTGAGCTTTCTAAGAACCCATAACTAGGGTGGCTCAGTGGCCCCAGAAGTATAGTTGTACACCATAAGATCTAAACTGGTAGAGCCAGACATTTACTGCCTGGCGTTACCTTGCTCCACATTTCCTGTCTTGACAGTACTGAACAAATAAAGTCAAACATTTCTAAACATACTTTCATAAGCCAAACTGCTTGATGTTTGATAAATTAATGTTTCACTGTGCAGCCCGTACTGTGCACCTGCTGACCAACAATTGTACTAATATGTCCTCAAAGGTACACTGAGCAAACTTAATAGGATTCAGTTAAAGTTTTTCTTTTAATGCCAGTCTTCTCATTGACATTCAATGTATAACTCCTATATGACCAAAGAATTTTAAGGTTCACATTTAAGTCTGTCTTAAAACACCTCTCAGATGTCTGTAAGAGTTACAGCTTCCTGTGATCTGTGGTGTCCATGCTGGCTGTGAGAAACTTCCATACGTTTCCTAGAAGAAGACAGAAAAATCTGATTGCTCTCTGTCATTTTCAGTGAGTAGAACATTAATTGCTTTCAAGAGCAGCACTCGCAGCATCTGTGGTCTGTCTTTTCTTATTACACAGCGTCAGAATTTATATTTTTAGTATCATTCCTCAAAGTCTCAGAGCACATTTGTGACGACAACAGGTCACAGATGTGCTCCCCGGTAAAGAAGTAGCGCGTGCTGTGAGAACCAATGAAGCAAGTGTGCTTGCTGGATCAGGAGGTTTTACCCACTTCCCTCGGGGAAATAACCACGAGAAACTCTAACAGCCTCTGTGAGCATGTGAATATTGTTTTAAGACAAATTTTAAAATATGAGCTCATCCTTTTGAAGCTGCCTCTGTTAATACCTGACATGTTGCTCAGTTCACCTTAGAGATTATGCAACTTGTTATAAAGGCTAACATCAAATAGCCTGTTAGTGTGACGCTGTGCTTCTGCGCTCAGACAGATGAAGTGTTCCTGGAAGCGCAGATTCAGAACATTACCACCTCGCCAATGTTCATGGAGAAAGTGTCTTTAGAGCCATCCATGATGTACAACGTTACAGAGCTCAACACGGTCACACAAGCAGACAAAGGGTAAAACAAACACACATCTGTCCTTATTTTTGATAACATTTTACACTCAATACTCAGCTGTAACTTGTCCTCTGCAGAGAGTCCACATTTGGGAAAATGTCCTACCTGCAGCCTATGGACACACGGCAGTATTTGTACTGCCTGAAGCCAAAGCCGGAGTACGCAGAGAAGGCCGGCATCATCAAGGGAGTGACGGTCATAGGCAAGCTGGACATTGTATGGAAGACCAATCTTGGAGAAAGAGGGAGGCTACAGACCAGTCAGCTGCAAAGAATGGTATCTTGATCTGTTAGCCTACTGCTAGAACAGTGGCGCTCATTTCACTTATCCTCTTATGAATACGTTTAATACAGTTTAATCCCCACATGTCCTCCAGGCTCCAGGGTATGGAGATATTCGGCTGTCTTTAGACCTGATTCCTGACACTGTCAACCTTGAAGAACCTTTTGACATCATCTGTAAAATCACCAACTGCAGGTAGAAACCCCTGAAAAATGAAATCGCCCTCATAATACAACCCTTTGTATTATTCAGTTCACTGAGGGGTTGAATTAGCCCATAATAACCAGCTTTTCTCTGCTTTTCTGACATTGCAGTGAAAGAACTATGGACCTGGTGCTAGAGATGTGTAATACTAGTTCTATCCATTGGTGTGGTATATCAGGGCGACAGCTGGGGAAACTTAGTCCTGGCGCCTTCCTCTCACTGCCCCTCACAGTCCTGTCTTCTGTCCAGGGTCTGCAGGTACGATCCAGACTTTGCAATTGACCGTGTGCTCAGATCAAAGTGCTCTTTACCGACTTACTCGTGTGTTTGCCTCTTTGTTTCAGAGCATTTCTGGTTTGAGGCTCACAGATACATTTCTGAAGAGGACGTACGAATACGACGACATTGCACAAGTGTGTGTGGTCTGCCCGTTTACGAGCAACGAGTGCTAGGAGTTTTCTTTACCCTTTTTTTGCATTTTACATATGAATGGACCAACTGTGGCATTCTGCACATGACACTATGTTTTTTGCAACTTAAATATAAGAATATTGTATTTTACAATTAATTGTGAATAATATAAATCACTTTCTTTGAAAATAATGATGTAAATGTGCATAAATGTTAATAAATCTGTCATCTTTGATTTAATATTGCTTTTAAAAAGGTGCTTCATGGCATCTGTGTTGGCTTTTGTTATTAAAACTCTTACAAAGGCACAGACATATATTTACCGACTTGATCAATGAGTTTTTTGGTCATTTTTGTATTTAACTGAAAATTTCTAATTATATTTTTAATGTGTTGATTCATGTGGGAATAATCTCCACCCGTCATCTACTTGGAGCTGCTCATTTCTTGTGCTACTAGTCATATAGAAAAGAATTAAATAAAATGTCAAGGCTAAGGTTAAAGATTTCAATATCTAAATTCATGTCACTGAATTCACTGAAAATATAAATATTCAGAATAAAAATACACATTTTTAATGAAACGTGACATAAATTTATATATGAATTTATGTCACGTTTCTCTTATGTGTTAAAGCAACATTTTACGTCTTTAAAAGGTCAGCCTCTCCATCTGTGTAGGAGGCTAATTGAAATACTGTCAGTGTCCAAAGAAAAACATAAGTCTTTAAATACACTGATCAACAAAATTAAAATAACTCTTTGAAAAGACATCAGATCTCAATGGGGAAAAATGCTGATGTGTGTGTAATGTGTTAGGAATAAAAGGGCGCCACATTGTATGATGGAAATAAAAAATATTCATCTATGGAGGACTTGATTTAAAGATTACCCTCAGATGGAGCAAAACATATTTCTAATAATGTCCTGGTCATGTAGGCCCAGTCAGTAGTATCAATTCCTTCATCCTCCAGGAACTGGCTGCATACCTCACCACATGAGGACGGCACCAGAAGGAATCTAGGACCCACTGTGCTAGCATAAGGTCTGTCACATGTGCTCTCCTGTGTTAAAAGCACAGGGCATCAGTGGTGGACCTGCCATTTCTAGTATTCTGTGGTGTATATACCAATCGGGCTTCACAGTGCCGGGAAGTGAGCACAGGTAGTAATGGATGTCGGACTCTCGGGCCACTCTCCTGAAGTCTGCTTCTGATTGTTTGGTCAGACATTCACACCAATATCCTGCTGGAGGTGATTTTGTAGGGCTATAGCAGAACTCACTCTGTTCCTCCTTGCACAAAGGAGCAAATACCGATCCTGCTGATGAGTTCAGGATCTTCTCTGGCCCTGTCAAGCTGTCCTAGTAACAACCTGTTTCCTGGAATCTCCATGGTCTTGGGACTGTGCTGGGAGACACACAGCAAACTTTCTGGCAGTGGCACACACTGATGTGGCATCCTGGAGAAGTTGGACTACCTGTAGGGTCCAGGTATCCCCTCATGCTACCAGTGATGACACTGATCCTAGCAAAATGCAAAACTAGTAAAAAAAAAAAAAAAACATTCCTGTTTTGGGGGGTGTCTCATTTTTGCCCCTCTAGTTCTGCTAATGTTACTGTATTTAACACCAAAAACAACCCCCTCTCTTACTTAACTGATCACATCAGTATCCCACAAGTTCAACTGACTCCATGCTGTACTCTGATTAAAAAGTTCCCTTCATTTTTTTGATCACTATACTTTCCTGTTCCAGGTCTCACTCACTGTGGGGTCTCCTTTGCCAAAGAGTCCTCAGAGTGGCCCCTGTAAATAATCCTACTTTTGCTTACCAACTCCAGATTCTAGTTGAAGTTCTCATGTTCCTAATAAAGACTATTACACTTGTGACTGTGTCTGGGTCTCAATGTTCTGGTCTTTATGACTATGGATAACTTGAAAAGTTACAAAAACTTGTATTTGTTTGCAAAAACTAAAGTTCTTTGTCAGTGAACAGTTTATTGAGCTCAAAATTAAAACAATTTGAAATTATGTGAAGCAGATCAAAGTGGTCTGGTCTTTGGTCAGAATAACAGCTGATTTGAAGTGTGTCCTCATCTTTAATTTCCTTGCCTGGCGTGATTTCACTGACACTGAACGGCCACTGTATCAAAGTCTGTTCTGTATCAACGCGAACACGACTCAGCTGCTTATGTCAATAGCACAAGGTCTTGCAAAATACTTGCTTTTGCGTGGATTGTGATCAGGGAGAACATTTTTTGGTCACACAACTAAAGTAAGAGAAATTACTGCAAAGAAGAAAACGTGTAAACACCGAAAAGCACATAGTGTGGAAAATGAGCCCAAGGGTATAGCATTACTCATCCTGTTCCTCCTCACACAAAGGAGCGGATACCATTTCTGCTGCTTTTAAGGACCTTCTACAGCCCTGTACAGCTTTCCTAATAACTGCCTGTTTTCTGAAATCTCCCCCATGCTCTTGCAGCATACAGCAATCTTTCTGGCAGTGGCACGTGATGATGTGGCATCCTGGACGAGTTTGACTACCTGTAGGGTCCAGGTATCACCTAATGCTACGAGTCATAACACTGACCCTAGCAAAATGCAAAACTAGTGAAAAAACAGTGGCAAAAGACGAGGTGGAAAAACTGCACCTGTAAAACCATTGCTATTTTGGGGACTGTCTCACTGTTGCCTCTCTAGTGCACTTGTTAATTTCATTTACACCAAAGCAGCTGAAACACATTAACAACCCCCTTCTGTTAACTTCACTGACCCGATCAGTATCAAGTTCAAAACACTTGATCTTGAAGTATCCTTGGGCAAGATGCGTGGGTACAAGTTGGGTGTGTAAATGTTTTGTAAAAAAAAAAAAGTGCTCAGGCACTGAAAAATAGCACAGTATGAATATATGTGTGTGTGAATAGGTGAATTAGCCATGTAATAAAAAAGTGGTTCACTGACAGTAAACAATGATTCTTTTCATATAACAATGACATTAATTCAAAGACATAAAGCCGCATGTGAGTAGCTTCGTTTCAAGACATTTATTATTTATATGGTTTAGACAAAACAATGTGCTGCCTTAGCATACCTGTGTTTCCATAAAGCATCTGATCTCAAATACCAGATTCAACAGCATGCAAACTGAACAATATGAATATGCTGTAAGTAGTTAATCAGAAATTAAATAGGCTTAAAGTTAGGGTGTTAATTTTAGCTAAAGTGCTGTAACAACATAATGCAGGCGGCAAACACTGGTATACAATTAGACTGTTGTCTTAATTAAGTTAAGTAGTACTCACTGAAAACCACTGATGTGAGTCTCAGGAACGAATGGTGTTCATCACCCAATAAACAAGTACAGTGCATTCTGTCTACAAAAATAAGACTAAACAAATAATATAAACCCGATGTGTATTATTATGAGGGAAAGCCGAAGTGCTCCCCACAATGCTGTAAAAGTACATTCCTCGCAAACCCTCCATTTATCATGACTTGACAGAAGGAACCCCTAAAATCACAACATGAAGAGGGCGGTCATTTCAGCACACAGAAAACATGATCTCTGAAGGACGGAAAGAAGTTCTGAAGAAAATAGTTACTCGTATTCTGTCGGTAGGCTGAATGCATTCGTGGCTCTTTTTTATGGTTGTTGTTTACATGTGTTGCCCTAAATGTGTGAGATGCTTCACTTCATGGTCCAATCTCCAGGCTCTCATATCTCCACTCCAGAGCCTTTAGTCACAGTAAAGTGCCTAAAACCCCATCCTTGTCTCTTTATTCCAGTTATGCCGGGGGCCTGACTTTAAGAAATGGGTGTAGAGATTGTGATCGCGCCATATGGATGCCCTTCCTTGGAAAAACAAAAAAATCATGAGGCTGAAATAAAAACATTAAATGTTAATAAAACAAATATGATCCAAGTTTGTTTTTTTTAGTTAGCTACAGGTTTGATTTTGAAATATTAAATAAATACCTAAATAGAACATGAATAGAACATTTTTTAAAAAGAAAATACCTGACTAGATCATGAGTGCTCCTCGGCGCTGCCGCTAAAGGAACGGCTCCGGATGTGGTTCCTCAGCTGTTCAATGAGCTCTGGGTTCTGCTGCTGGATCTGCTGGGCAAACTGTTGTCCCCTGAGAGAAAGATAACTTAGCTGAATTCTTTTCAACGAGAACAGGAACAGACAACGACAAATTGTTCTGTTCTTAAAAAAAATAATGCCTGTTGCCTGGTCATGTCTCTTTACAATACAGTGGGGCAAAAAAGTATTTAGTCAGCCACCGATTGTGCAAGTTCCCCCACTTAAAATGATGACAGAGGTCAGTAATTTGCACCAGAGGTACACTTCAACTGTGAGAGACAGAATGTGAAAAAAAAATCCATGAATTCACATGGTAGGATTTGTAAAGAATTTATTCGTAAATCAGGGTGGAAAATAAGTATTTGGTCACCTCAAACAAGGAAAATCCCTGGCTCTCACAGACCTGTAACGTCTTCTGTAAGAAGCTTTTCTGTCCCCCACTCGTTACCTGTATGAATGGCACCTGTTTGACCTCATCATCTGTATAAAAGACACCTGTCCACAGCCTCAACCAGTCAGACTCCAAACTCCGCCATGGCCAAGACCAAAGAGCTTTCGAAGGACACCAGGAAAAGAATTGTAGACCTGCACCAGACTGGGAAGAGTGAATCTACAATAGGCAAGCAGCTTGGTGTGAAAAAATCAACTGTGGGAGCAATCATCAGAAAATGGAAGACATACAAGACCACTGATAATCTCCCTCGATCTGGGGCTCCACGCAAGATCTCATCCCGTGGGGTCAAAATGATCATGAGAACGGTGAGCAAAGATCCCAGAACCACACAGGGGGACCTGGTGAATGACCTGCAGAGAGCTGGGACCAAAGTAACAAAGGTCACCATCAGTAACACACTACAATGGCAGGGAATCAAATCCCGCAGTGCCAGACGTGTTCCGCTGCTGAAGCCAGTGCATGTCCAGGCCCGTCTGAAGTTTGCCAGAGAGCACATGGATGATACAGCAGAGGATTGGGAGAATGTCATGTGGTCAGATGAAACCAAAGTAGAACTTTTTGGTATAAACTCAACTCGTCGTGTTTGGAGGAAGAAGAATACTGAGTTGCATCCCAAGAACACCATACCTACTGTGAAGCATGGGGGTGGAAACATCATGCTATGGGGCTGTTTTTCTGCCAAGGGGACAGGACGACTGATCCGTGTTAAGGACAGAATGAATGGGGCCAAGTATCGTGAGATTTTGAGCCAAAACCTCCTTCCATCAGTGAGAACTTTGAAGATGAAACGAGGCTGGGTCTTCCAACATGACAATGATCCAAAACACACCGCCCGGGCAACAAAGGAGTGGCTCCGTAAGAAGCATTTGAAAGTCCTGGAGTGGCCTAGCCAGTCTCCAGACCTCAACCCCATAGAAAATCTGTGGCGGGAGTTGAAAGTCCGTGTTGCTCGGCGACAGCCCCAAAACATCACTGCTCTTGAGAAGATCTGCATGGAGGAATGGGCCAAAATACCAGCTACTGTGTGTGCAAACCTGGTAAAGACCTATAGTAAACGTTTGACCTCTGTTATTGCCAACAAAGGTTATGTTACAAAGTATTGAGTTGTATTTTTGTTATTGACCAAATACTTATTTTCCACCCTGATTTACGAATAAATTCTTTACAAATCCTACCATGTGAATTCATGGATTTTTTTTTCACATTCTGTCTCTCACAGTTGAAGTGTACCTCTGGTGCAAATTACTGACCTCTGTCATCATTTTAAGTGGGGGAACTTGCACAATCGGTGGCTGACTAAATACTTTTTTGCCCCACTGTATGTATGATATTGTACCAATATGTGTATTGCACACTAAGTCAGCACCACTGTGCTGCCCTATAACACTATATAGTAATAGTATTATACTATTGTACTATAGTATTATGATTGCCAACTTTCATAGGTTTAACTAAAGAAGTGGGAACAAATTCTGTGTTTTTGTGACAGGCTGCTAGCAACAATCTTTCCTAGGTTATCTGTTGTATGTTGACACAACACTAGTTTACCTCTTGAGCTACGAGTGTTTTTTATGCTTGAAGGTCAGTGTTAAGTAGCTTGAAGGTGGTCAGGTACAAGGATGGGAAAGAAAATGAGTGAAAACACAGCCAAAGACCTTTAGGAGAACTACTGCTCAAAACCAATTTAAAAATTAAAAGAAAGTCTGGCTTGTTGGAAGAAAAATATAAAGAAATTAGGCGTGGCTCGAGGCTTTTGCACAGTACTGCAGTGCAGCTTTTTGATGCCGAGTTCCCAGTTAATGAGTGATGTCTGTTTAGGATTCTGTAACATGAAAATATCACATCAGTTAGATTGTAGCAACTCTAACAGCTGTGCCTTCTGTCCCTGCTTTAAAATCCTTTCAATCATTCAGAATCTGCAAACAGGTACTTTAACACCCCAGAGTGGGTTTGCACATCCAGACAAGGCAACAGGGATAAAATATTACAACCAATATTGTCAAAACTGCAAGTATTGTTTCAGAAATGTTGAAATAAATCTCGGTACAATTTGGGGAATTTACTGCCCAGCTGTCCCTTGCCAGGAGTCAGATCAATATCAGTAGCTACAGAGCTGGCACAAAAACTACTCATAGGTAACAAGTTCTCCTTAAATCCTCTCTACAGCTGACAAATAAACACATTTTATCTGGTTTGTTGAATGTGTCAAGTTGATATGGTTTATCTGGGGAGCTGTACAGCGCATTACTCTACAGCGAGATGCAATATAAAGACTTTACAAAGAAACTGCCACATCTTTCAGTATAAAAAGTACATATAAAAAGGTCATTTAGCTCAACTAAATAATGGTGTAATTAAGCAATGCTTTTAATTTTTCATTCAGTGTACTTACGCTTCAATCAAGCTGGAAATGTCTGAGAGCCCTCCTACTCCTGCTGCAGGGCCTCCCACTGCATTAGACATCATTCCTGACATGCTGAGCACAGTGACACAGTTCGTCAGTTCACGGTGGGACTCATATTTTGAAACTTCACTTGAATGCTGAAGTAAATGCATAAAGTTCGACTTACAGCTGTTGTACCTGCTGGTTCTGCATCACGCTGGCAGCCTGCAAAGAGAAATCAACAGGAATTCGTGGTGTGTTTCTCATGTACATAATAAAAGGGCAATTTATTTTTTATCACACTGGCAATTTTGTCAGAAGAACTATCTACCATGTAGCGCTGTGGGGCCTGAATGCGCATACACAGCTATCGGATTTAGATGTGTCTTGTCCTTGATGCTGCAATAAAATCCTGGCGTGATCGGAAAAAACATTCTCGGCCAAACGCACGCTCCCATGTGTCATAATTTAATGAGCTCGGGTTGTCAGGGTCTCATTTCTACTAGACAATTACTGCGGTTGTTTAACAGGCTAACTATCACTCCTGGGACTAATCCAGTAAAAAATAAAAACAATCCTAAGACTCCTGAATGGAAGCTGCGTCTGTTAGAACTCATGCTCTTACCATGCTGATGAAGGCTGGGTTGTTGATTAAACTAGCCATGTCAAATCCCAGTCCAGCTGCTATCTGTGGCAGAGATGTGTAAACGACAGTCCAATAAGAAAATATCATCAACATTAACCCCAATTACATTATGCTACACGTGTGGAGAGGATTAAAAGCAAGAGGCCTGTTTCTACTCACAGGGCTGGTTGCTTCTTTCTGCTTCTGTTCTGCGATTTTCAGGTTGGATTTGTACGTGTCATTCTCGGGGTCCAATACCAAAGCTTTCTTGAAGTAGGTAATTGCCTCTGGATACTTGTTCATAGCTGTCAAAGCCAACCTGAAACCACAGAGGAAACAGTGAGTAGTCATTTTTGGAAAATATTATGGAGAGAGCAGGTTATTTCAAAATGACTTGTTAATAGTAAATGACCCAACCCCATCCTCCCGTATGCTTTGCTGTAGGTCGGATCAATCCCAATGGCTCTCTCACAGTCACTAGTTGCTTCGGTATAATTCCCCAGCTTACTGTGAGCTGCAGCCCTGCAAGCAATAAATTCAGAGCGCTGTGTAATGTTTGTGTTCAGGTGGGTAATGAAAAAGGGAGGGAATCGGTCAGCAAGCACTTTCTCGAACAGTTCAAGCATTACATCACACTGGGCTCTGCTTTGCTTGTCTACTGTCTGCCATTATATACAAATGTGCAAATCATGATTAAAGGACAAAATTAAGTTCAGATAAGTAACAGCGTAAAATATCAGTTCAGTAAATACCTGTTGCAGTAGTACACAGCATTTCTTAGATCTAGATCAATGGCCTTTGTGTAGCACTCCACTGCACTCCTGTAGTTCTCCTCCTTCATGTGATTGTTTCCTAAAGAAACAAAGTGTGTAGTTATAACAACAAAGTTAACATAAAGCTCATGACTGGTTCAGTCAATCTAATGGAAAAATAGGATGACAATTCAGCTTTAGGGTGATAAATTATAATATAAGGTGTCTTTTTTTCCCTTTTCTTGAGCTTTAGAAAAGCATTGGCAGGTTTTTAAATCTTGTAGGTGAAAGCAAATTGACATGTTTCATGTGCCACCAGCTACAGGTTCAGAAATCTGAACACCACCCTCCACCTTTTTTAAACTTGTGAACATACATGCATAATACTCTCCAACATCCAACCACCAGAATAAAACCCCGAAACTAAACACTCAAGCAAGGACAGAGAAACAGCAGAAACAACAGAACACACCTACTCCCATCAAGGCCACCCGAATCATCAGAGAGCAATCACCCATACACACCCACCCAGAAACCTGCAGTCGCCACAACCAACAGCAAAGACAAAGTGGACGCCAACATGTTGACACAGAAACATGCAGGAAGGCCACCAGTGTCTGGAGCCCTCACTATGACCCAACAGAGGCCAGACAGCACATTCCAGTCCCCGGGCAGCATGTACAGCCAGGAATAGGATCCCACTGCACTGAAGAAGCCTGAGCTTTTGGCTCAATCAGGCCTTTTTAATATGAGCATCCATCACTTTAACAGTATATATATGATAGATAATGAGGAAAATAACATAAAATTTGATTCAAATGCACTTGAGAAACATCAACTGAACTTGCACTGCTACATAATCATTTACATCTTGACAAATAGAATTGAAACTAATCATAGTGCCTCCAGTGATGATAAATGTAATCAGCGTGGTCCCCACCCACAACAATTTGACAGCACAATTCAATAAAACATTCCAAACCCTGTGGAGGATGAATTTACAAGAAAGCAAGAGCAGACACAGAAAGGTAGAAGTTTAGGGATTATTTCAAACTTTGTCCATGTTTAATATGATCAACAAAACAGTAATAATAGGAAACTATAAATTAAGTACTAATAATACAAAATAAGATAATGTATACATGTCCACTATGAAGCGCATCAGAGCTGATGCAAAACATTTAATATAGAAGTTCACCATATTTATTTATGAACCTAATGTAATTAGATGTGAAGTGTTTCAAGATGGGCAGCACGGTGGCACTGTGGTTAGCACTGTTGCCGCACAGCAAGAAGGTCCTGAGTTCAATTCCAACATCAGGCCGGGGTCTTTTCTGTGTGGAGTTTGCATGTTCTCCCCGTGTTTGCGTGGGTTCCCTCCGGGTACTCTGGCTTCCTCCCACTGTCCAAAGACATGCAGCTTGTGGGGATAGGTTAATTGGATAATCCAAATTGTCACTAGGTGTGAATGTGAGTGTGAATGGTTGTCTGTCCCTGTGTGTTGGCCCTGCGACAGACTGGCGACCTGTCCGACAGCTGGGATAGGCTCCAGCCAGGGCCAGCTCCCGCGACCCTGAAAAGGACAAGCGGAGGCGAATGGATGGATGGTGTTTCAAGATTACCTTCATTCTTAAGCAGCTCTGCTCGTTCGATGTCTTCAGGAGATGGGGAGCTCTCTGGTATGGTTAGATTGTCATTCTGTGAAAATGAAAAATAAAAGAGTCAGTGAATAAACACACAGGACATTCTGACTTGACACAAAAAAGCACCGGTGTAATTAAGTCGTCATAATTGTACTATGTATTTTACAGTACTGTAAAGTACTACCCACCTTGAGCAGGGCATTGAGGAATATCTCTCTAAGTGACTGTGGCACTGCAAGATGACAGTCGCTGGAGCTGATCTTGAAGGTGGTCTCCAAGCACTGTATAGCAACTGTGGTGGAGAATCAGCCAACATATGACAGAGTAGTTTCGAGTTAACTGGACAATCATGTTGAGTCAGAACTTGGCTGTACGCTCAGAGCAAGTCATTTGAATAATTCTCTTCAACAGCACTGCTTATCAAAGCCTGATTTTGGTCATGTTTTCTTACTACCTTGACACTTCTTAGCTTACTATCAAGAAAAGGGACATAATGTATGTACAGTTTGTGCAGATTCAGAACTCTGAAATGGATGAGACAAGGCAGAGTGCCCAGTGTTTGCACAGACACTTTCTAAGGCATAAGTGCAGTGAGTCGACCTACCTTCGAGGCTTTCCTGCTCATCAGAATTCAAAGTACCACAATGTGTTTGATCTCGTAGGAACTGCACAATAGAGAATGCCAAGCGCTTTTCCACAGCCATTTTTACCTAGAAACTGGTAGAGACAAGAAGGGGTTTGGAATCAAATGGAAAGGAAACCACTCAATGGTGACTGAATTACTAATTCACGAGGTGCCATTTCATAATAAAAATAACAAACAGATGCTTAAATAATGCATAACTGATATATAAGTCAGTATCAAATGCTGTAATTGTGCTTATTTAATCCAACTCAGACAGACTCTATGCAGTCCTCTGAAGTACACACCTACTGCTTCCATAGGAATTATGAGGGTAAGCAGCAGGCAGATGCGACTTATCAAATGCACTTGATTAACTTTTGCAGCTTGCTGGTCTGGAGCATTTAGATGTGTATTCACCTCAAGGCCAGACCATGCAATGCTTAGAGAAATGGCAAAAAACCCAAGAGTTACATCTCACACTCTACAGGGCTCAGTAAGCATTTTAAATGGTAAATTTAATGACAGTACACTTAGAAAAAGACTAAAATACTTTGGAAGGCTTGCCATGAGAAATCTTCTTCTCTCTAAAAAGAACATGGCAGCATAGCTTTAGTTTGCAAACTTGCACATGAACAACCCAAGACTTCTGGGACAATGTCCTTTAGACAGACAAGACCAGAGTGTCGAATTTAAAATGAGCACAACACAAAAAACAACACAACACTTTTTACCAACTGTCTGGTGGTGGGCTGATGATTTCGGCTTGTTTTTTATTTGATTTGTTGAGACAAAAAACCTCCACAGCAATGTGAGAGAGTGACACAGTTATACATTAAGGTGGTTCTACAACCTACTGAATTACAGCATGTACTTAGTTTTTCACTAGAGTGCATACAGTCCAGTGAAAACGTTATTTTTCAAGACTATATTTCCTGGCTGATGTAGCAATCAGACAATTTTATTGAATGATGCTGTTCTGCCACAAGTATATAAATAATGTAGAATATTTAATAAAGATTAATAAAGAATGACCTTTTCCTTTTTCCAGTTTAATTTCTGATTTATGAGTTACATGTTTATATTATTGAATATTTTTTACCCCCAAAAATCAATACGGGCATTGCTATGCAAAAATTCAGTATCAGTGTGACTCTATTAAAAGTGGGCACTACTTCAAAACAAAGAAGCTGGCTTAGGGAGTAGATTTTTTGGTGCTTTTAATATATGCATTTCATTTTTTTATTCAACAATACATTACTTTTTATATTCTCAGGTTTAGAAAGAGGCTGAGATAGTAGTTATGACCTAATTATAAACCTGGGCTCAACTATCCCAGGTTATTTTTTGGGTGCCAGTAGTAATCTTGCATTTGTTAAGGACTCTGTAGCAGTGAAGGAGAATATCAAATGACTGCATTGCATTTTGATAGTAAATCTCTACAGCTACAAAGTTGCACTACAACTGATACTGGCGATCTGCAGTTTCGTGTCATTTTATTGCCTATAACCAAAAAAAAAAAAAAAAGCCTTGCCCCTCAGAAGGCTAGTTACTGCTTGATTTTTCTAAGTCGGACTGAGGCAAAAAGTCTGTGGGGAAACTGGGGCAAAAAACAAAACATGGCCACAGAATCACAGTGCGGGATGCTACAGACACAAACACTATTGCCTCACACGTCTGTCACGTGCTGAAACCAAGCGTTATGTTCATTTGAGTCTAGCTAGCACAGCTACTCCTCCCTTCGTGTGTTGACACACGTAAATGCAGTGATGCAGAAGCTGTCATGTAATAGCATAATGGGTGTTTTCATTCACTGCACTGACTTTATACGTTTATTTCAAATAAATGCTCAAATAAAATTATAATTTAGCCAGTGGCGCTGGTAGGCGTTTGTCTTTAAAGGAAACCTACACCCTTACGGTCCGGACAAACAAGGCTCGCGCGTTGCTTGTGTGATGCTGGCTAAAACAATCACAACCCAAAAACAAAACAAGACAGGAAAACAGGAGGAGGAGAGGAAACAGAGGTCATCCTCGGAGCCCTACAAACAACACGAAGTCATATTAAAAATAACACTCTATTAAAGGATGCTGTTCAGTGTGTGTCCCCCCTCCCGCCCACCTACCTCAGATCTTATCCAGCTGTCTGCTGCTACCGCGTCATGAGGAGGGCTCGAGTCGGATCGATCGCGTCCTCCTGCTCTGCGCCTGCGCGTTAACAACGGAAATAAGAAGCGGTTCCCACGCGAGAAACGGGGAGAGATACCGTTCTTTGCGGCGACTACAGGGACTGAGCCACAGTAAGGGAGGAAGAAACGGGTTAATTTTTATTTTTATGTAATTTTTTTTTTTTTTTGCTGAAAGAAATCGCACGATACTGCTGGCATGTATCTGCTAACAGCTATAGTTTGCCGAGCACATTTGAGGTATGCTAAACATAGTCCACTATGGACTAGTCCACTAAATTGAAGTTGTTTATTACGTATGTATGACAGATTGGTAAACTACGTCCAACAACTTTAAATTGCTCTCTTCTGCTTCTACGGACACCGGTCCACAACTAAAAATAATTTAAATTGACAAAGTGTCATCTCCTGCTTATTAGCACTTTAAGGACAACTGAGCTGTTTTTGTACGTTTTGGCTGCTTGACAGTTATTCCACGCTTTTATGAACTTCGTTTGAAAGGCTTCCGCTCGCACTGCCATGGCATGAAACTCTACACTGATGGATGAGGGAAAAATATCACCGGTTATAACATGGAAAGAAGTGTGTCGAGTGTGTCCATGAAGATAGTGCTTACATTAACACCACCTATTCGAGCGGATCGTTTTCTTGACTATGGAGCAACAGAAAATATTGTACGTTTGGGGGGCGGCGGTGGGTATTAAAAGGTCCGGTTTTCTTACAGGGTCTGTAAACATCTGAGAATGACCATCGCTAGTGGGTCAGTGCTGTCTGCCAGACACTGCGCTCAGGCAGGACATGCAAGGAACACACTGAGGTGGGACCTGTCTCCAGATGAGATCAGGACTATGACAGACAGCTTGATTGCCAGAGTAAAGAAGGTCTATGACGACGTTGGATCCCTAAATATAGAAAATGTCTCTGTTGAAAACACCCTGATGACCTTGGCTAATGCTAAGATGGATTATGCATGTAAGTCTACTGGTGTATTCTGGTTTACAATTCCATGAAACCAACAAACCCAACAATGTGTGAATCCCACTAATGAGTATACACAAGTTAACTATATGTTAATAACATCAGTAAGGATGGACAATGGAGAGCATGTTTCCTGATCCCTTCACGTTCAACTGAATCAGTCAGTGTGGATCCATCTTTACAGGGAAAATGATCCCAGACAAGTATATATATATATATATATATATATATATATATATATATATATATATATATATATATATATATATATATATAATTTAACATGCAAAGTACTGCACATTACATGGACTCTGTATCAGGGTACTGGCAGGTAAAATGCATCAGGTATCGGTGATATCAAAGAGAGTTATGCTGCACATGTGAAAATTCTTTCGTTCTTGCAGCAATTTCTTTGCTTACATTACTCCTAGCACTGTCTGCAGCATAAGAGTAGCATCACACCTGAGCAGACTGTGGTGTGGAGTCAAGTTGTGTCTTCCTGTTACACTTCCTAACTAATTAGTGACATTTCCTATCCAAGGCCTGATGAGTTTATTTAATGGTGAGGCATCCATCCATCCATCCATAGCTCACATGAATGATTACTGCTCCCACAGTATTCAAAGTTACATGCAATGATCAGCTAATAGAGCTTCACCCAATTTGTGCTCAAAGTCAAGGTCACGTTTGTGGTTTTACAGGCAGTAACATGCAAACTGTGATTGATCATGAACCTGATGAGCTACTACGTCACTCTGGAATGTATATTTGTTTACACATTTTTTAAAAAATTAATTGATATTGGAATATTTTATGCCCTTAAAGTATGTACCATTATCAGAAACCTAATTTAGGTATTCTCTTCTATTTTTTGTCTTCATCAGGAAGGAATACAAAGGCTTTTAGCCGAATAGAGACCAACCTCTTCATGGATTTGAATTCTTGCATGTTGTTCTTGTTGTTGTTTTTTATTATTCTGTTATTTTTGGTACGTTCACCGTTGCTTTTTTTTTTTTTTTTGCTCCCTTAGCATCACACCACATTCTCGCCTTCCCTCAGTATGTTTGTCCTTCTAAGGAGCTTCGATCAGCAAGCACCGAAGCTGACAAGAGACTGTCTGAGTTGGACGTGGAGATAAACATGCGGGAAGATGTGTTCAAACGAGTCACTGCCTTGCAGGTACGACTCGAGCCACATTCACTTCAAGTAAAGTGAGGACTTTTGTAAAAACTGATACCTTTATGAGGCGACACAGATAATGACGTGTTAAAGCAGTCTTAATCATAAGGCTACTGTGTGAGGATTGGCTGCATTTATGAAAATCTTAAACTATCTTCACACTTCATGTCAGCCAGAGGCCAACAGATCATAGAGGCCTGGAAATAAAATGTAATCTCATCTGATCAGTGGCAGCCAGTGCCATATGTTATTTCATGCTGTGCTGGCTCCCTGGCATGCAATATATAAATAGGTGAATAAATTTAGCAGAATGCCTGCTATTCTGCCTGTATGAGAAGATGTTTAGTGTTATGATTGTGTTTTGGTAGAATAAACAGAAAGACAACTTTTCAGCTGAGGAAAAAAGATTCCTGGACAGACTTGTTACACTGGGCCAGAGGAAAGGATTGCACCTGTCTAAAGATATACAAGAGGTAATGTAATGTGTGATCTGATTATTAATATGGAAGTCGTTTGTTAAAGTTACAGGTTAAAAGAGTTTAGACATTAATTCCAGTGTTTCATAATTGAAAAGAAGAAGTAAGCA
Organism: Neolamprologus brichardi; assembly: GCF_056152115.1. Taxonomy (NCBI): domain Eukaryota; kingdom Metazoa; phylum Chordata; class Actinopteri; order Cichliformes; family Cichlidae; genus Neolamprologus; species Neolamprologus brichardi. Next base: position 54,414,787 of record NC_142110.1, read on the forward strand.
AATAGAATCACATAGAAAGTGCCTATAAATCTTTGCTTATCTTATTAGATAGTAAAAAATTAAAATCTCTGTGATGTCTTTCGCTCTGTGTTCTCTCTCCTAAGGAAATAAAAAGAACTTCCAAGCTCATCAGTGAACTCTCCATCGAGTTTAACAAGAATCTGAACGAGGAGAGCAAATTTCTTATTTTCTCTGAGCACGAATTAGGTGAGCTTTATACGTGAAACTCATGAAACGCTGCCTTGAGAGCCATGCTTTAACCGTATTCACTGATTCTCTTGTGCCATACTTGCTCAGGTGGGCTAGCTGCCACTTTTCTCAGTGGACTGGATAAGACGGCTGAAGGACGGTATAAAGTGACCCTGGAATATCCCCATTACTATCCACTGATGAAGAGGTGCCATAATCCTGAAACAAGGAGAAAGATGGAAATGGCTTTTAACAGCAGGTGTAAAGAGGTAAACCACAGGCTGATGATTAATATTTATACCCTGTAACGCCAGGCGGATCATATTTGATATATGAGTTTCTAAGACCTCTAACTATCTGATTCTTTGGCCACTTATAGGTTTTTGTTTGATTAGGATAAGCATACTATGAGCAATAATGCTGATATACCAAAAATGATACAAACTTTTTTTTTTTTTTTAGTTTTCTGAAGGTTCAATAAACACTCCAGTTTAAAAAAAATTAAATAACTACAAGTCACGTTGATGTTGGACAGCTATGGATCCATACACATGTGCAGGTGAAATGAGAAAATGTGTGATATAAAAAGCTGCGGACAACAGGTAGCTACTCAAGCCACATTGGGAAGCTTTTCCTTTAATTTGTCACCTGCTCGTATGTCTAAATGACATACAAGGATACAATCAGCGATTGCTGTCACTTTAGCACATTAATGAAACAAGCAATGTTGCATATCCCATGTCTTTAGAGGGCTGAAGTTGCAGCCCAGAGAACCTGCTCGGTGAAACCACATATTACTGCTGGTTACCAAATGTGTCACAGAATCTACTCAGGCTGGAAACCCTAAACATTATCATTCATTTTAATAAGCCTAATTAAATGATTTCACTGATCTGCATCTCCCGTTTTTTCCCCCCCAGGTAAACACGGAAATCTTAGAAGAGTTGATACAGCTGCGGGCGAAGGTTGCACACTTACTTGGTTACAGTAGCCATGCTGAGTATGTGCTGGAGATTAACATGGCTAAAAATGCAAGCAACGTGTCTGACTTTCTGGGTATGGTCTCTTTGACATCTGACCTCGCTGGCACACACATCCACATGGAAACATTCCCTGTCATTTAAGATGAGCTCTCCCGCCTCCTGATAACTGCCTTAAAGTAGGAAAAGAAACTCAATAGGACAGATGAATGGCTGTGCAGCTCCACACGCAGTCACATAACATGCAAGGTGAAATGTAATCAGTTACTAATGACAAATTACACAACATCAGCTTTTTATAATTAGTAGTATAATCAACGGCTGTGATCAGGTTGAACAACTAAAAGCATGTCTTTAATCGCAAAAACCAGAGCTCACAAAAGGACCACAAGAAGCACTAAAATTCCAATCCAACAAAGGAAAAAGACAAGACTGTATACACGCACAGAGAGAAGCTCAGTAAGAAGAAATCATAGAATAGGAACAAAAGCAAAAGGTTAAAGTACACGAGGCACAAGGAAAAGTTTTTCCCACAGTGAAAACAGGAAGTGTAAATTAGAAAGACAAGGGAACTAACAAAGAGACAAAGACAAGGAAGCAGTGGGATACTACAGAAAGAAGAAGAATAGAAACATAAGAAATGACATAAATAGAATCAAAACAGGAACCAAAACTCACAGGATCACACAGGAACCCAGAGCTGCAGAAATAGTTTTCAATGCAAACAACAAATTTTGAATATTCAGAATCTGCAGATTTAAAACAGATTTCCTTTACAAAAATGCTCAACTTTCATCTTCTTTTTTTGAGTGTGCAAAGGGAGTTAGTTTGATTTGGGCTTTAAAAAGAAGATAAGAAAAGTAGACAGCAAAAGGTTCAAAGAAATTGCATGCTTCACATTACGACTAAGGAGGTTTTCTTTTTCTGCCTTTATAGACAAGTTCCATGAATCGCTGAAGCCCGTGGGAATAAAAGAGAAGAAATACATTCTTGCGCTGAAGAAGAGGGAGTGCCTGATGAAGGGCTACCAGTTTGATGAGAAGATTAATGCCTGGGACTTGCCCTACTACATGAATCAAGTGGAGCAGCGCAAGTTTGCTGTGGACAAGGACAAACTGATCGAGTATTTCCCTCTTGATGTGGTGACAGAAGGGCTGTTTGGTATCTACCAGGAGCTGCTGGGTCTCACATTCACAGAGGTGGAACAGGCTGACGTGTGGCATGAAAATGTCAAGCTGTACTCAGCCCGGGACACTGAAACAGGGGAGGAGATTGGTCAGTTCTACCTGGATCTGCATCCAAGGTAGATTATGTGTCATTTTTTTCAGAGACAAGACAAGATCCTGTGTTTGATGTTTTTATGAAGTGTGAGCTCATTAACATTGACCAGAGCTCTTGATCTGTGTGATAGACTTCAGCCTGACTGTGACATTTCACCAGGGAAGGAAAATATGGCCACGCAGGTTGCTTTGGACTCCAGCCTGGCTGCGGAGGCCCTGATGGAAAGCGCAGGCTACCGGTTACAGCCATGGTGGCAAACTTCACCAAGCCCAGGAAAGATTGTCCTTCTCTCCTCCAACACCATGAAGTGGAGACCTATTTTCATGAGTTTGGTCATGTCATGCACGAAATCTGCTCAAATGTAAGTTGCTATATTCAGTCAGGAAGTTAGTGATATTTGTATATTGTGTGCTAATGAATAAGAATGAGTTTTTCTGTGTATGCGTCAGACCGCTTTTTCAGAATTCAGCGGAACAATGGTGGAGACAGACTTTGTGGAGGTGCCGTCTCAAATGCTTGAGAACTGGGTTTGGGAAAAGGAGCCTCTGAGAAGAATGTCCCGTCACTACAAAGATGGTACCCCCATCCCAGACGAGCTGCTCGACAAACTGATTGCCTCCAGAGTTGCTAACACTGGTCAGACACTCAAACTTTGCACAAAGAAAGTCTGTGTAACATTTATGTGTAAGTGAAGAGCCTCTGTTGATGTGTTCACTTCAGGGCTTATGAACCTACGTCAGGTAGTCCTTAGTAAGGTGGACCAGTCGCTTCACACCAGCCCATGTGCAGACACTGCTGAGGTGTTTGCAAAGCACTGCCAGGACATCCTGGGTATTCCTGCTACACCAGGTCAGCTTTAGCTTCAGCTATTTAGAATATATTTGAGAAATTATTGCATTAAGCTTTCTATCAGTGATGAGGATTTACATTTTATAATAAACGGTCCAGTGTGGGCATTAGTAGTTTGTATTCAGTTTTTTGTATGAAGCGCATAGACAATATCATTTTTCTTTTTTGGAGTTTGTATTAGTGATTTGTAACAAAGATCTGCTCTCTGCAGGAACCAACATGACAGCCAGTTTTAGCCACTTAGCTGGTGGATATGATGGTCAGTACTATAGCTATCTATGGAGCGAAGTCTACTCCATGGACATTTTCTTCAGTCGTTTTAAAAAGGAAGGCATTATGAATCCAAAGGTTGGTTTTCTGGATGAACATTTCACTCTAATGATGTGTCTTATCTTCCTTGAAACTGTCTTTATATGTGCATTTATGCCCTAAACACAGGTTGGAAAAGAGTACAGAAGAGTGATACTGGAAGCTGGGGGCTCTGTGGATGGGATGGACATGGTGAAAACCTTCCTCGGACGTGCACCGTGTCAGGATGCTTTTTTCCAATGCAAAGGACTGGTTAACTCACAAGAAGCATCAATGTAAACTGATGTGCTCTTTAACTGTTTTTGTCATTATTATATTAGATCTGGATGCAGGTACTATACAGGTACTGTACAGGTAATTTACAGAAAAGGTTCTGGTTGCTCATTGCCAGGACTGTCCTGTAATTATAAAGCAGAAAGCTTTTGTTAGTTCGGAGAAAATGATCTGTTTCTCTTTAATTTGTCTTACTATGAACCCATTGAAAAAAACATTTCTATTGTAGATACTGAAAAAATGGGAACTACTTTTCTGTCATTTAATTGTTTTTCTTTTACATAATTACTTTGGTGTTGTATGGATGACGATGGTGGAGTTATTTATAAGTAGGAATTGCTGTAGAACTCATGTCCATAATTTAAGCCCCCTTCACATTTTCCAAAGCCATCCAGTGGGCAGAATTGGACTCCTTCCAACGATTCTGGCCCCTGGGCCTTATGTTTGACACTCGTGCAATGAAGAATGGACATTTCTTTATATTAAAGAACATGAATAATCTGGTTTCCACAGTATGTCTTTTTGGAAACATACATTGTCATCATTAATTTCATTACTTATGCCATCACTTATGCTGTGACATGTCAGAATTTCCTTCAATGCAGTGATCAGATACTATGTCAGTGGTACAAAAATACTAACAGCAGGCTTTAGTTACAGGTATCCAAGCATAGAAGCTAACATACCCTTACTAGATTCACAATATAGTTAAAATCCTCTTTTCAACTGTTTCTTTCTGCTGCCTCATAATATTACATTTATCAGCTACCTACTCTTGGTGGCCTGACAACTTCATTAAGTCGTTTAGAGGGTTAACACTAGAAGTTAGACTGTTCAAGCCTTTTACATTGAACACACCTGTTTTTAAGTTTCAAACATTATGGGGTAAATTCTATGCTTGAAAGGCACTTGGCTATTTTAATGGATATATCTTTGGGCTATCTTTAAATCTCCATTAAAAATAATTAGAAAAAAGGCCAATATTATTCTATTTAATTTAAATTTCCAGTGAAATGCAAAAAACTTCTACTTACGCCAGAGGGCGCCACGACATAACAAGAACGATGAAGGCTGCTGCAAACCGTACAAACACCTTTTTTTGTACGTTATATGTAAATGGGTTAATAAAATACCTCGTCGGTCTGGTTTGTATACGTGTTTGCAGTCTGTGTGAATATCCTGTAGCCTATTTGAAAGGGAAAACAGTGTCAATAAGTCAATGCACAGAGGAAGATAAGCGGAATCACTAGCAGTGTCTGGGTGAGATAGTGAAAGCGTCGTCCCCGGGGCTCGGTGAGGCTGGAAAGGCGACTACTGGTGGACAGCTTTCTCCATGTACCCGCGGAGGTCGCAGAGAAGAAACTCGCCACTTCGTGCTGTGCCCCACAGCCTCAATGTAGCTTCGTTCCAGTCTGTAGAGCTGCGCCTATTGTAAATGAGCGAAGACCTGGAAATTATGAGCGAAAACATCTGGGTGCGGCACACTTTAGAGGAAAAGGTTTCGCTGTGCCGGAGGTGGTTCGCAGTTTTGCCTTTTGTATTTCCTTGCTGAATGTAGTGGACATTTTGGATTTTTTTAATGTTGTGTCATTAATTTTCATCAGTTAAGGACCATTTTTGCTCTTGTCTTCGTCGTCGGTCAGTCTGGCTGTGCCACAAGGCAATATTTTTATGTCTCAAAACTGAGAGGGACAACGTTAAACTTGAGGGCGGCTCGCTGAGGAGAATGTACGCACTGGGCCAGCTTCGAGTTGCTCTCTAAGTAAGGCAATACTAGCTAGCTGCTAACACTAGCCAGACCCAATTGAACTGCCGTGAAGCAAACCAGTGAAACCAGCTAATGCCCACTTCTCAAGGTGTTTGTTGGGTAGTATCAGCCTGCACATAAGCTGGATATCATTAAATGAGACGCTGACCCGACAGTAACTCAGGTAAGTGTCTTTGTTTGCGCAAGTTACTGCTTCTCTGCGGGGCCCCACACAGCATGCTAACGCTAGCTGTAGCGTTGTATCGCTGAGGTCCCATTCTCAGGTTGTCCCACTTGAAGTCTCGCATTAATGCGGTTGATTTTAAATGTGGAATTATACGATAATGTATTATCCGAGTGCTTGTAGTTTAGTAATGGCTGTGAGAGCATTGTTGGTTTAAAACAACAGGTTTTAGACTGTATTAACAGACTTGAGCAGCTGTGTTTTCGGAAGGTTTCGCATCATATGCTTTTGCCCCTTTGCGATGTGGCTCGCTTGGCACTAATTTAATCGATTTAGAAAGCGGTGTAGTACATTTCAAGCTGTCAGTCTATAAGTGTTGATGATACTATTCATAAAACCAGCCATTAATAACTGCACCGCAATAGCAACACTCGCATCTTTTGTTGCGCCTACACTGTATAGGACGGATTAGCGCGCCGTACTTATCAACATATTGGCGTTTTCATTTTCTCGCCGCTTCATTAATCAGATTAGTGTCCTCACTTAACTCCACTGTAATTTAATCCCGTTAAGATCCGGGATAAATTCAGGACTATTCTGAGGAATTTCAGCAGGTCTGTCCTAGCCTGTCGACTTGTTGTTAGTGTTCGTCATTCACCGCTCTGGGAAATGGTGTAAGGAGATGCAATCAGGTTGAGTCTCAGGGCACCATGAAGGCAACGCTCAGGTAGACAAGCAATAAGACCGGGATCGAGTGTCGTTAGTAAGATACGCTAGATTAAATCCGCAACTTCTCACTGGAACGTAATTGACTATAAAGTACAGTTTAGAGGTGAATCGGAGATATTTATGCATCTGTGTAGATTATCTTAGATTTCATAACATAACTTTACAAACTTACTGAACCAGGTGGAGTCTTGTCAGAGATAATATTTAGTAGTAAGTTGAGATACTAACTATGGATGTCATGATAACAGATTTTCACTTAATGAAAAGTATTATTTAAACTCAAAATTCACGTGCGTGGAAGTGTCAAAGGCTACTGCAACCATAACTGTGCGAATACATACACAATTGCGGTACAATTACACGTTCATTTTCAATACTATACGTGCATTTCGGGCACAGTGTTTTGTAATTGAATTTTTCAATCTCACAGGTGTTGTCAGTGGCTGGCACATGAATGTCTTCCAGGGTGATTTAAAACTCAACCGTTGAATTAGGTATTTAGAGCTGTCAGTCAAGCAAACAGAAACCTTATCAGATCAGTCTTTAAAGGCTCTCCCAGCTGTAATAAAATGTAAACAAAGACTAGGCTCCATCTTCCCCTGCTTGTCAATGTTATGGGCCCTTTATCTACCAGCTGATATTCAGCTGTTTGGAGAAGATTATTCAGGTATTGGTAATGAAACTGACTCAAAGTATATATAATGTAAGCAGAGAATTGCCAGAATTTTGGATGTTTTCCCAAAGGTGCTTGTGTACACTAATTTTGTATTCTTGTAGATACAGTTCCACTCATTGGGAGAAGCTGTGTATTGAGTATTTTATATATCACTAACAGAAGTGTGTATAGTATTCTTACAGTACACTGGTTTCATGGAGGTATTGAAGGCCTGTCATGGCATTTTGGTTATCAAGTTCCTCATGTAATCATTTACAACAGACCTTATCTAGAACTGAAGATAAGGTTCACTGTAAGAAAGGCTCTTTCCTTTACTGTTCTTTTCTCGCACCGGTGTCAAAGAAGTGTTGTTCCACTTGCCTGAAAGTTTGTTGTGTCAGTCGGAGACAAGACGCTGCCAAAAGCAGTAAAACTGTGTTTCTTATCTTATGAGTATATCATGTTAAAAGCTTTTCTTAAACAATGAGTGATCCTGCTAAACTCACAGTCAGCGGTATATCTACTGATGGAAAAGTGGCTGTACAGGCTTATCTATTTTTGTTTACATCTGGTGTTGGCTGTTAAACAAGTACGTAACATGGTGCTTTTCATTGTCACTGGATCTTAACATGTCTTTTCTGATGACGTTTTATACCACGTAGGAAACCTTTTTTTTTTTTCTTCTCCCCCCTCCTTAATCTTCTGCTTCTGTGACCATACAAGTGCTCATTTCCTCATCAGCGTGTCTAGCCTTGATCTGACTCGTATCCTTATTTCTACCTTTGTTGTTAGTAGGTAACATGTAGTGTGCTAGTCCAAAGAGCACATGTTTGGTGACTAACTGCGCATGTGATGTTGTTGACGAGTTGGTGGCTGACCGACGACTGAGACACCCTGTGAGAAGTGTTTACCACGTTAGGAAATTAGCTGATCCTTGCTGTGACAGACTTTCCTGTGTGAATGTGGTAGAATTTATGTTGTGTCTCTAATAAATTGCTCCTGGCAGGTGACTGAGTCATCATGTTAGAAATGTAGAGTATTGTTGGAAGAGTTGAGGGGAAATAACTTTCCTTAATCTAAACTGTGTTTGTAGTGGTTACCCGAGAAGTGTTGTCACATTCCTCATCATTCATTTACATGCAGACTATATTGATTGATTCAGTGCTATTGTACTTGTCCCATGTCTTCAGGCGTTTTGTGAAATAACAGAATGCAGGGAATACTTTGTCAGCATGTGCAAGGATTTCTCCAGTGTATTAAAAGTCCACTTGACCATTTTTAGACATAGAAAAGTTACTAAAGAACTTGTCTAAAATTTGACTTAATGTTTTACCTGTTCAGCTCATAAACAGGCCCGACAATTTGTAAAAGAGGTTAAATATGAAGTGCTCGCCTTGTGGTATAGAGACATCTTACCTTGAATGCGGAAATTAGAAATGAGTGTCTGTCTCTCTCAGTCTCGCACTTTTGTCCTCCTGTGAGTAAAACTACACACACTCAGTTCTGCCGTTCTATCTGAGCAACTGCACTCTTAGCAGCCTGTAGGTTTTGTGGTGGAAACCCTGATGTGGGAATCAGTGGCATCATTGCAGAGATGTGTTGAAAACAGTGTTAGAAACCAGTTAAGTTTTGGGATTGTAATATTAGATCAATATGTATATATTTTTTAAACTAGTTGATGCAATTTATGTAGAAGTCGTTGTTAGGTTGGATGAAAAAGCTGAAGGAAAAAACGGGCAATGCTTACAACCTAAAATGACGAAAAAAGTAAATGTTAGACTTTAATTGTGATACTTTGGCAATTTAAGCTTGCTGATTTAAAAACAAAGACAAGGACACTGACAGATGGATAAATTAGTTTAAATTGGTGGTTTCAGATCCACCAATCACATGATGAAATTCAAATGACTAATGACCCATCAGTTGTCAATTGTTTCCACCTGTGTCAGCTAAGCAGCAGTTGAAGTTGCTATGCTGATGGGCTTCTGTGTGACTAACTGTAACCAGCTGTGAAAATTTCTCTAATATGGGCTGTGTACACCACTTGCAAAATTGCTAATACACTCCAAAGCATAACTGTTATTGATCTAGCCTAAAACTCATAGCACCCCAAGAAGTTGCTATACAGATGTTTTTTTTCTTTGTGTGTGTGTGTGTCTATGTATGTGTGTGTTCCTGATGTTTAAACATGTAGTCACTTGAGTAGGATGGAGGTAGTTTCTGTGTCTTCTTCAGAAATCCTTGAGAAAGTTCTAATTGATCTCTGTGGGGTAGTTACATGGCTCTTCTCTCACTAAAATGCATACAAATGAAAAAGTGTAAGCCTGCTGGCTTTAGAAAAGACGTTGTTGAAAGAAGACGAAGTTCCTAGTCGTGGATGATAAGATGATAATTGAAAGTCAGGTCAGAGAGAAGATTTTTTGATTTTTCTGCTTCTCACTCTCTTGCTTGGAACATTTTGCTTATAAAATTTAAGTAATTTATTATTTTTTTCATTTCAGTTAATGTTTCAGAAATGGTAACAGTGCAGAAGAGTTGATAGCACACATCACGAGCTGGTTGTCTTGGTGTATTAAAAAAATGTTTTCATGGTAAGTAGTGCGAGGCTAGTTGTGTTCCATCCTTTAAGAACTTTTATTTTTTTGTAACATAGCGGGGCCTTTACTTTGCAGCAATCCCAACAAGGCCAGTTAAAACATGATCATCACAACATAGTATTGATGAACTTCATTCCAGTAATTTGTTGAAATTATTGTTGGTATCAACCACTGTTTTGTTTGGCTATTGCATTATCCAGAGGCACCTTCACTGTTATGGATTATAGAAGTGTTTTCACTTCCATGTGGAAACTGAAGTTGAACCTATAGGAGTCCTACAGCCAGAGTGTTAAATGTCATCTGTGTGTTTATTTTACTTTAGACGTGACTGACAGGGAGACGAACCGCTTTCTATTTTTCATGTGGGTCTCATATGTATGTGTTTTGTTTTGGTTTAGATTTTTTGTTTTATGACCATCAGCCTTTGGGCCTTTGCAGTTTTCCAGGATAACTGTGAATCCCTGAAAAGACCAGTGTTTTGTTGTTGTTGTTTTTTATTCTGCCAAGAAATGCAAGACAAGCACGCAAAAGCTTGTACCAAAGTGGGACAAAAATGGTTGATTTGATTGAAAGCACGGACCACATGTTTGAGGTTAGAAGTGCAGTCACGTAACAATGCAAGATCATGGGATTCGTGCTACCTTATGTGAGCCAGTTGTGGTTAAACTGTTATCATACTTGTGCAGAATTAGAGGATGACAGTGAAAGAGACTATAGCTGCAGATGTTTCTTTTTCAAACATGGTAGAGGATGATTTTTATGGGGATGTGCATGTCTGTGCTGATGATTGCATGGGATTAATTGGAGGGAGTGTTATCTGTGACATGCTCTTCATACAGTAACTGAAGCAGCTAATTTGATGTGGAACAGGCTATATTAAGACTAGGGATGTCCCAAGCTGATATTTATAATTTATGCCAGCTTTTCAGTCCAACTGACCTAGGTCTAGCTGTATAAAAAACACTTACGCTTCTCTTCGAAATTAATTCTAGAGTAATATAGAATTGGCTAATTTGTTATGATTGCTGTTGAAGATGCATCAAAGCGTTTAAGAAAGATTTTAGTTTTTTCCCCTTTGGGCACCTTATTTTGACATCCTAAGGAAGGATTTTGGGACAGTGGCAACATAGCATATACAGTCTACATTTATGGATTTCTTTTTTTTCTCTCCCCTTGGTCTGATGCCCAGGGGTTGTTAAAAGCTGGCTTAATAAAATGGGAAGTAATGCAATGCCTCTAGACATCAATATTTAATGAATAGCCTATAAAGTAGAATGTAGGCTTCTCATAGAGTGGGTGGATGGTCCATAACAAGTTCAGTGAGTCTGTGTATTGACTTGTTATGTGTGAAAAGTGTAAATTTGCATACCATTTGGCATGCTGGTGTGTTGGCTTTAAATACATCTGTGTATTCAGCTTCTCCCCCAATGATTTCTCTGCTTCTCTGACCCAGTTAGCACAGCGTATTTCTGCCTCATTCAGTCCTGGTGTTAATCAGCACAGGTATGTTTAGTAAAATGCATGTTTAGTAATTGGTACCTAACCATTAAATGCTCCAAGTTGCCCTAAAAATATATGGGGAAAAAATGGCATCAGACTTCTTAGTGGTGTGAAAATGTGACATTCTTTGTAGAGGAACTTGTGTAATGGAAACATTTTGAAAGGGGTTTGTTTATCAAATGGAAAAGAGGAAAGAAAGAGGTTCTTAGAAGTAAGTCCTGCCATGCATGGTCTGTTGTAATAATAGCTACAGATAAGCTTGGTATTATTGCCATAAGCTGCCTTTATAATGTACAGTATAACTGATGTGCAGTAGGCAGAGCAACGCATTGTTTTCAGAATGTCTGCATATGATAAGATCCTTTGCGTTTGGTTGAGGAAGCTGTACGGCTAGTGTCATGCATTAAATATATCTTCCACACAAGACGCTGAAATATTAATGCGCTAGAAAAGTATGATATAAGGATTAACGATTGGTCGATTTCAAGGCACACAAAAGTATTAGACACTATTAAAAATGGTTAATATATACAATTATTTGTGGATAGGAAAGTCAAATGTTGTGTACCCTTTCAAAATAAACTCACTGAGATTTTTTGTGTGGCTTGATAACCTGATTAGGCTCTTTGCAGCTTGGCACATTCATATTCATGAATGAGTAATGCTGCAATGCATGAAGACAGGAAAAAGAAAGAAATTATACACTTATAGGTTCTCATAAGTTTTTCTCCAGTAATCCTTACTTGGTGGTAGAATGTTTCTTTTGCACACCTCTTTCTCAGCTAATCACGTTGGTTTTGTAACTTTAATTAGGGACTTCTCCCAAGTGACCAATTTAGACTTCTCTAAATTATTCACTGTATGTTGCCAAATAGCTTCCACATATAATCCAAAGTTTTCTCAACATTGAATCGGGATACACTGCAGCTCATTGGGTATACAGCTCATGCAGCTCAAATGACTTAATGTTATCGCTTCTTTTTCCCTAATTAATATTCAGAGTAGTGCATATATTATCACTTATTATGTTTCTTGTGCCACAGCTGGGTATTAAAGATAAACTAATGCGCACTGTCAGTATTGTAAATAGAATACAGTTTGTCTTGTTTATTAATCATGGAATGGAATGGTAAAGGTAATACAGTAATGACTCACCTGCTTACAAATACTACATAATTATTGTTTTTGATCCATTTATATCTATATTAACTGCACACATCTGTATTTTAATAATGTACAGTTAACAAATTCTGATATGATGACCTAACTGCTCGGTCTCAGATGAGATATCAATAATGTGAAACTGAGTTTTATTTGTTTGCACAGGCAACGTTTGGAAACGAGAGAAACTCAGTGTATGAGTTCCAGTCACCTCACTGTTTTGTTATTTAAGCACACAGCAGAGGCTGACTTTGATCACTGACCCCAATACACTATAGTCTGCCTACAATGTTATATGTCCAGCTCACACTAATTAACCAGCAGTGCATCCTCAAATCCTTGTGTTCGGTCACAGTGTCATATTTGACAGCAGGCTGAGGACCTGCTAAACTTGATTTTGGGTTAGTTCTCCTTAGGTTGATAACAGAAGAAACTGTGTGGGGTGGCCAAGTCACAGAGAAATTTATATTGGAAATACTCAATTAGACCAACAGTCAGATCTAATGATATTATTTCCACAGTAAACAAAACAAAAAAGTGTCTCTGTAAATGGGCTCCGGCTGTGTGATTGACTTCCCATGGAACTGCCCTCTGTAAGCTTAATGGGGAAGTGAGACAATAAACTTTTTATTGTACTACTGGATACTGTTATAGTGTTTCCTGTAATATCTTGACAAAGCTTTACAGAACATAAATGTATAAATGGTTTTTCTGAGGACCAGTTTGAGGGTCCACTTGAATTGAAAAATGTAGGTTAGAGCAGGAAGAGATTAGTGTGAGAAAGTCAAAGCCACCTATTGCTAATCGTTTGCCGAATGTACTCTCGTGATGTATCTCATGTTTATTAATCAAACTTAATCGTATGCTCAATAGGACTTCAGGAACTTCAGCATAAAGTTTTAGATCTCAATATATGAACTGATACATTTAAGTATTTCCTCATTTGCAGGTGATTTCCTAAACCCACAGTGGCACCAATGGCAATGTTGCTTTCTGAATGAAAAGTAAAGGAGAATGGAAAAATGCCCAGACACGCCCCCTTGACCCCCCCACCCCCACCCCAGCCAACACCCCCAATTTGAAACTGATGCTTCCTTTGCTTTATTGAAATGTGTGACAGTGGGAACTTTTTTGTTTAGCAGGCTTCAGTATCTCTTATAGATGTAATGAGGATAAAGGCACCCAAAGGGGAAGTGGAGCAGAAACTAATGAGTGTCAGTGCAGTCCAATGTGTTTGCAGCTGATTGGGAGATGCTATGAATAAGTCAAAATCCCCCTCCTTTTCCTGCCTCTTTCCTGCTCTATAGCTCTGTTGTGCTCAATGAAGATAGCGGCGGGATGATCCGATCTTTCTAGCTGGCTCAGTTTGTCTCAGATCAGCTGGCAAGACTAATACTTTTCCAGCCATGCAACAGTGTTGTGCTCTGACCTGAGAAGCAAGATCATGTTACATTTGTTTTTATTGTTAGTCATACAGGTTTTCCCTAGTTAAAGAAGAGTATTTTCAATGAATCTTACAGTGTGTTATTTCCTTAACATGAAAACAGTCCCAAGGCAGGAAAAACCTCTTCAGTATGTCCTTTTACTAAGTTAATAAAATGTTACAAAAACATTTGCTGAGGAAGCTGCTTTTTTTTTTCCCCCAAATGAATATGATGAACATCACTTCCACTGCTGCTAAGGCAACCCCTACCAAGCATGGTTCAACATAATGACAAAAAAAAGAGGTTCTGTTAACCTGAATTTGGTTACTTAACATGCACCATGATGCCCCTTTTAACAAGCCTGGCTGTTTCCAATAAACCTTTAAAAAGTGTTAGACAAATAATAAACACGGCAGTGGTACTTATATAAGAAGTCGTCTGGTGTGCACACATTGTGATGCTAAATAGATGATTGCCTCAACGTGTTAAAGGGTACCTTACTGCCTCATAAGGACGTAACCGTTTTGAATACCAATGCCTATAAATCTAAGAAGCTTCTCGTATCTACTGCTATTGGCTAAAAAGTTATTGCAAGATTGTTTCACAGTTATTCTGATGGTTAAATCACAAAAGGAACAGTTCACTGTCGGACCATTTATTTACTTTTTTCAGTCTTTTATTTATCGTAAAAATCGTTGCATGTTATATAGCAGTTTGTAGTGTTTTCACCTGCTTTATGTCAGCGTGGTGGCATCCCTGGCCATTATTATAGGCAAAGTCCTGACAATGTCAGAAGTTTATGGTGGCCAACTCACAAATTCAGTGCTGCTTTGAAATACTTGCTTACCAGCCAATCACAATGCCTCATGAGATGCAACAGTGGAATGAAACAAATGAATAAATAAAACAATATAGAACAGAATCAAGACAAAAACGTTCAAAACCCAATATTTGTAATTCCAAAAAAGCAATGAGAATGCATTGCTGAAGCAGAAATCTTGTTTATGACTGCAACAAGGAAATGGAGGAATAACACGTGTGTTGTAGCCTGTCTTTCACAACATTCTGTGCTGATTTTTCTCAGCACTGCACTTAGGGATGGGTATTGATAAGATTTTCACGATTCCGATTCCATTTTCAATTCTGTTTAACAATTCGATTCTTTATCGATTCTCTTATCGATTCTTTTTTTAAAAAAAGGAGAACATTAAGTTCGATTAGCTTAGAACTTTGTTTTATATCTTCTCTTTGAACAAGATAGAAATTTAGGAGTAACATGGCCTTACAAACCCAACAGTGAGATCTTAAGAGATCCACAGCCTACAGCTCTTCAATGGGGTGTCACAGGGTCCCCAGGAAAAAAAATTGTAAATGTAAAATAATAAAATAAATATTCTTCTGTAGCAATAACAAAGTATAACATAAATTATTCAGTAGCAATTACACAAGAATATCCAGTAATGTCCCTGCCTACAATTAAACACATTCACTTACTGAAAATCATCTGCTGTGGCAAATGGGTGCAAGCCTTTGACCACAACTTAGTCACTGCTCGGTGACATTCGTCTATCCTGGCCTGAAAGGAGACGGTACCGGTAGACTGCAGCGAGAACTGCCAGCATCTGAGCCAGACTCTGTCGCTCTCTCTCATCATGGTCACCTAAACGCACAGTAATGGCAGGTTTTGTAATAAGGCAGATCGCGCTAACATAATATGCACTGTTAGTTGATTATTTACCTGCCGCATTAACGGGAGAGGACGTGCAAACGTTAACGCTGCTGCTGGGTTGAGATTCACGAGTCCGGAGCGGAATTAAAAACACGACATTCATTTAAGGTTATCGCGTGTTTTGTGAGCAAATGCTTTTGCATATTCGTAGTGTTTCCTTCCTTAAATGAAATATCTACTTTGCAAGTATTGCAAGTTGCCCTGTTGTCATCCGTTCTTGTAAAGTATAACCAAAGTTTTGAGCGTTTGAGCCGCTTACGCGCCATGTTTCCTGCCAGGTAAATAACGCTCCGCAACGTGGTGACGTCATTCGGGGCGACTGGAATCGATAAGGGAATCGTTTGCAAAAATGGCAAACAATTCCAAGGAATTGAAACAGTGGGAACATCCCTAATTGCACTGTCCATCAGATTTAATGTCTAATATCTATCCCTGTAGGATAGGAGACGTGATACACCTGCCAGACTAGCTCTGTGTGCATTGAGCATTCTCAACTCGAAAAGGTCAGAAAATATACCAATCTTAGGTTATTAAACAGACACATTTAAGCTAAGATGCATATATATTACCCTGCAGCAAAACATCTTTTTTTTTGTTTTTTTTTAATAGTCAAGTGTATGGCAAGTGTTTTTTTTGTTTGTTTGGTTTTTTTTAATAGCTGCAATCATCATCATGTACCTAATGTTCTGTTAATTTGGTGGCAAATTGACTTTGAAATGGTCCCACTGTGGTGTCATGGGTACAGGTTTCACTTACTCTGTGCTGGGAGTAAATCCCACCAGCAAACATTGTAAAAACGCCTTTACAGTGATTGTTAACAAACAAATGTCATTTTTTCCACGAAATTCATCCAGTTTCACAGGCTTGACGAAGGTCTGACTTTGACCAACAGTAGAGCTTCTTCTATGTTTGAAATACAATAAATTGAGTTTGTATTTTATTAGGTGCTCCATAAACGATTATTCAGTTTGTCTCAAGGACACTATGAATGTACAAGTCTTGCAACCTGAATAGCGATGACAGGTGACACTTCGTAACTGGTTTCTGTATGAGAACAGGTTTGACCTTCAGGGCTTTGTCCGAAGTGCAACATTTACTTGTTTGAGTGCTTGGTTTTTCCCACTCTGTTTGCATGCAGGGCTTTTCTTGAATGTGCATTTGATACCTGTAACCTAAACCAAGGTCAGCAAACAAGTGTCTAATTTCCGTGGTCATTTTCTATCCATGATAAGTACATCACATTACAAGGGACAGAAGGCTATTGATGTAGAGCTGCATAATGATGATTGAGCTACTGTTTAAGCAGCCTTTCAGCACTGTGATAAATGCATGGTATGCCAAAGTTTGCTGAGGACTGAAACTATTGTTCAGTAACGAATTAGAAATGGCTGCTTACTGCTTTTAAAGGCACATCTACTAAGTTCTTTCACTGTGTATGATAAAACCTTAAGGAGTATAACATATTTTGAAGAAATTATATAGGCATTGATTGACAACTTGAACATTATATAATTTTTTATAATCTATATTTTGATGTGCAGCTTCTTTGGCATTATCTTTTCACTTACAAATGTGTTTATTTGAAATATGATGTGAACAAAGTAGAAGTGACATTCTTCTGTGAATTCAACTTGTTTGGCAAAATTCACTTACATTTGAGTTTCTTATAGAAAGAACAGCTGTAAATAGTGAACTACGATTGCATTTGTCCTTCAGCATGTGATCCGGTATCTTGTAGAGCATCTGCTTAGTTGTGCTGTTTGCTTTGAGGCCACTTTTAGACCATCAAATTGTTTGCAGGATCCTGTACAATACTGGATTTGCAAGATAAATCAACTAGATGCAAAAAGCCAGACTTCTGCTTGACAGTGTGTTTTAACAGCTTGGTCTTTTGTGGTTTTTATATTGTAGGTAGAAATGTTTGAAAAGGAAGTCTACAGCTAGTCTGTTCTAGTAGTTTTGATAATCTGTATTTTGCAATCTCACCTTTATACATGATCTCATAGTTGTTGTTTTTTCAAGGGGAAAATGAGCTATTTATTTTCTTCTGTACAAGATAAACTGATAACAGTGCTTTGCACAAGGTTAAGCTGAGCTAATGAGAGTAGGGGGAAGCATGTATGTTTCATTTTAGTCTATCCTCAGTTTCATAGTTTACTGGGTTTCTGTTTTTTATTTTTGTTTGTTTGGGTTTTTTGTTTTTTTTTTAATGGCATTTAATGATCAGACTTTTTGACTTTTAAAAAGACAAAGGGGAATGTTATCCACTTCTGTGCTTTGCAGAAGGAAAATGCGGCAGTTGTCTACATGGATACATGGCTCTGACCTGAATGTGTCTGACCTGGTTATTGAGACTTGGCAGACTGTATCACCCTCCCCTTTTTTCCCCTCCCTCTCACATGGCTAAATACAAACAAAGAAGTGACTATAGTGGATACTTACCTTGCCTTAGCCCTGTATCTGTATTTAGTGTGGAAGTACCATTTTTCACTAAGTTGTTTTAAAAACAATTGCCATAGATGTTCTCAGTTACTGTGATTGTTATCACTGCATTAAAGAATAATAATTCACTAATTCACAGCTGCCTAGTATATGAGCAGATAGCCCTCCTGCTTTTCATGAGTTGAGCACAAGCCAATGTTTGTCCCATAGCACTTGAACTCCTTGTTCAATCAACATGCTAACTCTAAGGATCTGCCTGTACCTCATTGTAAACCAGATAAGCTAGTGTAGAGAAAAAGGTAGCCGTATGTATTCAGACTGTCATGTGAGATTTATCTTTGCGTAGAATAGATAGTTGGCATAAAAAGCCCAATACGTTGGGCCAGAGCGCCATGTGTCTCCTGCTGTTGATGTTTGTTCTTGTGTGTCACATGCTGTTCTACAGAAAAATGGTACTTAAGCCAATCCAATATACATAAAAGAAATTCCAATTTTTAAAATGTACATTTGACTTGCATTAAGTGTATTTTGCATGAAGAAAAAGATGAACATGCATAGGTTTTTTTTGTTGTTGTTGTCAGAGAGTTTGTATCAGTATTTTCTCTGTGCAAAGGATCTCAAAGGTTCATATTTAGCTGGATATCATATTTAACTAAATACTTACCGGCAGACAGGATGTTGGAGCAGGCAGCTATTTATAACCATAAGGATTATCTTCACATGCAAATGCATTGATCTTTGTAAGAGTTTTCACATGCTGTGCACAGGAAAGAATTACCTCTGTTGTCCAGTTTGGATTGTATTACATTTATGTAGCCATCTAGGCAAAACCTTTAAGCAGGTCAGCAGTGGACCTGTTTATCTTGCAGCTCTTTGCTAATCTCATTCTGGTCTTAAAATTGAGTAGTTTTTGCTGATTTGTGATACAGCCACATCATAAATGATCCTGTAATTGTTTTTAACAGAGTTATAGGCTCCTGTAGAGCAAACATTAAAAGGAGAGACGATCTAGAAAGTGCTTCTTCTCATTCTGGTTTCTTTCCTTGGGGTTAGACCTCTCAGACATTATGTGCATTGTAGAAATGGGGTATCAAGTAAAAAAGGGGAGATACAAAAATAATAAGTTAAAAAAAATAACAATTACAAGCAATGAGATGGAATGTCATGCAGGTGATGCTTAAGAATAAGCTGTATTTAACTAATTTTTTTTACTTTATTACATTTGTGTACTAGTATACAGATGTGACTCAGAAATAGTCTTTGTTCTCACAGTAACAGTTACCTGCAGTTAAAACACTTTGTAGTTTTAGTTTACTTATTGTATTAGACAAGTCTGCTGTAGAACTTTTGCAAATGGCGCTCACTAGGAAATCTTGCACTCCGTGGGCTGGTATTGCGTATACGGTGAAATAGAAACCTGACGTCAATTAACGACTGTGGTGAACCCATCTCACAGGATACCCACGTTGTTGCACATCTCAGCAGAAATGTTGTCAGTCTTTATGTTGCCAGGAAGTGGCTTCCAAAGACACAACAAGGTAGTTCTTAAAAGGTTGTGGCTTTTGTACTGATTTTGCAACTTGCATAATTAACTCAAGAATTGTTAGATTGTAATGTAACATACATAACACTACTGCTTATCATTCAGATGCTCTATCTGGGGTTGTCGTTGATTTGCTGATACATGGCCACATCATGTTTCATCTTGTACTCGGTCAGAGCAGAATTACAGTCCTCTGTAGAGGACACTTTTAAAGGAGAGATGGTGTAAAAGAGTGTCCATTTTCTCATTCGTTGTCTTTTAATCTCCTTAAAGATCTCAGCTTATATATGAAAACTCATTTTCAAATTCCAGTCATACCGTCTCCTTTCATTAATTTATTTATAACTCTTGTGTTCTTCATGTTCCCACACCTAACTGATGCCACGCCTTCCAGTTCTTTCAGTTGCACAGTTAAGCCATATCTTAAGACTGTATGACATCACCTGATGAGTGTCCCAGAAAAAATGGGAGGGTAAACAACAAAGTTGTCTGGCAAAAACACCATGCACACAACTTCAAGAAGTCTGGGATTTGCTGTATTTACTTGATCACTGTTACACTCCGTTGGCAACAAATTGTATTACTTTCTACACAATGGCTTCATACCAAACTACACTGAATATCTTCTCAGGGGCAATAAGATTTTAGGACTCGTCATTGTTTAATTCTAAAACATCTTCATACATTTTGTGTATTGTTATAAATTTTTAAAGACTTGGAAGCCCAATAATCATGACGATGATATGTCAAACAACCTGCTAATGCAGTGAAACCATACCTGGGCCTAAAAACACACAATCAAACACTTTTTTTTAGTCATGGATTGGCCTCCCAAGAGCCCAAACATCAACAGTATTAAAGCAATGTGGGATAATCTGAACAGAACAAAACTCAGCTCACATCTGAGAGAAGCTTTGGACACTGGAGGACTATTCCTGAAAACTACTTAAAGAAATGATAGGAAAGAGTTAAACAAAGGTGGTCCTACCAAACAACATTTTAGAATTGTTTTTGCCTTAGATATTGTATTCCAGTGTATGAATGCACATTTCAAAAAGTCACTGCACCGTTTTCAATTTTCCGAGCAAAATATAATGAAATGAGGGAGGAATTGAGACACACTACTTGACATTCTAACATTTAAAGGGAAAAAAAGCAAATTGTAGGACAGATTGTTAGTAGCTTACGCAGAAGGCAAGTTTCTGAACATGCTTCTTCCCTGTGTAAGGCAGAGAAGACACCATCTTTGGACGCGAGTTACCTTTTCCCTGTTTGTCATCATTCTTCTGGAGATCCCGCCATCTCTTTAGTTCTCAGTGTCTGAATAAATGAGTTGAAAATAAGACTACCTCAAGTACATCTCCATTTGTATATTTAAAGGATTTTCTTTGCGTGCGTGCATGTGTCATTTAAAAAAATAAAATAAATAAACTTAAATAGACACACAGGGCACTAAATAAGGATGGAACTTGAAGGGATTTGCCATCCCAGAATGACACCCATTAAAATCAACTTAAATGCTTTCTGAGTAAATATCCTAGTGGACTTAGCTGGGGTGGAGGCATATAGCTGTGTAACATAGTATGTGGGAGGATTGCATATTTAAACAGTGTGTTGTTAGTCAATAGTGCAAATTGTTGGGATGGTTGAAGCAGATAATGGCCTGAGTTTGTGCAGATTTTTGTCCACTGCAGTCATTACATATATTTAAATTCTTTAGTTTTCTTGAGCAGTTTTGTGTCGTTTACTATAAGCACGTTGTTTAACAACTGATTCACAGCTAAGTGTTCCCATTGAGTGTTTTCCTTCTAGAGCTTCAGCATGTTTAGCAGTGATAATGGACTGTTGTGTTTTACATTTCCAAAGCCTTCCAGTATTCCAATTTTGAGGAGTTTTTGTAGGGCACATGCAAGTGTTGAGATTGATATGCTTCTCGTTAGTATGAGTGTATTCTGTCAGAGCCAATCTGTTTAGAGGAGAAAATTGGGAAGATGTTGTAAAAGCTCTTTGTTGGAGATCAGGTTGCACTGCCTCATTTCACCAGAAATTCAAAGAAAACAATCACGGTTTTGTTTTCAGTTGTCACGCAAGACCACTGAGACCTAAGATCGCTGGTGAGAACCAAAAGCAAAGAGGGAGCAAAACTGGAAGTTCAGGTTCCACTTAGCTGCTACAGATACTGACAACAGGCTTGCCTTTCTACCTGTCTCAGCTGTATTTCTAGTCTGTTGTTGTTTTGTGATTTGGAAAAAAAAATTACACTTTTTCTTGGATTAAGAATATGTGGGGTAGAAAAACTTGACTGTATGTCTTAGTCAGCAGCTTGATTTTTGTTGTCTTAACTCAACATCTATCTGCATTATTGACAAGCAACACTTCTCTTGTTGTGCCTGCTGGATTTAAATGTAATGTTGTTAATGAGGTGGCCCGAGGAAAGGAAATCTCCAGGGATTTTATTGTGATGTTTCTTCAGTAAAGAACACAGTTTTACTGTACCAACTTTAATTTCAGCTGTACTTCATACTATGAGTTCATTGTAATTTCAAATTTACAGCTAACAAAGGTTTGGGGTTTACAGAATTAAAATTGAAAGGAGTCTTGCTAGATCTTAGATCAAGTTTCACAATGTTTTGCAAAAATTGTGAACTAAAAAAAATTCTTTGATGGTGTTGTAAATATCAATATTAGTGATCATCTTGTTTATGTGTCTATATTTATACAAGCATGAGATCATGACTACAAATCTGAGTAGTCTGCATTTAGTCTACAGATGTAGAAATGTTTTAAGTGTGGTTTGAATACTGAAGTTGAATTTCACCACAATTTGTCTCATGCTAGTATGTGCTTGTTCATGTTGAAATATACAAGGATTGTAGTTCTTTTAAAGGTTGTGCAACTTGACATTTGAGAAAATAAGCATTGTGTAAATCTCGCAACTTGTGTTCTGCACTTTGTTTTTCCACTGACAAATAGAATGGTAAAGAATAAGATTCAGTTTTAAAAGGAGTTAAAGTTGCATTTTAGAAACGCATCTATAAATGACTAGCACTCCTCCCCAAATTAAGGAAGTGACTTTTTCCCTTTCCTTTTCCATCACAGTGAGTAGCAGTTCAAATGTATCCCATGGGGTTTGCGGGTCATTATGTGCCTCTTTTCCTCGCTGCTGTATTGTTTCTGTCGCCATAATCTCTAATGTAAAATTTCAGCTGTGGCTCAGAAATCATGTAACAGTTCCCTGCAATCTGGATCAAAAGCTCCTTTCATAAGGCAAGAGCTACCCCATACTAATCACATTCTGCCATATCAACCAGACAAGTACTATAAATAACACAAGCCGTTTGCTGCCGTCAAACGCTATACTTGCATTTCAATTGAACTCATGATACATACAAATGCACACGAAGGTGCATCAACAATACCTGCTGTCTATTTTGAGAGTTGATGTGCTTACAATTAATTTGATCTCCTATTGCTGTTTAATTTCCCTAGAAACTCCAACAATGACTAAGGGCTTTAAAAGCTCAAAAAGCATTGCTTCATTTAAATGAAAAGAAAGAAAAACCTTTTTGGAAAAATATAAAATGATGAGAATTGGTCCGAGTGAAAGTTGAACGTTAGTACGTGAATTCTAAATCATAAATGCTTTATTTTCTAATTATGTTTTCAATAAAATATCTAAGTGCAGGTGCACAACCTCCGTTTCAGCTGCCATTGTGCTTATGTTCCTGTAGGCATGGCAGGAGTGGAGCTTCCGTGATTGGCCCTAGGTTGTTCCCCATAGTGAGGCTTGCTGAGTAACAAAGTAGTGAAGTTGACTCATTGAGTCTTGAGCATCAGCATCTTTGGTTATGATAATAATTTCAAAATGTCCATCATCAAATCATTTTTCTTAGGAAACTTGTGAGAGTGTTCTTGTTGTTTCCGTGTGAAAAGAATGAAGATTTCATCCCATACTGTGTACTAGCTGAGCTGTGAAGCCTCTGTTTCCCAATCTTAGAGTGTGATGTACTTGTCAGCCTATTTCTCTTTTTATTCCTGTTAAAGCTAGTTACGCATTTCTGTGAGAACAATATTTCCGTACATACAGTTGGATGACGTTTAGCTTTCTGGCAGTGTTTTGCAGAATAGCCTTTATTACACAACAGGAACAGTCTGTATTTCAGAATAAACTCATCAGATGTTTTGCAGTTTCATTTTCAACACTACAGTGTTAATATTGAAATGAAGTTATGGTTATGGATTAATGCTCACGATCCTTAAGCAACGATTCAAAGGCAGTTTTTGAGCTGACTGGCACATAATGTAGCTGTGACTCAAAGTTTGAAGTGAGTTGCTCAGTTTGTAAAATGGGTACAGATGCTAATTTGACAGAGGACAAGAAATGAACAGAGCATGCCATGGAGATGAGAAAAGTTAGTCACCAAAACAAAGACAGACAGAGCACAAGTTACTACAGTGTGGGTATTATATCTGAGCTTAACTGCTGGTTACCTCAGTGTACAAATCCTTTCTGTGGAAAGCATTTGATGGGGAATTACCCCAATTATTTTCAATTGGGACTTATTAGTCACTAAAGCAAACTACTGCTACTACTGGATAAACTAGAAGTTGGCCATTGAATACTTGTTGGCCACAGTGGAAGACCTTGGTGACCTTTTACAGAATTCACACAGATATTTCTGGCATGAAATGGATGGTAAAAACTGAAAATGTGCCATTTTCACAGTTTCATTGTACAGTTCTCTTGCATAGACCTCTTTCTGTACAGCCTTTTCTGTATTTTATTAGTGAGACGCATTCACATACGCAGTTAATAAGTGAGCTCAGCTGTGTGTTTTGTGAATGACTTTTTATGTCTGAAAGCTGCTTCTACAATTCACTGTAGTATCTATAGCAACACCACTGACCCGGGAGGCACTTAAGTTACAGGGAGAGGGTTGTGACAGGGAAGTGGGTTTTTTTTTTGTTTTTTTTTTTGGCTCTGAGTGGGAGAACTAAGTGGGATTCTGTGACTGGCTTGCCCTCTAGATTGTTTCATTTACTGTTACACAGAAAGTGTGCCTGCAAAGTCACATGCTGACTATTCACACACACCCACACAGTTTGAAAATCTATGAATAAATATAGCTAGTGGTTGGTTTTTTTTAGTTTTTTGGTTGTTTTTTTTTACTTTTTAACCTTTTCTGTCCCATCAGCCTAAGCACTTACTAGCACGATGGTTCAAGTAAATACTTTGCCGAAATAAGTAGGCTAAGAAAGAAAATGTCAGTCAGCCAAGAGCTTAACATGTCTGGAAATCTCCGTTGCATGTCTTGAATTTTCTTATTTAAGAAGTCAAAAGCTCCTGATCGACTGAAGTTGGGTGAGTGTGGTCAGTCATCAGTCCCGTAACATGTAGGTCAGTGGATAAACCTATCTGTTGTAGACAGTACGGTTCTCATTAGTGTGCTGCTTTCCAGATTACTCTTTGGGCCAGCCAGCCCTACAGTGCAGCATATCTTGTCCATTTCTGTTCGTCGTCACGTCGAAGCAGCGCACCACCTTGAATAATAGTGTTATTAAAAAACAGTTTTTACGTGGCAGTACAGCTCTTCGGCTCTGATAACTAACACTCCGGATGCATTAAAAAATGGTTTTGTTTAAGATACAAAACAAAGTTTTTCAGGTATGTCGTCATAAATTCAAATACTGTAAATACCGGTATTAAGTAAAAAGTCTCACTGATTGCCTGACCTTTTTGTTTGTTTTTTGCATACCTTACATTAACTCATAATTACTACACCTTCTCTGTTAATTCATGCTGCATTCCCTCCTCCCTCTCTGACCACTCTTAATAGCATGCATCATACATGTGTTTATTTCTTCTTGCTTGGGTTGAATGGAGGCAGGCCCTCTGTCGTCTCCTCTGCTGATGGCCCAGATTACTCTAAGTACTTATACATGAGCTGGCCTCTTCCATAGAGAAGATTGTGTGGGAGGCTGACAGCCTTTTACATGTGCATACTTCATGTGAGTGTGGGTGAGTGCATACATGCAGCCATTATTAATGAGTGGGAAATGGAAGAATAGCTGACTGGTTCTGCATTTGGGACAACTGTGGACTGAATTGTCAGAAAAGCTGTGGCACACAAGTAGATCATACTGCCGTCTCTACTACTTTGCACTCTCTAGAAAAAGAGGTCTGTCTTTTACTTTTTATTGGCCCAATATCACCCCTAAAATAAGTATGCTGTTGCTGTTTGTAGCAAAGTCTAACTGAAATACTCTCACCCACATATAGCATGCAACAAAAATTTAAAGTCTTTCACACTTCGGCGGCTCTGTCAGCCAGACAAGATACAGAGCGGATGAAGTATTCTGAGATGATTTTCTATGACAATACTCAGATTAAGACAAGGGGGAGGGAAAGTCATTCTCTGCATGGTCCAAACAAAGCACCTGTTGACCAAAGTCACATTCAATAGTGTGTACTGCACTTTGATGAAAAATTGTGTAGATTTGATCTATAGAAAACATGCATTTAATTTCCAGCAGTGCTTAACAACACCCTTCCTATCCACCTTTTAATCTGTTCATCCACACTGAGAGCAGAAAAGATTTTCTGGCTTATCGATATCAGTTTATTTTGCTGTAGAGAGCTTTGCATGAAACCAGTCAAGGACAAGGATTTCCAAAATAATGGCTGACTCATGGCTTACTTTTTGAATTTATATCCTCCACTTCATTGAACAGCATCACATTTGCCATATTTATGGAAAGTTAGATGTGAAAATTGGCTTTTCCCAAATGGTAAACAGAAAGAGTCCGTCTTTTCCAGGATATTTACCGAAGACCTAAAATAAAAGTTATTTTTGTTCAGTAAAAATCTGTGTGGATTGATTCACTGGCAGTGATTATGTGCAGTGTATGCAAATTTGAGGAAAAAATTGGCAGCCCACTCCCTTGGAAGAAATAATAGTATTGAGTGTGCATGATGCAGCTTGCCAACTGCTTTGAGAGGTCCGTCTGCAAAAGTGCCTGGAGAGCCGTTACACACCAGACAGTGTACAGTGCTTTGGGACAGATTTTGGGCTGCATTATTATTTTTAAGTCTAATTCTCTAGTAACAAGTATTTCCATTTAAATTCCAGTGTTTGTTTGCCTTGTCCATTGTGACAGTTTTACCCTCCTCCTCAGATGTGGAGATGGGATTTACAGACTAGCAAGAGACAGCCTCCTACAGCTTTCCGGGGAGGTTAAATTTATCAGATATCGCAGACTAAAGTAAGACGACCAAAAGTAAGACGACCAAAAGTAAACATAGCCGGCAGCCCCGTGGCTATTGAAAGAAACAGAATTGTAAATCAACTGGGTACTACTTCCTCCTACTTCTGTGCTTTATTAGAAACTGTGAGAAACAATAATGACTAATAGTCATATTGGATTTAAATGTGAGAGCCCAGGTTGACAAATGTTGAATTTTCCCTTTTATGATGATCTGAGTGATTTGTGGAAGTCGCACCAGAAGCTAAACATGACCGTTGTTTCACATCCATTTTTCTAATCTATTTAAGTCTTGATCGTTACACTACGGGCTGATGCTGCTTTTTCGTTGTGTCATACTTAATCAAATTAAATGTGCGATTTTAATCATTTCCATTTCATTAAAGTTGATCAAATGTCAACATCCTTGTGTTACACAGGAAGTGAAGTGGGAAAGTAGCACTGCCTCCTTATCGTCCTAGTCTCTTTCTTCATATCTCTCCATTTTCCCTCCATAGTGCCTCAGGATGTCCAAGCGGAGCCTGTTTGTTCGTCTGGTACCATGCCGCTGCTTGCGGGGCGAGGAGGAGATCGTAACATCGCTGGACTACTCCCACTGCAGCCTGGAGACTGTTCCTAAGGAGATCTTTAACTTCGAGAAGACCCTGCAAGAACTCTACCTCGATGCCAACCAGATCGAGGAGCTGCCTAAAGTAAGGCATGCATTGTGATGTATAGAAACCTTCAGTGTGTGTACATCTTTGTTGCTAGGAGTCTTTGAGAGATACAGTTGAACTTTATTAAAAGTCGGGACATTTGTACATTTCTCATGAGACTGTATGTGAACCACATGTTAAACCACACGGTGTTTATATTTTCTTTTCCCCCCCCCTCCTCATTCTACAAGCAACTGTTTAACTGCCAGTTACTCAACCGACTGAGCATGCCAGATAACGACCTGACAGTGTTGCCAGCAGCGATCGCAAACCTCATCAATCTCAGGGAGCTTGATGTCAGCAAAAACAGTAAGCAGGATGATTCCTTTTTAGAACCTTTTTGCTTTAAAGCCTGAAAACTTTCCTTTGAAATTTCAAGCGTCGAAACTGTCTTTTTGTTGTCATGACGGCAAGAAAATATATGAACGCATTAATACCTTGTTTAGATTTGCTTTTTCAAAGATGAGACGAGGCGAAATGCCACAGCATGTTTAATTTGCTGCGTTTACGTCACAACATGACTCAAAAAACTGATCAATAGAGCAAGTGGACAAGCCCAGACCTGCAAGCAGCTAGAAACTCTCTCTCAAGTGAAATGGAAAAAACTGAAAGGGCGATATGAAGCTTCTTTGAGCTGGTTCTCTCACACACACACTGTAACAAAATATCTACAGGGTGAATTGTCAACTGTTTTGTAGAGTCGGAAGCAGCGGCATTTGTCAAAGTATAACATTTACTGCTTTGATATTAAACATTTGCACTGTTGAACATGACAGGGCTTTGTACTTGAAGCCCTTTAAATGTTGCCTGTTTGATGAAAGCTTTCCACAGACACGCTTGGTGCTCTTCTAGGGTGACATTTAGAACAAAAAGCAGATGCAGAACAAAGTGTGTGAGGCTGCGCACCGACTCAGTCAGATGACTCTGCTGTTTAAATAATTTCTGCCTTTTTAAAAAAACAAAAACAACAAAATGTATCTCAGGCTACGTCCACACATACACGGGTATTTTTGAAAACGGAGATTTTCCGTTTTCGTTTTAAAAAATAATCCCGTCCACACGTAAACGCAGAAATGAAGGAAAACGCTGCTAGGAACATGCCAAAGCAACAGGTGGCGATATATTCCTAACCGTGTAGAAATGTTGGCCAATCAGAAGTCTAGAAACCTCGGTGGGAAAAAGTAAACAAAGCTGGGGCATAGAAGCAGAACCAAGTCGTAGGTGTGGAGGGACAGTAACTGTGTGTGTATATGTAAGCATTTAAACACTGCAGAGAGTACAATTAACAGTAACAGTATTGTAGAAATTCATTTCACCGAAACAATAACGTGGTGCACAGTGTGACGTCAAAAAATGTGCACACCTTTGACGCTGCGTTTTCTGCGTTTTCTCCGTTTTCTCCGTTTTTCTCGTCCACACCTAAATGCAAAAATGGAGTTTTCAAAAATATCCACCCTGGCCGGAGTTTTCAAAAATACCCGGGTACGTGTGGACATAGCTTCAGTTTTTATATCAAATACATCTGCAATAAATTGACACAGTTTTAGCCTCCGTATCACAATCATTATTTGTAAAGTAGACTTTTGTAAATTGAAAGAAAACCAGTACCATACAGTAAAATTCAAAAGTATGATATTAAACAAGGACAAATGAACAACAACAACAAAAAGCTGACAGTTTTTAAAAAACATAATGGATGACTTCCAGTTTTAATTCAAAGAATGTAACAAAAATATTGCATTAATTGTCCATTCACTTTCTGCAGTTATCCATTGAAGCGGGGCTGGAGCCTATCCCAGCTGTTATAGGGTGAGAGGTGGGGAACAACAGATTGACAACCCTGGACAGGTTGTCAAGCTGTCAGCCAATTAACACAGAGAGACAGATGGCCACCCACACTCGTGTGTGTGTGTGAGCTCCATGGTGGTGGTAGCACTATTGCCTCACAATAAGAAGGTCCTGAGTTCTAAACCAGTCTGTGTGGAGTTTACATGTCCATGTCTCCCTGTCTCCTCTGGGTACCAGCTTCCTCCCACAGTCCAAAGACATGAATGGATTTGGGTTAATTAGTGTTTCAAAACTGACCACAAGGCGTGATTTAGACTTCTGTGGGGAATCATGCAGTGCCTACAATGTAACCTAGTAAGTGGCAGACGTTGTTGCCAGTATTTATGCTTGTGCTGGACAATTATATTTTTTTCCCTCCTGGGACTCTTTGTTGCGGTGGGGTTTTGGGGGGCAAACATTTGTCCTTCTTGTTTTTCCGTTTCTTACTACATTCACTAATATCCGTTACGAAAGTTTCAGCAGTCTCCCTCTAGGAATTTGCGGCTGGTAATTACACCCATTTTTTAAACGGTCTCTTCATTACTTGCAGCTCAGAAGTAGTTGGACATTTGAATAGTAAGCTGCTCCATCAGCAGGTGTGGTTCCCGATTGTTTCCTCATTGTTTAAAATAAATCTGGAGCTGACTCTGGGGTTTGACTTTGCATTTGGTAGCTATTCATATGAACTCTTAACTAGACCAAGGTGTGGTCAGTGTAAGTCAAGTGTGGGAACAGAAAGGCCAATTTGAAAGAAAAACAAAAGGCCGTCTAGTTCTGGCATACCGAATTTGTACCAGGAAGATGTTAAGAGAAAAATAAACATATACAAAAGGCAAGGAAGAGCTCATACTACATCCTCTTTCAAAATGACATGGCATGTATGTTTGCCAGAGGAACTGGTTCACTAGTGTTTCTAGATGAAGTGACTGTTGAAGCAACAGGATGAATTTTTAAAACGTATAGCTTACACTGTGCTGAAAAGCTGCAAGACTAAAAGGCTGGTGCTTTACAGTGCAGATGGATAATGACCCAAACCCCAAAAGTTGTTTAAGGCAATGAAAGGGAATGTTCTTAAATGGCAGAGTCACTCACATGACCTCAGCTGAGTTGAGATGCCTTTTAGTGAAAGCAAAGCTGAAAGCAGAGAGACTCACAAACAAGCAGCAAAAGCCTGGCAGAGCATCTCGAGGGAGGACATGCAGCATTTAATGATGTCTGTGGAAAGGATTGCTACAGATTCCCATTTAAGTAATAATAATTATATTTATAATAATGCTAGTTTGTCCAATTACTTTGGCCTGTGTTAAAGGCAGGACTGTAAATTATTAAAGGTGAATGCAAAAAATTGATTTGCATCTTGACTGCTTCATTTTAAATCCATGAGTGTTGTACAGATCCAAAGTTAGGGAAAATAGCCTGACTGTCCAGACGCTTCTCTACCTGACTCCATAAAGAAGTTTGCACAGTCGGCAAAACCCTTTCAGGAACAGAGAGGTTGAAAAGGTAGTTGGACTATAAACGAGTGCAAAAGCAGCCTTGATTAAACAGACATTAAAGGATATAGTGGCATTTTCATGAACCGGAGCTTCATGTCCCGTGTTTACATTAAATGGAGCTTATCCTTCCACACAAAGCACTTTAGCCTAAGTGTTGTGGGCATAAAAGAAAGTAGGTGGAAATAAACCGTGAGACTTGGTCACAATGCTCACCTTGCTGTGAAAGTTTGGTGAGAAGTTGCAGACTTCAAAACAGATCCCTCACCTTCTATTTTTGTTTTTGCTCTTTGTTTCCTGCTCTTTTATTATGTAACCACATGCAGTTCTGCACTTTTCTTCTCTCTTTTCAGTGAAGACAAAAAATAAGGGCGAAGAAAGGTGCAGAGCTGCTCTTATTATACCACGATCACACACTGTTTAGTCAGAGAACCTTTCTGGTTGTTTATTTGTGTTAAATAAGATGTCTTTCATTATGTTTTATCTTTTTTTTCATTTGACAGGAGTTATTCGTTTTGTGTCAGCAGTAACAAAGCAGCTGAGATACACTGAGCAGATGTAGCTTTGTAATCGTACTCCTGCCCTGCTGATGATAATTTTTGATGACTTCTGTTTCTCTCCAGGCATCCAGGACTTTCCAGAGAACATCAAGAACTGCAAAGGCCTAGCAATCGTAGAAGCCAGCGTGAATCCCATATCCAAGTGAGTTGGGCTTTCCCTCACCTAACACATTTTAGTTTAATGTTCCCTATAAAGTTTGGGTTCCTAGTGTTCTTGCAGAGGCTTACGAGGCTGCTTGTGTGTTCTCATTCGTGTTCTTGCATTTGCATGTGTTATCAGGCTCCCTGAAGGCTTCACTCAGCTTCTGAGTCTGACGCAGCTCTACCTGAACGATGCCTTTCTGGAGTTCCTACCAGCCAGCTTCGGCAGGTCGGTTGCTTCTCTGGTTTGTCACACGCTGTACTTGATGGAGTCATGATACTGACATTTGAATTTCTAAATGCAGTCAAGTCATTAACAACTGCAGAAATGCAACACAAAATGATGCTAGCTCGATAAGATGACCCAGTAGAAGTGATTTTGATTCATACTGTGGGCTACACTTGTGCTGTGTGGCACCAGGACCAAGTACTAATTATGTCATGTCAACAGCACAAAAGTGATGCAGCGAGCATTCACAGACCTATTTGTCTGTCTATCTCTCAGACCTGGCTTACCATTAATTCATTAGCATTTACATTTAAGTCATACTGGAGAAACACACAGCTTTAAAAAATGATCACTTTATTTAAAATGATCATGTTGTCTTCTTAACATTTACTTACTATACTTTTCAATATATAGTTAGGCTACACAGATTATTAATCACTTTCATTACTTGCACGTTACACAAAAGTTAGTGTTGAGCCTTCTGAATGCAGAAAACGTGATGTGATCTGGTGCTGATTCCATCTTTATATTTCTTCCTTTTAGTACTAGTTCTATACAAGAGAAGATTACATCAGACTTTTTTGCTGTCATGTAACTGCACATCATAGCTGCTTAGTGAAAGATAAGCCGGCTGAGAAAATCATGGCTGCTAAGCTTCAAAAGCCATTTCACATAATATCCCTTTTGGGGAAAATCAACTAATTATGACAATGATTTTTCCTGCTTGCAGGTTGACTAAGCTACAAATCCTGGAGCTGAGGGAGAATCAGTTAAAGATGTTGCCAAAGTAGGTGGTTTTTATTTAGCAGACCTTCCAAATGTGAAATATGAAGAATGTTCATTTTAATTAAAAATAATAATAAAAGCAGAGTCTCTCTGAAATTCAGTCGCTTTATGAACTTTATGAAGATTTATTTTTTTATTTTTTTTAATCCCTACTTCCTCATTGTCCTCTTCCTCTTGCACCCCCTGCAATGTCTGTTCTTTATCCTTTGTTTTAATCATAGACTCTTTCTCTAAACCTCTAACTGTAGTATTAAATTCCACTGTGTTACATAAGAGTCCCCTTTACTTGGCCACTTGCGCTGACAGATTTTATAATCCTCTACTGAGACAGTGGTGAAGGTCTTTTTGCTATTTGAGAAGTGTGCTGTGAGACTGAATGTCCCACAGATATTAGAGAAAGCTCCAGGTGATTTTTGGGGGAAGTCACCGTCTCCCTGGTTGCTCTTTAATTTCTGTCACACTTGACTAGCTTTACCATCTTACCATCCTTAACGATACTTGCCATTTTTTCCCCTTCCCCCCTCTGTCTGAGTTTCCTTTTATAATCTCCCCTTTATTATTATTATTATTATTTTTTGCATTTATTTTTCACTGACTGATGTTCCAGCCGGTGTATAAAGTGCAGTACAGTCAGTGCCACAGCTCAGAGCAGATCCCTTTTTTCTGGCTGTGTTTATGTGACAGAGGCCAGACCTGTTAAAGTCTGGAGGCCTGACAAAGAAAGGGACTAATGATCGGGAGCGTTGCCAGTGCAACACACAAGCATTTCAGAGATGTAAACAATGTGTGCAAAGGGGTGCAATAGAAGTCTTCTCAGGGCTTTCATGTAGAAGCTGCTCCCTCTATTCTCCATCTCTCTCCTCTGGTGCACAGACACACACTGAGCACATGCATAAACCAAGTGTTTTAAAGAAGGCTGCAGTGTTCCTTGCTCAGGGTCATAAGCCCCTTAGTGCTGTTTTTTTAACTGGTGAACTCACTTTCTAGATTAGCCAAAACCGCTCTTTCTCACCCTTTTTTAGCTGTTTGGTTTGGTGTGGGGAGAAACACCGTTTGTTCCTTGGTATCATTTCTGTCCCACAAGTACATTTCCACTAACACAGTTTTCACAGTGTCTTGGTTTGCTTTAGGGTTGGGATTATACTTTTTAATCAACTTTTATATTATATGGAATTGGGGATCCCCACATTGTGAAATTGACAGTCAGTGGAAATGTTTTATTTTTATTTTGCTTTTATTTGTGCGTGCGGGTGTCTGTGTACGTGCTACGTTTTTGTTTTTTGCTGCTGGCAGTAAAGGACAAATGTCCTCAAAGGTGTCTTGCTATTCGATCTGTGAGGAAAGAGTTGTTCTTAATCACTAATAAGCCTCTGAAAATATTTTATCTCCAGTTGTCTGTTGTGCTGTGGTCAGTTAAATCAGTGTTGTAAGCAGTGCGTGTTTACAGTGTAGGGGAGAATGTGAGCCTGTGGCCTGAATGTGAGAGAAAATTTGGAGCAAGGCTTAGGGCACATTTTCCATTATTTAGAGCATATTTCTATCACGCCTAAGCTCTAAAAGGTATTTATTTCCACATAAAATTATTCAGTGACAGGAGCGAAGGCGCAGCATGTGTGCTTTCCAAATCGAACAGCATGAAAACTGACTGACAGTGGCATAGAGGAGGAATTTTCTTATGGCTGTTTTTTTTTCTTCTTTAATATGTAAACCATGAAATTCATGTGTTTTTGTTGTTGTTTTTGTTTTGTTTTTTATGTTTCCTTCTTGTGTGTCTGCAGAAGCATGCAGAAGCTCACACAGCTGGAGAGGTTGGACCTGGGGAGTAATGAGTTCACTGAAGTGGTGAGTATCTTTCAGTCAGTCTGTCACTGCTCGGGGCTCTCACCTCCTCCTTCCTTAATCTGTTCCCTGTCCTATTTTTGTTTTTTAAGCACATATGTCGAAATTTTTCTTTTCCTTACACTCTGAACCGCACATTTATACATGATAATGTGATTCATTTTTTTTTAGCTTGCTCACATCTACGTGCTTTCTCTTTTCTACATGTGCAGCCTGAGGTGGTGGAGTGGCTGACTGGACTCAAGGAGCTGTGGATGGATGGGAACAAACTGACCTTTTTACCTGGGGTATCATATACACTCATATTCCCGTTCAGTGACTGCTGCGTCTTAACACATCATCTTGAGATTATTTCCCTTGATTCTCCCCCAACCCCCCAAAACTGTGTGTCTCCTCAAGTCTTCATCAAAAAGAGCTGCAGTCAGTTTACATCAAACTTTGAGCTCTCTGAAACCAGCAGAGAGGGCTGCGCTTTGAACGCGATTCTGTCGTAGGATGAACTCGCACAACAAAATGCTTAGTTTTGGGTTTGCATATGTCCCCCAGAAAAAATCAGCTATGAAAGAATTCTTATGTCCGTGTGTTGACAGTCAGGATTTGTTAAATGAGGTTCTTCTTTCATCCAAATGACCAGCTTGTTTGTAAGTGGGTCATAATTAAAGCATTAGTTCTGCTGCCAGCATTTCAGTAGCATCAGCTGTAATCACAATCTGGCCTTTTATAAGCCATGACATCTGTGGAGTATGAAACAAACCATTAAGTGTTACTGTTCTGCTAATAAAATGAGTGTTTTCAACCTAAAATAAGTGTGATATTGTCTCCCACTGTGGGATTATATTATGCCTGCATATATAGTTAGTTCACTTCACTGCAGAAAATGTTAGTTAACTGCTTTTTTGTGATCATTTTAATTTACTGCCACAGTCTGCATCTCATACTGCTGCATAAATTAAGGGTGACTTTTTATTTTATTTTGTGCAGATGTTGGGGACATTAAAACAACTGGTGTATCTAGACGTGTCGAAGAACAACTTGGAGATGGTGGATGAACAAATCCGCGGCTGTGAGAATCTACAGGACCTCCTGCTCTCCAACAATGCTCTCACACAGCTGCCAGGCTCCATCGGTAAAGATCTGTCTCTCACACACACACACACACACACACACACACACCGTATTAGAAGACATGTTATGAAACACCTTAACTCTCTTTTTGCTGTTGCCAGCTTTTAAATCTTTCCAAGCCCTTCATCAGTGAAAAAGCCTCTCTTGTCTCTTTCTATGTCTCTTTTAGCACTTGCAGTGTGAGCCGACGGGACAGTACTACCACGAGACTTTATTTTTCTGTGTCATTTTCTGTAATAGAAACTGATCTATATATAATTGCAACAGAGCATGAAACTGATGTGCTGCATAATAACCTTTTACTTATTTTTCAGTATTCAGTTTTATTTTTGGTTTTTGATGAAACCAAATTATGCTAACAATATAAAACTGTAGTGAAGTACACAGTGAGATACTCATAACATATTGTGATGTCCGTAACAGAAGAAATACAATTATTCAAATATTTCTGCAGCTCAGGATTGCTTTCACCCAACCCTTATTAATCTCTAATGAATTAGGTTCCAGTTACTCATGTATTCAAAATCATGTCACGGGTGTGAAAAATTTAGCAATATCAATGCAGCTTACTCATTTATGATTCACTGCGTCTTTTTGTTTAGTTTTTCTTTATGGACAAATAGAAATAAAACACCATATTCAATTTGGGTTACATTTGTGACAAGTTGTTAAGTGACCAGTAAAAATAAATAAATTGCTCAAAAATTAAGACCTGTATATAGAAACTGAAATTTAATATTATACATATTAAGAATAAACTTATTTGTGTAAAAAAACAAAACTCCACAGGTTTTAAACCAATGTAAAGACAGACACATTGGCTCACAAAGGTTAATATGATTTAAACATGAAGTTAAAAGTTCTGTAAAATAAAATCATTGAGTACAATAATGTAGACTGATATTGGATGTTCTGGGCAAGCCTAAAAATAGCAACCTGGATCAGCAGTTATATTTTCTTCCAGCCATGAGGGACACAGTTAACTCAGCATTAAGGCCTCCGTCGCAACCGTAGCAACCATCTGGAAAATGTATGCGCCAGTTGGTGGAGGTTGCTGCCAATTGCTATGAAACCAATGAACCCCATTCCATTCAATTTCAATTCAGTTTTATTTATATAGCACCAAATCATAACAACATTCACCCCAAGGTTATTTATAAAGACAAAGACCCTATAATAATAGGGAGAAACCCCAACAGTCAGATCACCCCCTATAAGCAAGTAGTTGGCGACAGTAGGAAGGACAATCTCCCAAACAGAATGTGTCAGTGGCAGTGATGGTGCCCCATTAACCCTCAGCAGTGCAGAGCCCGACAACTTCTCTGTGCGACTGGGTGACAGACAGCTGACAATTGTGTTGGCTACTTTCTTTCCCTTTTACAAATGTTAATTTTGACAAATAGGTGCCTTTTTTTCCAAAATAAATTGTAAAGCTACATTTATAATATTTATTGACAGTCATAATTTTGAATGGCATACTTACTCCCATCCCTTTTCCAAAAAACAAGACTAATAAAATCCTTTAAATTCATGCAAACACTGCTGTTGAAATCATGGTTGATGACGACTCCTATAGGCATTACTGTATTGACAGTATGAATGAATCTAATTAACTGGTGTGTAATGGATCTTCCTCTTTGCTGCGTACCAGCAAGTGATAGTCAATAACTGATCTGAGCTGTTGTCGACGCCTTCCTGATCCTAGCTCTCTGTTCCTTTTTGTTTTAAAGGCACCCTGAAGAAACTGACGGCACTGAAAGTGGATGAAAATCAGCTGATGTACTTGCCAGATTCCATTGGAGGGTGAGCATCACAGCAATAGATTTGATAACAGCAGAGTAAACCCTGAGCTCAGTGGATTATTGTCGTGTTTTTTTTTTATATCTGGAATCCATTGATCTGATAAAACGTTTTTCTGGAAAAAGTAGATATCCCCATTAAAGAGAATGCAAACCCTGCTCGATTTGTTTTGGTCTCGCGCTGATGATCGGTAGCTTAGTAATGGCTATGGCTATAAAGAGTGGTTATGAATGTCATGTCTTTGAATCTGCCATAGCGATTTAAGGACACAGTTCATCCATTTGCTTCAGTGTGGAAGGGCTGCTGGTAAACACTGGTCTCATGACCCTCATAGGCAGTAATGATATGAAATCCTGTGTTACTATTCAGAGGTTTTTCTGCCTAATGTATACAGGTAAACCCTCAGTCGCCGGCTGCTGAGTACCGAGCCAGGTCCACACGCTGATCCTCTTTCTACTCTGAATCATTGACACACAGTTGACAAAGATTAGGTTCCATTTAATCCATGCTTTTATTTTTTAATCCGTCCCCTCCAACATCCATGAGAAAGACAAATCTACATTAACTGATAAAAACAATTGTATCTGTGCAGTTTTTTATTACTGTTTTCAAACAACCTCAATTGCCCCTTATGTTAGAATGTGCTGCCTTATGTACTTTGACGTAGATTATGTGACAAAGCCTATGGTTTAGCTTAATCCCATGCAAGGGTTTTAGTTTAAGCAAGCTCATTTCCTCCCCCATTTATATGTAGCTGGTTTCGTTTTACTTTGCCACTTGTCCACTGGGGTTTTTTGTTTCCCTGGTGTATTTTTAGTAGACAGGCATCAGATCCTTGTGGAGTTTCATGGTACTGTAGCATATGAGCTTTCTGGACGTGAGGCTGCTTTGCATTAATATGAAACCCAGCATGCATTTACATTTTTCACTCAGCAAAATTCTGCTTAAATGATGTCCCATGAAATATTTGAGATTTGCATTTCCATCAGTCTATTTGTCTTTCACCATCACTGTACAGTAACTTTGATCCAAAGTTGATCAGAGCTTTTCTTATTTAGTTACTTAGCTGTTCATTATTTAATAGTCTCTGTGAAGAATTTAAAGAGATCAGAATGCACTGACCGTTGTAAGCAATGAAACCAGATGCATGTGAGTATGCTTAACAAAAAGAGCCACCTAAATGTGGTAGCAGCGCTGTGTTCAGTTTCTTCAGCATGTGTTTGAAGCCCAGCAGCTGCCGTCTGAGAGCTTTTTCAGAAAGAGCAAAACTCCAAGTGAATCTTGTGCTAACATCCTAGACATTACATGGCTGTCTGCTTAACATCCTTCAGCCATCCTGAGCTTTCTAGTAAGTAGTAGCTAGCTTAGCTACAAATCTTAATATTGTTATTGAAGCCCTGTCCATTGGCCGTTCCTTTGGAGTTGATGTTGCTCTTGGTAATCTTCTTAAATATTTCCCACCCTGTTATGACTGTCTGTGGCAGTTTAGAGCTAAGATGGTCTTAATTTAGTACCTGCCCACTTGGTGGCGTTAATGGCTTTTTCACCTGTTAACAAATTGATATTGCAACAAGAGAGCAAAGAAATTGTAGCACGTAGGAACAATAATGTACCACAGACAGGGATCCTACCATATCATTCTTCTTTCCCTAACCCATCTCAACCTAATTTTCTGTCTCTGTAAACAGTGTAGGATATGTGACTGTGCAAAGGACCGCAAAAATAAGTTCACCACGTCACACACAGTCTAATCCCAGATTGCACGCATTGATATAATTTACATAAATTAGATAAACACATTTACTGTATTTAATAAATAGGTGTGTGTGTGTGTGTGTGTGTGTGTGTGTGTGTGTGTGTGTGTGTGTGTGTGTGTGTGTGTGTGTGTGTGTGTGTGTGTGTGTGTGGACATACAGATGTCCAATCAGAGATGAGCAAAAACGAAATTAAATAGAAAATGTATTGGTGTTCTCCATTGCAGCAGTATGTTCAGTATTTCTTTGTTTGTAAGTGTCTGACTGCTGGTGGTAACTTCTTGGCACTTTAACTGCAAAAAAACTGCCATTAAAGTGCATTTTTGGCAACCGCATGATTCCCATCCTCCCATGTCTCTCTGCATCAGGCTGACATGCATTGATGAGCTGGATTGCAGTTTCAATGAGATTGAAGCGTTGCCAGCCACCATTGGCCAGTGTGTCAATATGCGCACCTTTGCTGCAGATCACAACTTCCTTGCCCAGCTTCCACCCGAGGTGAGTGTGCGCATCGGTTTGGAGATCTTAATCCATGTGTTCACTGTGAGAGTCATTGATGTGCTCGCTTCACAGATGGGCAACTGGAAGAGGGCAACTGTGCTGTTTCTACATTCCAACAAGCTGGAGTCTTTGCCCGAGGAGATGGGCGACATGCAAAAGCTCAAAGTCGTCAACCTCAGCAACAACAAGTGAGCCTTCTCTGCTTGTTGTATTTTTATTTATTTATTTATTTTAGAACCTCTGGCCTGATTTTAAATATTATCTAAATCTAAATCCAAACACGAAATTGCTGTAGTCTTCTGTTTTTTTGTTGTGCATCAGATCTATTTGCAATTATTTACTTTGTTCAGACTAAACAAGATGTTAACTATGAAATCTACACATTTTATCAGAATTACACAACATAACTGACAAAACAATTGTTGGATTAGTTGATAAAATTAAATAATATATAATCAATTTTACGTACTTTAAATCCAGGACATTTTAAAAGCAGTGATTCCTTCACTATGTAAAGCTACCAGTTAATAAAAGCAATCAAATGTCTTGTCTTACGCTTATTTTCAATTGTGGAGTTTGAAATTTTACATGCTGATTACAGTATTGTGATGAAGGCTTATTAGAATGAAAAAAGGGTAAGGTCTTGATCGTTTCCTTTTTTAAGAAAAAAGGGACATTTTCCAGGCTTATCTTTTGTAGTCGTCCTGCTTAGATCAAATTTGCCTGACAAAATGAATTAAATTGACTTTTTTTTAACTCGCCCATGAAAGCAGTTTTAAGCGTTTTGGTGACTGAGTTTTGTTTTTTTGTTTTTTGTTCTTCTTCAGGTTGAAGAATCTTCCGTACAGTTTCACCAAACTAACTGAGCTGACTGCAATGTGGCTGTCTGAAAATCAGGTAAGACTGCACAAGTATTATGCATAAAACAATAAGGCCTCTGGGTTCAGAGGTGTCAGATGGGGACAGCAATAGCAGGAGCGTCTGTGACTCGCACTAAAAATTCAGCTGTAAATCAAGAAGCCTTCCCGGTAGCTCGCAGGAAGGTACCACTTCCAGGACATCTGATCTAATGCAGGTCAGATTGGATGACCAGTCTTTAAAATGTGGAAACAGAGTAGAGGTTTCTGGCATAGGTTCGTTTACAGCTAACGAGGTTAAAGCACTAGTAACACTTGTATTATAAAAAACCTTTGTATTGCTTGATCAACACATTTGGGTCATTCTTTATTTCAAACTTAAAAGGATCCTAATGATTCTCAGAAAATGCCCCCTTTACTTAATGGTTATTTGAGTGGCAATCTAGACAAGGAACCTTGACCACTGAATGTGTAAATCTGAATGACAAGGAGGGCATTTGTAAGACGAGACTGCAGCAGCCAGACAGAATTAAAGTGGTGTTCAAAATTACCAGGCAAGTTGAGGTGCATGAAATTTGGACTTCTTAACAGGAAATGTCTGGTCGGCTCACATGAGAGCAAAAGGCTTATAATCCCAATTTGTCACAGCAGGGTGACTTTCTATGGTAAAGGAATACTTGACCTGGTCATATTGTCAGTATACAGAGGCAACGAAAGGATGGAGAACACTCTGTGGGACACTGTGGATTCAGTGTGTTGGCTTTTGTTCAGCTTATTTCCAAATTACAGTCTGACTCTGACTGCATTCTCAAATCAATTATTCATGCCTTTTTCCCTCTCCTGGCTAGACTGTCCCAAGGTTCTGTTTGGATGCCTTAACAAATTGTCCCCAGGAAACTGCAGCTGTTTGAGAATGCTGCAGAGAGAAGATGTAGAGTCATCCACACAGCATCCATCACTGCTGTCCTGCTCTTATATAAACTGTCTGATTTGTAATGAATAAAATCTCAAAAGTTTTGTGGTCCTTATATCTTTCCACAATCACTTTCCTACCTAAATAACTCCTAACAAGGACACTGCGAAGACAGGCAGTCTGCAACAGCTACATCAACACTAAGACACATGGATGCAGTTGGACAGGTGCAACAATGCAGACGGGGGCCTAAGGCAAGCTTAGAGCAGCCTCATCAACGAATGGATGACAGGAAGAGGCATCCAGATGTGTTAAAGTAATGTGAAGGCAAATTAGAAGTGAAGAAAGTCGGCGTGAAATAGCTGTGTAGAATTCGGGGAAGACGGGTTGAATTTATCACGGCTCCATCTTGTGATGTGTTATTTTCCCCTGCGGTTACGTGTTCTCTTCCATATTTACGTTTTTCATGTCCCATGTATTTGTCAAAGAACTGCTGATTTTACATGGCACACTCAACCCCATATTTTATCCACACAGTCAAAACCCCTGATCCCACTCCAGAAAGAGGAAGATCCAGAGACTCAGAAAACGGTGCTGACCAACTACATGTTCCCCCAGCAAATTAGGATTGAGGAATGTGAGTAACTGCTCTTTGTTTGATATACATTTCCAAGCTGTAAGTGGTAGACTATCAAACACTTCACTCACTCACTTGGTTTTCAGCATCAGGACTAAGTACTACTAGCACTGACATAAACCCTAAATTCTCATGGACATTGTTAGGTGTTAAGAAGACTATATTATGTTACCCTCACAAAGTTTGATGACCTACAAGGATCCCTAAATGCATATTTTATAAAAGACCTTGTTATCTGAGACTGAAGCAGGGGAAACACTAGCCATCGTCTTCTTGTCAAGCACCTGTTTGTTTGGTTTCCTTTTACAGCAGACAGCTCACACTGACAGTGTTGTATCTTTACTTTAGAGTAATTAGTGGTTCATGGTCTGCGTGCTTGAGCTACTGAAATGGTCTTTTTTGAGACGTCGGGGATTTCTGTCACAGCCTGAACAGTTACGGCCCTGTGGCGGGCTTTACACCATTTGCCGTGTTTATTAGCTAGGGCTTGTTTCCGATCAAGCTTTTTCTTTTGCTTGGAAGCTGGAAGTATTCACAGCCTGACTGCAGTTAACATGTTTTACAACTTGTTGATATGGAGAGTACACAGCAGGTGACTCAACGGGTTCACTGTGACTTCACGCTGTGGGGTGTTGTCAAGTGAGCTACAGTTGTGTATGTAATCTTTTGAGCTGATGTTGTCAGAGAATTAGTCAAATGGTATCTCTTATCAGAAAATTCTACTACACACCTTCACACTTAGTCTCTCTATTGCTAAATCGAGAGCAGTAAGCGTCTTACAACAGGAAAACCACACTGATTGACACCTTCACAAATATTTCACAGCGTCTAATTGTCTGCTTGCTGCATTTCAGGCAAGTCGTACAGGAGTTATGGTGAAACAGAGAGACTGAGTTGAATCTTTCATGCTTTTTTCATTACCGATTAACCACAAACTTGCTTCTTTGCGTTTACGGTGGAGTATTCATACTGAAGATTAGTACATAGTAGCAAAATATTCTCTTGGAATTTTTGGATGCCATCATAGAAAAGGAATTTATTGCAACATCAGTTCCAGG
The DNA here is from genome assembly GCF_056152115.1 of Neolamprologus brichardi. NCBI lineage: Eukaryota > Metazoa > Chordata > Actinopteri > Cichliformes > Cichlidae > Neolamprologus > Neolamprologus brichardi. The sequence continues at coordinate 54,457,857 of NC_142110.1, forward strand.
GTTTAACAGCACTGTTTGGTTCTTTTGGAGTTTTTTGGGTTAACTCCCAATTTTCAAGTTCCTCCACAGCTCCCTTCAGTTTATTGGCGTTCCTCGTGTTTCCTTTGCGCCATCTTGTGGTCACATTTATTATGTGACAGATTTAGGTTGAGTTAAAAAGTCCTCATTTGGGTGGGGAAAAAAATTCAAAAAACGAATTTTGATTCACTGCCTGGCATTTTTATTTTTCCCCACAGACATTCCAAACTCTGACTCTGAGAGCTTTAATCCAACTCTGTGGGAGGAGCAACGCAAGCACCGAGCTCAGGTGGCCTTCGAATGTGACGAGGACAAAGATGAGAGAGAAACGCCCCCGAGGGTTAGTGCTGCACATTTGTTACTGCTTATATAATTGGAAAAGGAAAAACAACAGTGGCGACACGAATTACCGCAGCAGCAGGGGCTTTTTTGGACTCAAATCTTCACTTTATTTCCTCCTCTGCAGGGATGGGGTCTTATAAAATGGGATGTAATTTCTGCTTAACCCTGTCATGTCTAGCATGAAAGCAGTCTTATTTATTTCATCATGTTACCATTTTTGGTCAGCTTTAATTTTAAACTCTGTGTATTCAAACTGTTGTAGGAGGGAAACCTGAAGCGCTACCCTACACCATACCCAGACGAGCTGAAGAACATGGTAAAAACAGCCCAGTCGGTGGCTCACAGGCTCAAGGAGGATGAGTCGAGTGATGAGTCGAGCAAAGAAGCAAAACCTGTTGAGAGAAACCACATTGGAGTGCAGGATGTGGGGGTAAAGGTCAGTGAAGGGCTCCACTTGGAAAGAAACCAGCCTCTTTCATTTCTGGTGTCTTCTTGTTGGATTCATTTAAATTCCCTTTTTAACCTCTCCATAAGGTTTTAATGCATAACTAATCACCTGGACTGTTTTTGTGCAGGTGATTGAAGCCCCCTGTCCCAATGGTGTAGCGTCAAACATGGAGGCCCAAGTGTCTGCCGACATGTGTGGCCAAAATCTCTCTGCACCCGAAGCAAAGGACACTTCTGAGTCATACAGCTCCCAGAAAATCCCCCTCAAGTCTTCAGAGGACTCAATGATGAACCACGAGGACACACTAGAGGTAGTCCAAATAATTCAGTGCTTCAGATTTTTAGGACTTCTCACAATTACACAAACAAGAAGTACAAAGTGCTTTCTCTGTCTTTAGGATTCTGAGGAGCTGTCAGATGAAGAAGACGAGATGAAGATTGCAGAGCTCAGACCCCCTCTTATTGAGATTTCCATCAACCAGCCTAAAGTAGTGACTCTAAGTAAGGATAAAAAAGGTAACTATGAAGGATCTAAAGTGAAAATTGAAATGTCTGGATGCAGAACACTGATAGTAATTTCTGATTAACAGATGATGGGAAAGATGCAGATTCTTTGCTGGATGACACCGTGGCTAACAGCAACCAGAACAACAGTAACTGCTCGTCTCCATCACGCATGTCAGACTCTGTGTCTCTGACTACAGACAGCAGCCAGGACAACTCTTTGTGCACACCTGAGAGAGAGGCAAAGATGCCTTTCCTACCAAAAAGCCGGTTAGTGCTATTCCGTATGGTAACATACACTGAAGAGGGGAGTGCTCCTCCTGCTCTTATTTTACTCTTTCAGTATTTGTCCTAATTTCAGGCAAGAAGATGAGAATATGAATCAGCCTAAAGACACCACCCCTCTCCTCCATAATGGCAATGGCTCTGAAACGTCCCTCCAGGCCCTCTTAAAAACCCAGCAGGCACCACCAGAGAAAATGGGAGACTACGACCTGTCCATGGAAGCCAGACTGGCCTTCATTGAGAAGGGAATAAACAATGGTATGGGAGACACGTACACCAAGTGGGACCAGATTAATATGAATGTGACCAAGCTGCCAACTGACAACATGGTTCAGCTGGATGAGTTGGATAAAGGCAAGAATGGTTCGTTAGCTCAGGAGGAAGTGGACAGCAAAGAGGGTTACGATAACATGGATCATTTACAGAATGGAAATCGACAGGCAGGTGACTGCAACGATAGTCTGGGGAATAAAAGCCTAGGGATGAGAGGAGAAACAGCTGCTGTGCATGTGGCCTCGACAGGCGTGACAGCCTGCAGTGACATGTCTCTATCTCGCAGCACTGAGGAACTGTCTCCAGAGAAAAGGTGCCATCCCCCGCAGGTGTTGAAGTCTCACAGCATCAGCAACATAGAAACAGGGGCCATGAGGTTGTACTCCTTTGATGGAGATGATGACTCAGTGGGGACTAGGGTGGCAGGGGCCGGGCCAGGGCCAGGAGCTCAGGGCCAAAGCATAGTCAGGAGCAAGTCAGCCGGCCAGTTGCTCAATGATCAGACTCTCCTGGTCTACCCCAACTCCTCTGCGTCCTCTTCAGACCTGCTGTCCTCTTCTAAGCTTCCTGCCAACACAAGCAGACATCCAGTCTCCTCCAGCATGGCCATGGGAATCCCTCCTCCTCAGTACAACATACAATACACAAACAGTGACATGTCTAAAGAGGGTCTCTGGGGCCAGAGGACAGCCATGGCTTCAGAGCAACAAGGCTACCATCCTGCTCCTCCTCCACACTCACTAGCCAACACCAATTACTCAAACCGTAATCAGGCACCTCCTTACCCTCTGCAGCCCCAGCAGAGAGGCCCTGCGATGGCTTCAAAAGCTTCTGGGGAGATGTGGGCTATGGAGAGACTTCATTCTGCTGCAGGCCAGCCTAGAAGCAGCACCCTCCAGAGGCAAGGCAGCACTAGCTCCACAGCTTCCATGTCTGACCCAAGGCGTATGCAGTTGTCCGAAGGAGACTACATGACATACAGGGACATTCACACCCTCGCCAGAGGGCCACTAGCAATGAGTCACGCCATGCAGAGGCCCCTCTCAGCTCGCACTTACAGCATCGATGTACCCGGAGCTTCCAGGCCACACAGCAGCAGGCCACCGGCCCATGAGCTTCCAGAACGGACCATGTCTGTTAGCGATTTTAATTACCAGCACAGCAGCCCCAGCAAGAGGCCCAATACCAGGGTGAAGTCTGAGCACTCACTCCTTGACGGACCAGGACAGATGCAGGGAGGAATGGGAGCAGGGAGGGTTCCAGTAGACTGGAGAGACCAGGTGATGCGGCACATCGAGGCCAAGAAGATGGAAAAGGTAAAGAGTTTTATTATGAAAAAAGAACTGCTTGATATCTATTTTTGTGTGTGTGTGTGTGTGTGCGCCTGCGCTTTGTTTTGGGTGGGAGGGGTTAAAAGTTTATGTTCATCCATAAAAGCCCACCAGCATAACATGACCACAAATGAACTCCTAATATTCTTTAGGTGGAAGACACTTTAAACAACAGGATCTCACTCTGCACATAGTTTTGGTTTTTGTTGGTGCTTCTGAATGCAAACCGAAATTAAGATTGTAGTGTCAAATAGAGGCAAAGAATACATAAATGAAAGCAACCACCATCACCATAAAGAGCCCATCCCTACTTTGAGTCAACTCAAAACCTAAATGTTTGTGTGAATCAGCTATTTAGATGTAGCCTACTAACCCAGCTATATGCAAACTATACGTGATTCACTGCATGTTTGTCTGTATATGCTTTAAACCTCTTTGTTGTGTGTTTTTTATTATGTCATCACTCACTTGGTGCATTGCATGGCCACCACTGACTTGTTGGTGCTGGATGTTCCGTATCATCAGAACGCGCTGTCTCGCTCCTATAATTCCAATAACGCTCCGCTGAGCTGGTCTCACTACGGCAGCTGTAGGGATATGCATGCCAGCCAAGGGTCCCTGGTCTTTAGTGTCAGGGACGGACAGCCCTACGGAGCTCTGGGCTTCTGTGTGAGTACTGTCAACTCGTAGATCACTCCTGCAGCTCATACTAAAGCCAGGGTATCCAGTTCCTGCAAGTTTCACATCCTTTACAAGAGAAGGAAATGTCTGTTTCCTTCTCTCGCCAGTGTTGAAGTGATCACAGATGCTCGGAAGCCATGTTTCACTTGTCCTTTTATAGGCAAGGGAAAATATCATTCCCAACGTATGTTTTTCATGACCATGATCTCTGTTAGTGCCTAAAATATCAGAGTGAAACATGGATGAATTCTGGTTTTTGTGTTGTTTTTTGTGGTTAAATACAAGTAGAGCTGTTTAAAAGGGGTCTCCTTCTTTATTTGTACCATCATTAGTTGGTTTACTTGGTTTCTCATTTAGAAACTTGACTACATCTGTGGTAGAATGAGATTAGTGTGATTTCATACTGAATTTTGATTAAAATATATATATATATATATATATATATATATATATATATATATATATATATATATATATTAGGGGTGCAACGATACTCGTATCGATATTGAACCGTTCGATACAGTGCTTTCGGTTCGGTACGCATATGTATCGAACAATACAACATTTTTAATTTATTTTATCAACTTTCCTTCTGACGGTGCTGTCTGTGTTGAGCGCTCAGTGGATCTGCGCTCGACAGTGCAGCCTAGGCGGAGTAGTCGAACGCAGATTCACTGAGCGCAGGGCAAGCTAGCTAGACAGAAGTTAAGCTCGTTGCAACATGGCAAATTGAACCTCCCGCACCCTCATTCAGATCTGGCGTCTGGAACTATTTTGGTCTTCATGTGACGTATGACCTTGAAGGTAAGCGTGTCATGGACTAAAGTAAAACAGTATGTCAGATGTGCCAGGCAATGCTCAATTACATGAGTGGGAACTAGTGTGTTAGCGCAGTTAGCTAGTTAATGTGTTGACGCTGTCCAGCCCCACACACGGGGTAATCCGCGGTAGCTCGTTAACGGAGATTTGCCGTGTTGTGGCGTTAACCTCATTTCAGATTAAGGCTGACAGCACTAGTGGGAACACAACGAATATGACTGCACATTTACCCGATAGCATCCTAGTGCAAAGACAAGTGGAAGCAGACAAAAACAACAAGCAGGCATGCTACAAACTTTACCCGAGTCATTTAGACAGCCGTTAGCACATGATTCTCCTTATGGGGACCTGATATGTTTAATATGCTGCTGAGAATATAGCCCAGAAGAAGCGTATAGTATAGCTTTTATTTTGGAAAGAGACATTTCTCTATAATAAACTCTCTTTTCCAAAGATGAGTGATTCCTCAATCAGATACAGGGCTCGCAAAATCGCTAGCCCGACGTCCCGGGGCTAGCGATTTTTCCAGTCGGGCTGCCCTGCTCTGCTCGTCGGCCTATCGTAGGAAGGAAAAATATATGTCAATGCTTTTGCATTCTTTCGGAAATGTAGCTGGGTAATTATGTCATTGGCATCGGTGAGCCACTGTCAATATGTGACATATTGAAATCGCGTTTGAATTTGCGCTTGTTTTTTGCTTTCACTTTGCAATCGCGCTAACTGTGTATAGAGAGCGACAGCACTGATTGGTGAGTGATGATAATTTGCGCACCAATTCCTCTGACATCGTCTTATCAATGTTAGCTTACTATGCAAACATGACAAGTGAAATCTCCTGCAGCTTAAACATGTGAGAGGTTGATCGCGCAGAGAATCGCTGAGCGTTATGTGAGTGCCTGTGTAAAAGCAGCAGGATATATATTTTAGTTCTGCTGAGCCAAATAAGACAGGTCAGGGTGAAGAAGTGACAGCCAAAGAAAAGCTTACCACAAAACGGAAAAGTTATGACAAATCAGACTATAAGGCAAAAAGAAAGTGCAGCTTTATGGTTTCATGGACAAAAGAATTTCTGTGGCTGCAATATGATGAGCTAAATAACCAGGTCTACACATAAGTGGTCCGCAGGTGCGCATTCGCTGTCAAAATAAAAAACGCGCACAAGATAAGAAGTTGCAACGCGTGTTTGCATACATAAGATTTTCAGGAGGAGGACAGACATTTGTTTAGAACTCTTAAAGATGTCGAAGAAGCTCCTTTAAGCAATTACTATGATGTTCCTCCACCTCCAAAGAAATGTCAGGAGTCCGAACCACAAAAGAAGCGCGTATTCTCGGAAAAGTGGTTGCAGGAGGTGAGCTGGCTTCAAACAAATGATGAACGCACAGAGAGGTGGTGCAGAATTAGGGCTGGGTATCGTCACTGATTTTTAGAATCGATTCAATTCCGATTCACAAGGTCCAGAATCGATTCGATCCACGATTCGATTTAATTCGATTCGATTCGATTCACTTAGATTTGAATATGGGAAATTTTGACAGTCAGAAATATTATAATTCAGATTAGTACGTTTACATATTTTTGTATCTATAAAAAGGAAGCTGACACACGCAAGACTTTATCAAAGGTGTGAGCATCACAGCAGATGCCTTTGTGTCAAAGTAGCTGAAGATAAAACACAGAAACACATGAAGGTGATTTTTCCTGGCCTGGGATTTTATAAAAATATTCTGCAGTACATCAAAAACGAAAGAAAACCATTAATCAACATATGAACATTACCTCTGAAGTTACAGCGGTTTTATTAGAGACACGGCTAAGCATTTTGCATTTTGCATAATTTTAAAAAGTTTAAATTTGTTCAGCATTGAACGGCAGAAATTAGGTTTTCTTTTCGGAAGTATATAAAACAGAAAAAAAAAAAAAGTCGGCCGATAGCGCTGTAAACAACGGTAGACTTGTGCGTAACAAGCAAGCGAATAATGCAGAAAACCATACAGAGAGAGAGAGGGGGAGAGAGAGAGAGAGAGAGAGAGAGAGACAGAGAGCTGTGCATCGTGGTCGAAGCAAAACAGTAAAAGTCAGAGTGAATACATGACGATGTTTTTGTGAAGCGTAGTTTGGATCCTCTTTTGCTGCTGGTTCGGTCAATATTGTTTGGAGAGACATCAAACTAACAGCTTTAGAATCAGGGCATAAAGGGCGTGAACACAAAGCGCAGACCCGCGGACAGATCAGAATCAGCGGGCTGTCGGCTTTCAGACCCGACTGTGAGAAATTCGACATCTAACTGATTCTGATCCGCGGGCTGCGCTGTGTGTTTAAGTCTTTGTGCAGAATCCGTGTTCCTGCTCTCATTTACTGTTTTAGCTGTTTGGTGGTTGTTGAAATTTTGTGAGATTTCACCTGAGATTCTGGCATTTCGGGCAAAATAAATTTATATTAAAAAAATCGATTCAGGATTTTAATGAATCGATTTTACGTAATCCAAGCCAGAATCGATTTTAATCGATAAATCGATTATAAAAACCCACCCCTATGCAGAATGTGCCGTGAAAATTTAATAAATGACAAATTAATAAAAAGGCATGAACATTTTTTTGTGTATCGAAAAAATATCGAACCGTGACACCAAAGTATCGAACCGAACCGAACCGTGAATTTTGTGTATCGTTGCACCCCTAATATATATATATATATATATATATATATATATATATATATATATATATATATATATATATATATATATATATATATATATATATATATATATATATATATATATATATATATATATATATATATATTATATATATATATATATATGGAAGTAATCAAAGGTGAAACTGCTTCCTAACAAAATTTAGAGGCTGTGTGAGGAAAAAAATATCTGACAACATGAAAACAAACTTTGTTTTGTTCTCTCTAAGAAAAGTCTACTTTCATTTATTCATGAATATTAAGTATGGTACAAAGCAGCTCCTTTTAAACCTACCAGGCTCTAGTACATCAGAATCAATATCCCCGTGCGTCATCTGTCTTCCTTGTTGCTCTTGCATTTCACAAACCATTCATTTTCTTCTCCTTTAATTGCACTTCAAATGCTTCAAATGCTTTCTTTCTTGTCTGCCACCTTCTTCAATCCAAACTTTTGATCACTTCAGAATTGCTTCATAACCTCTCACGGTGTGTGTGTGTGGGGGGATGAAAGCTATGTTTGTGGAAGGTAAGTAGTCAATGTGTGTGTCTAAATGATTTAGAAAGGGGGTATTAGATCTGTAGAGGCAAAACTAAAGCTGTCTGAGAGTGTTGTGTAACCACTTTACTGCTTAACATTCAAGATTCATCTCATCTCCTGGTGGCTAATGTTCCAAATTATATTCTGCTTGGTGTTTAAATAGAAGCTATGCAGACTTTAATCTCCGTTTTTCGTGTCTTAGTTGGTGTGTTGATCGCTCTGTGGTGTCTTCTAAATCAACAGCTTGTGTGATCCCAGAGTCTCAGTAATTGATGTTTTTTGTTATCCTTGATTGCAAATGGGGTTAAAGTGGGCAAGTCCTTAATGGTGTCCCAGCACCTTAAATCCAATAGGCATGTCCTTCCAGCTGACTGCATGGAGATACTTGCTCAAGAAGAAAACAATGACATCCCTCCTACACCTTCGACACATCCTTTTTTCTTCCCATCCTTGTGATGTGTTCAGGGTGCAGATGTAAAGTTGTGGCCAAGGTACTTTAGCGTCTAGTAAGTCATGTAGAAGAAGAGTGTGCATAAATGGACGGGCTGGGGGGGGGGGGGGGGGGGGCATGCTAGTGTGGACAAGAGAGGAAGATGAAAGATTATTTTCAAAGGTAAGGACTGCCCAGCAAGTGAAATTTTATAAGCTAAAAATTAGAATTTTACTTGTCATTTTCTAAAATCATAATTTTGAGAAAGGATAATCGTCATATTTGCGAAATCCACAAAGAGAGCGAATATCAGAGTAGCAGTTGATCAGTGTGTACACACAAAAAAATCAGCTGGAGCTCACAGAGCAAATTGATATGCGACTTCTTTCTAAGTAAGTCTTTCTACCATGCTGCTCGGCTGCTGCACCCAATCTTAGGGATTCCCCTTTTGCCAAATCCCCACTTTAACCCCTGGTTGCAAATCAATTTCAGTGGATTGAGGTTGAGTGCAATGTTGGTAATCGTTCCTTTCTTCCCATCCAGGATGATGTTTTTGGTCCCCAAGGGATGCAAAACTACACTTTGGACCCTGCCAGAAAAGTAAGTCTACTACCACCAGACTGTGGTTAGCAAATACAAGTTTGTTTAGAGTAAACAAGATGTTATGCATCTTCTATTCATCCAAACTGATAGTTTTGCTACATGGGAATTAGGGATAGAAATTCCAAGCAATAAAACCTGCTGATTGTGTGTGATTATTTCTTAGGTGCCTTTGATGAATGGTCAGATGGGTCCTTCGGCTCGTCCTCCGATGAGCCAGTCGTCCATGGCACGTCACCCTTCCAGAGAGCAGCTCATTGATTACCTGATGCTCAAAGTCTCCCAGCAGCCCCAGGGGCCTTCACGAATTCCACTTGAACCCATCCAACAAGAGGTGAAGGATGGATTATTACTCAAAGAAATATGCAATTCAGTATTTAAGGGAATTACGTATTTTCTTAGAGAAGCCTCTTTCCATTAGCTGAGGTGTTGTCATTATGCCTCATCGTGACTGACCCAGACATTTAAGAATATCAGACCGATTTGATGACTGGCTAAATTCCATATTGAGCTTGTGCCAGCCCCTTTTTTTGAAACTTACACTGCTGTTCCAAGTTAAGCTTGTTCCTACTCCCACAAGTCTGAACTTGGCGTTCTCAACCAGAGACGGTCCAGTAAAAATCCAACTGTTGAGCCTCAGGTTATAGTTTCAGTTTTATTTAGTTTCTCCTTCATCCTTTATGGTAAACTAAGCTAACCGCTAGCTGCCTGCTGAATTGCATTAAATAGGCCAGATGTTATTACACTCAAAGAGTCTATGTTAACCCTTTTAGCGTATTGCAGTTGATGTGGTCTGAAAGTGACCTAGACTTCTGCACCTCCTCTGAGCTGTGATGGTAGACTCTGACTGTACTCGTCTGGTGGTTTCATTAGTTTTTCCCCTGCCACTTTAAATTAGTTCGGTGTTTGCTGACATTGAGAACCTGATATTCTTGTTCACTCCAACTGAATTTTAGTAGCTTTCTTTCATTTACATTTATCGTAGCTGGCACTTTAAGTCGAGAAAACTTTCTCCTTTAATTTTACGACTAATGTCAATATATTGTATCGTAACAGTGATCATGCGTAATGAAAGTGTGTGGGTGTGTTTCAGATCCGTGTGAAAGTGGAGAAGAATCCTGAGCTGGGTTTCAGTATATCAGGAGGAATCGGAGGCCGGGGAAACCCCTTTCGTCCTGATGACAATGTAAATTAATACCTTGATTTTTATTTTTATTTTTTTTGTCCCCCTCTTCCAAAGAAGTCAGTTCTTTTCTGAGATTTTATATCTTATTGTTATAATTTCAGGGTATATTTGTAACAAGGGTTCAACCTGAAGGACCAGCATCAAAAATTCTTCAGCCTGGGGATAAAATCATCCAGGTACTCTGCTGTCTGTAGGAATCAGTGTTTTGAGATTAATGTCTTTGGAATATTAACCAATAATCTAATCTACCGTTTTCTTCTCCCTCCTCAGGCAAACGGATATAGCTTTGTAAATATCGATCACGGGAACGCAGTGTCCCTTCTGAAGACTTTCCCAAACACTGTGGACTTGATTATCGTAAGAGGAATCCAAGCATAGACTGAAACTGACCTCAAATAGAGTGTGACATATGGGAGAAGAACTGAAAAGCATACGTTGACTTGTCATATTTTTGTACTCAGAAACTGATCCATTGCTACCTATCGGGACTATTTATAGTAGAAATCATGGGAGCCTTGATTAAATGGGAAACCACTGAATGTAGTGGATCAAAGTGAGACAGCAGAAGAACATCTGCAAGTACGAGTCCTCAAAAGGCCATCACTGTGGAAAATATATATATATATATATATATATATATATATATATATATAATTTTTTTTTTTTTTTTATACAAAAGAAGCTGAAGATATGACGTCACTTACTGTGGTCTCTGTACAGGTCATCTTTTTTTCTTTTTTCTTTTTTTTTTAAACCCCAAAACTCGTCATGAGTGGATCAGGAGTTTGATTTCACTTCTGCAGATGGATATTAATCTGACCACTAGGGGGCAGAGCTCCTTCTCTTCTGCCATCCAGTTTGCCTTTTTTTCTTTTCTTTTCTTTCTTTTTATTTAAGATGTTGAAACCATTTTCCAGTCTGCTTGCGATCTTAACTGGAGGACAGTGTTACGTGCTTGCTATGTAGAGACGAATGTGGATCAAGGAGGCGTTTGGCTTTGTTTTTTGTGGGAGAGATGCCCCCCACCCCCCATCCCGTTTTTCTTTTGTTCTTGCAAGATCAAACCCTTTGCTTCCACATACCTGCGAATCTCCACCATCATACAGACACTTCACTATTTCAGCTCATCCCTGACCTCATCACTCCAACTGGACATATCACATTGCCACATTGGATTGTGGAAATCTGCAATATAAATGGAGCTGAAGAAATGCACCCTGCATGCGATCACATAATGGGACAGGAAATTGAAGGCATATAATAGTTGGGTTTGGTTAATCTGCTTTGCTAGTCTTTCATTTAAAATACAGAAAAACACAGATTATTGGGAAATATTCATATTTGGTTAGTAGGTAGATTGCTGCAGATGGGTACATCAAAGTTGTTTCCTTGTTTTTAGGTGCATTTCTCAAATCATGAGAGCTGTTTGACGCAGAGGACATATGTGGTGGTTATGCTAGTTTAACCAAAGCAAGTTTAGAAACCGTGGACAGACGGTAAAGAAAAGCAGGAGGTATCTTAAGAGAGACTTGAGTCATGTTTTTAATTTTTATTTTTAGGGGCTTCCTCTTTCAGGCAGCCGACAGTGAGCTGAGAGGGTTTCAACATCTGGCAGTTTTATTATAATTTTTTATTTTTTTTAAATGGACCATAGGTTGCCTTGTGTGTCTATAAAAATGTTTAGCCATTGTTTTAATCACCTTTTTGTTTTGTTTTGGGGTTTTTCTTCGCTGTACAGAGAATAGATTTAGGAGAAACCAGTTGTCAAGTGCCATAGACCTTGAACTGTTTGAACAGGGTGGTGGGGGGACCTTTGACGCCAGAACCCAAGCAATACTCACATATTCACAACCTCCTGAGTACGTTTGCAGCATAATGGCTTAGAAGCAATATTTAAAGCCTTTATTTTCATTCACACAAAAAAATCTTCTTTTTTTTAAACAACACAACCTTTTAGTATTCCCTGATGATTTTACATGATTTTTTATATTGTGAAAAGAATCTTTTTGTAATGAAATGGCACAGGAAATAAATATATGGTAGTGTTTCAAAAAATGATTAAAAAAAACAAACAAAAACTCTGCGTTGTGTAAGAGCAGGTTTTAGCGTGTGTTGCGTAGCATACCGTGTCTTCTAATGTTTTAATGTAGGTCGAAACATTTGTAATGTTCGTCACCGAAGGAAAATTGTGGTTTTTAAAGCAATGTCGTCAGCTTAAAAAACTAGGCTCTGATTGGGACAGTGAATGCGTCATTTGCAGCCGCACATTTGTGACCACTGAGTTGTACAATATAAATTGCATTTTAATCCAGCAGTGTTTGAACAAGAAGCATTCCCTCGACTCACGACGGCCGATTAGATTAGGAGTCGTCTGCTGTGCTCTTCTTGTACGTGGCAACAGTGGGAAAGTATTTGATTCATGTGGCACTGACAAACCAAAATGACAACACTGTGGAAATTGACGACATTTTTATCCCTTTTAATAAAATAATATTTAGAATATCACGCTGATCTAAATGAAGCTGTACCATTTTAGTTTTTAAATTCAGTCTAGTTTTGGCAACTTTTGTTTTCATGAAAGTGACAACATAATGTGCTTCTGACATTTTTAGTTTCTCACAACCTGTTTTTTGTTTTCACACTGATGAGATTATTGATTTTATTTGTTTTAATTTTGTGGGTTGTTTTCTGTTCTGTCTCTGACTTTTAATGGGAAATGGTTAATGGTCACTTTATAATCATGGCAATAAATAAAGTCTGACATTGTAGACAATCTAGGGAGATCAAACTTGTTTTCATGCTTTCTTCATCCATGTTGGTTTGTTTCTCACGCTCCAGTTTTATTTATTTAGCAGCCTTCTTTGGATTTCAAACCTTCCTAATCAAACTGTAAATACCCTTAAAAGGTTTTAGAAAAGAGGTCATAATGGCATTAATGACTTGCGATTGTAAAACCAGCAATAAATTGCAATTCAGAGGCACCAGTTTTAATGTATAGCTACTCTTTCTAAATGGTCACGGTGAGATGATGATCATGACGATGATTGATATGCATTTATCCAACATTCCAGATTTTGTACATAATTACCTGTTTCTGAAGTAACCTGTGGAAAATAAACTAATGCTGTTTAACACAGATTTCTGTGTCGTTTTCTTTTATTATCCTGCGAGTTTATATAAAAGGATGAATGCAAAACTGGGATTAGATTAACTGGATCACTACATAAATAACAGATTGTACTGTTAAGTTTTTGGGGAGTAATTTTGCCTCTGTTTAAAATCCACTGGGATGGTAAGCAATCAGTATCATTAAAGTACAGACCTTTGGCTTACATTGAGTAGGTTTAACAAAAGTATTGATTGCATTGCCTGACATTTTTAGTGCAATTCTAACGTAACTAATAATTACTTTTTTGTAGTCAATGCTCCATTTTCAAAAGGCTCAGAAGTAATTGGACAGTTGATAAACGGCTTCATGGCCACACGAGGCTCGTTATTTAATGACAAATTAAGCAGATAAAAGTTTAAGTTGATTCCATTTGTTGAACTTGTATTTGACAACTCTTGGTAAATGGACTGGTTCTTGTATAGCGCCTTACACAACTTACCTCATACACACAAGCACTTTTCTTCCTATGCTCTATGTAAGTGCTTCTATCTACCATTCACACGCATTCAGAATCTGATAGATTCATCTGTGAGCAACTTGGGGTTAGTATGTTGCCCAATATTTGGCATGCAGACTGGAGCAGACAAGGATGGAACCACCACCTTTCCAATTAGTAGGTGACCTGCTCTAGCACCTAAGCTACAGCCACCCCACCCACTCAATACGGGGTCCAAAGAGATACCTATACAAGTGAAGGAGGCCATCTTTAGACCAAAAAACCTAACAGATTTTTTTTTTTTTAGAAGTGGTCGAATCAACAATCTGTTACTTGATTAAAACTGAGAAATGCACTGGCCAGAAAGACCACCGAAGACACCTGGTTACAATCAAAAACAAGAAGGTGCGATTAGATTTTGTAAGAAAGCATCTAAAAGAGTCAGCACAGTTCTGGAAACTGTTCTTTGGATCGATGAAAACAACATAACTTGTACCAGAATGATGGGAAGAGCTCATGATCCAAAGAAGATCACATCACCTAGCATAGCGGATGTTTGCTGATGATGTGACTGCTGACACAAGCAGCAGGATCAAGTTGCAAAACTAGTGGGATGGCAGCACAAGCCAGGATTTTCCCATTCAAAGACGTGGGATTTTCTTCAGTGGCCGAGCGTGTCACCAAATGTCGGCACAGTATAGCATGCTTTCCAGTAACTGAAGGCAGCTGCAGTAAGAGCCTGGCAGCATCTCAAGGGAGAATGTGGCAACATCTGTGGCTTCTACACTTCAGGACATTTATCCAAGTATTAAAAACAATCTTTATATTAAAAATTATGTCAAAGTTGTCCTCTGAAAATGGGTGCAGTGTATCAAAGTGTCATTCATAAAGAGTCAATGTAGAATTTTTGTAAAAGCCATTGAATTAACGGTAAAAATCTGCAGTTCACTCACATCTTGATTGTGGACCTCACTGTACAGTATAAATACGTGTGTGTGTGTGTATGCGGATCTCACACGTCATGTCAATTACACACACAATGACATAAATATATGCTTCTTTAATGCTTTTGTACAGATATAGGTTCGGACTTCATGAAAACAAAATTGCTATACATGTTTATTTTTTGAAGGTTATGTTTTTGGCTGCACTTGGGTGCATTAGTGTCATTCTGTCTTTAAACACAATAGCTCGAAAGGTTTTTAATGAATTCTGAAGATGTATACAATCACACTATCTGCATTTAAGTTGTTTTTCAAACGTTTAACTTCATCTGTTATCCAGTGGATACTAATATTCAGTATTTTCTAATTTAATTATTGCTGTGGCGATCTTGGCACAATATTTTACATAATTTCCTTAGGGATAAAGTATTCTGAGTCTGGTTATAGAATATTTTGAGAAGCCCTGGCTTCACTGAGGAAGTTTAAAAAATGGAAATACAAATTTCAGTCGTTCAGTATGTACAGAGGTGCTGTGACGTTTGGTTAAAGATGGTGGAATTTAAAATGTTTAGATTTTCACTGGGAGTGACCAGAATGGACAGCATTAGAAATGAGTACATCAGAGGGACGGCTCAGTTTGGAGAAAAAGTTAGAGAGACTCGGCTGACGTGGTTTGGACGTGTGTAGAGGAGGGATTGTGGATATGCTGGACAAGAGATGTTGAAAATGGAGCTGTCAGGCGGGAGTAAAAAAGGAAGACCTCGGAGGAGGTTCACTGATGTAGAGAAGGAGGACATGGAGAGGGTTGGTGTGACAGAAAAGGATGCTAGGAAAAGGTTGTGAAGGAGGCAGGTGATCCACTGTGGTGACCCCTTAAGGAAGCATCCAGAAGAAGAAGAAAAAGATAAATGAGTAACTAACTAACATGGACACGTACATTCAAATTTGTTGGCTGTATTAAGTGAATGTCGTAGTCTCATGTTATTGAAGTGACCCATGAACTCCACTAAAGTCTATAAGTCTTGTCGATGACCAAGTCATTGTGATATGCTGCTTGGCCCTAAATATTTTATTCCTGTGCATGAATAACTTGAGCATATCGGATCCAACATGCTGTGCTACTTCCACTTTGAACATCAGTTGCTTGATTCCTTTTCTTCTTTTCACAGTCTGCAAGGTTTAATTTTCCTATAGGTACAATTATGCTAAAAATTGTTATCATTGACATTTACTTTATTTATTGAGGTGAGCAATAAAAGTTAATTTTGAACCAGGTCAGTATTGTCCTAAAATAGTGACTTCTATATATAATCGCTTATACTGGTAACTGTAATCAAAAGGATTTGCGAAGGGCTTACATATAAATGACAGATAAAACCTAAAAAAAGACCTGTTTTTGCAACTATCTTTAAGATTATTTTATATTTTATTATTATTATGTATTATTTTACCTATATTAGAATCAATCCTGTCCTTTTTGGCCACTTAAAATATCTTAATAGGACTGTATTGTTATATTTCTTGCGATTTCTGCTGCCTTCTTCGCCAGTTGACAGAAATGACAATTTTTTTTTTCTGGCTTGATATCGACCATGAGCGATATGGTCAACGAATCATTTTAAACTGATTAAATGCAGTGTACTATACAATGTACCAGGGGGCGGTAGCGGACCTCAAAGCGTACTGTTCACGCCTGTTGGGAATAAAGAGGAAGAACCCCTGTCGCTCCGCCTTCTTGGATGCTCTGTGTATTTAACACAGTAGGGTAACTGAAAAATAAAAATAATTTTAATTTTTTTAAAAAAACGTTATTTATTGCGTCGCGTTTAGTAGTTTGCACAATGAGCGGGATACCGGGGACACCCGTCGTCCAGATAACCAACCTGTCCTCGGCCGTGAGCAGCGAGCAGATGCGCACTCTCTTCGGTTTCCTGGGAGACATCGAGGAGTTGCGGCTCTACCCGCCCGAGTAAGAGCAGTCTGCCTCGGCATGGCTAGTCAAGCAACTCTGCGGACTTGCGGCCTTGTCGCGGTTCTTAAATTATAAACTAAAAAGTCCCAGATGAAACAAAATGAAATGACTAACCCGCGTTCCCACGCTTCTTTCTCTCTTTTCCTTTTCCCTTTTTTTGTTTACAGCAACGCCCCCCTCTCTTTCTCGTCCAAAGTGTGCTACATAAAGTACCGAGACCCCTCCAGTGTTGGTGTGGCGCAACATCTCACTAATACTGTGTTTATTGACAGAGCTTTGATAGTAGTACCATGTGCGGAAGGTGAGTGCAGGCCTTTACGTTTAAAGAAACAACCTTGACTTTGTTATGACCTCCTTCCCCTGAATTCAGTTGTTGTGGTTGAATTCTGGGTTATTTTTTTGTAATTGTGATTATTTTATTTAATTTTTTTTAACTCACATGAAAAATTGTCGAGTTGTGCCACTGGTTAGGTCTTTTTTTTAACTGTTTGTGTACAATTATTTGGTACAGGTTAGTGGTTGTATCGCCACAGCATTTGCACAAAAAAAAAAAACAAATTCCCATAGCACCGAGCTAGGGTCTCTTGTTTGGTTTCACGAAATGGTTTCCACACAGGCCATTAAAGCTAGGTTGAATGTTTTTGAAGCTGAATCCACACTATAAACACTGGACTGCCTGCAGAAAATAGTTTTGTGCATATTTTAAATACTGTTTGATGGATATTACTCAATAACTCACCCTTTTCTCTCTTCATTAAAAAAACATAGATACATATTTTTATTTGTTTTTGTTTCGGTGCTTCTTTTCATTAAATCTCCCTCCCTCTTTGGTGCCACTGTTGTTCCTTGTGTACAGTCAAAATGATATCACCTCTGACTTGATGCTTTTTGTCCACGTGACTTGGTGCTGGATGGCTACTGAGTTTATTAATTTGGTTTTGTATGTTTTTTCTGTGTGATTATGTGTGCATATCAGATGACTAGAGTGGCCCAGCTGTTACACTACTACACTAGCCTGAGTCAGGCATTGTTTTCCAAGCCACTATCCCCGATCGGGCCAACGCAGCCTTCAAGGGGGGAATGTGACCAGGAGAATAGCCCGCTGAACCTTCCAAGATGGACACCTTGTCTCTTTTTATTTTTTTTTTTATTTTTTTTCCTTTTGAAATTTTTTTCTTTTGGTTTGTTTCCTTTCATACTTTCCCATGTTGTCCACTCTCTACTGTCTCTATCCAGAATACTACAATATTGCTTATCTCTAGCGTTGTGTTTATATTTGTTATTTTGGTTTGTTGTTTTGATTATTGTCCAACCCCCCCACCCCCCTCTCTCTTTCCGCTACAGCTGCAGCTTGTGTGTGATTGAGTTCTGTCCAGGTTGCTACGGCATACCGATGGGGATGTGTGTCACACATGGGATGCTAGGAGGATCCCTAACACTTTACTCTCTCGTCCACTACGCCTCGTTGTAGTGAGGGGCTAGTCTTTGTGAAAAAGTGAGAGTCGGCAGTGAAAACTTTACCTCATCGGAGCATAAAATTCTTCAAGCTATAAGTGCACTTCACATCTGTAATTCAAGTGTGTTGTAAAAGGCAGCAGTTAGGGCTTTTTCCTCATATTCCTGCTCTACGACTCTAATGTGGATGTTTAGTATTTAGCAGTGAGTCGAACGCATTAATGCTTTGTGACATTAATGCTCCTTTTTTCCCCTTCTAACATTAGAAGGGGAAATGTGTCATTTTTATGCTCAGTGCCACCAGCTATGATGTGATAAACCTGTAGCTGTTTTTTTTTTGTTAACTTCTGCACCAAAGAAGGAGATTAGAATGCAGAGAAGAGAAAAAAAAAAAGAAAATTCTAATTAGTTGTTTTTTATAGCTAAGTTTTGGCTAACCTTTCCTACAGTTCTTAAAATTGTTGTTCTTTTCTGTATCTGATGTTCTGTGTGCTATTAGTGATGCAGCCATTGGGGTTGTCTTGTGTTGCACACCTTTCCAACACTCCGAAACGATCGCCCCCTCCCCCCACGGAAAAGCGTCCATGCTTGATATCGTATGGTTCATGACCAATATGTTTCCAGTACAGGTGACCCATACATCAAAGTGTTGACTCATTCTCTGCATTGTTTTGTTTCTCCTTTCTTCCTTTCTTTATGTTTTTGAAAAGAGACCAAGGACAAAATAAGTTTTCTTTTTGTTTTTGAAAAAGTAAGGATTTTCATTGAGAATAATTCAGATTCACTGAGAGAAATGTTTTTTTTTTTCTTTGTTTTTTTTTTTTTTAATAAAAGCAAAGTAAGGATGCTCGGTCTCCAGCATATCATGAGTAGACAGTAGAAGATTTGTAGGCTGTATGGGAAGTGTATGCTCTCTTTCTCTCTAGAGTACAGTGGGCTAATTGTGCAGACATAGAGGAGACAAAGAGGAGAGTTTTTCTATTGCCTTCACTAATATCTGCTTTTGTCCTGCAGGGAAAATCCCAGAAGAGGCCAAGGCTTTGTCACTTTTGGCACCTGCCACTCCAGTTCCCAGTCTGATTCCTGGTGGGGGATTGCTGCCAATTCCTACTCCAGCTCCACTTCAGAATGTAAGTCTGGCCACTGTCATAATTCTTGTCTGCCTGTTATTCATGCAAGTAAATCATAATATACAGTTGCATGTCATCAGGTAGTGATTTAGGGAGTGCCTCATTCAGTTTTGCTTTGTGGTCTACTGGTGAAGCATCAATTTTCATTATCACACAGTAGCAGTCATTAAATTCAAGAATTCAGAATTTTGATCGAGATTAACACTAGGAAGTGTCATTTTGACCCCATCCTACAACAACAGCAGAGAGGACAAAGATGTCAAAGTTGTTAATTTTCATCTAATTTTAACTAAAATTGGACAATACGAGTATTTCAGATTGTTTAATGGTTTGTATGCCATGAAAATGTGAGAGGGTGGGGTTTATTTTACCAGAGTTGCATGATTTTTATAAATTTCATGAGGTCAGAATGATCCATTCTAGTGTAAATCATGATCACGATTTTACTTCACACTGTTGAATAACTATTACCAACTGATGTTTAAAATGTGTGCTTCACCAATAGAACACAAAGCAAAAACAAATCAGGCACTCTAAATGATACGTCATGATACTTTCCCACAGCGTGCAGTTTTAAGTTTCCTGAAATAATGTGGATGAGTAACTCTATGCTAAAAGACAGATGTGCAATATAATTCGTATGTGGAGCCGAGTAGAAGAGCTTGTCTCCTGAAGCAGATCATCATCTGCTGTTTAGAAATACTTTGGCTTTACTGAAAACTCACCACAAACTGCAGGATAAAGAATGCATGACTTAAAGAAAACAGCGGTGTGGTTGCTAACGTGGATCACCTGCAGTCGGATGTCCGTAAAAGCGAGCCTGTGCAAGGGTGCAGTGGTGTGGCTAACAAATGCATTGAAATCGCCAATTTGATGTCATTCTGTGTGGTCAAACATGTGAACTAAACATCGTAGAGTCACCGCGGCTTTAAGAAAATGGTAAATGGAACAATAATTGCACGTGTGAATAACGGCTCTCTGGTCCAAAGTGTCAAAACCTTTGCAAAGGTGTTAGTGTGATGATGATCTTAGTTTTAGTTTTAGTCACGTCCTCCGTGTAGGAAACAGTAAATTGAGTTATTTTGTTTAAAGGTGTTTCTAGGTGATACACTTAAGTCATGCTAACAAATAGGGCTGGGCAATATGGCCTAAAATTCATATTGCGATGTAATTTGAACGTAATGATATATATCATGATATATTCTTTTCTTCTGTATAACGTATTTTCAACACTATAAGGCACACTTAAAATCCTTTAATTTTCTCAAAAATCGAGAGTGTACCTTATGTATGAATTCTGGTTGTGCTTACTGACCTCGAACCGATTTTGGTGTGCAGAAATATGTTAAAAAATGTTTTAGTACAACTTTGGTAAGCCGCACTGCTTGATGGATTGTCAGAGCATTACGGCTGCCGTAGTGAGGAGCTTTGCGGAGTAATCTGGGTCCAAAACTCCGTCTGCTTCAGGTCCCAAAGTCAAACGAACACTAAGAGTTAAGAACGGTCTAAATTATTTCATCTTTAATAAAATCATCAGTGTTGCTGCTTTATCGGGTGTAACAATTAAGTTTAATATCCATGCGTCCATGAAAACAGAATTTATTAAATTTAATGAAGTTAGAAGTTAACAGGAAGTTTCCACCTAAACATGACATACCATGTTCTGACTGAGAGATTTTTGAAACTAATTAAAACGTACAGCTCTGCTACCACTTCCAACATAAATGAAGACAGAAAACTAAACAGCAGTGGCGTTTGCAGGGTTACTGAAGTTGGACTACCTGCTATATAATGTTGTGCTACGTGATTGCTAGCGACACAGCTATGTTAGCATAACATTAGCACAGTGAAGCTGGAGGATGAACGGCAACTTTTTTCCACTCGACAAAAGTTAACGTGAGGGATTCTGGTGGTCAGGGACAAATGCAGTCGTATAGCAGGATGCTTATACACGGGGCAAACGTCAGTCAGGAGAACAATACGAGGTTAGATATTAATATACTGCAACAACATGGGAATAGAGCAGCTGCAAGAGAATTCAACATTAATGAATCAATGTTACGGAAGTGGAGGAAGCGCAGTTTTTGGCTTTCTCCATATTTCATAAGTGCTTCATCTCTTTGCTATGACTGTCGCCCGCCATAATTTGCAGATGATAATGGTTGTAGCTGCTGCGATGCTTTCGACCAAAACAGGCGCAGCTTGATGACATCATCAACATGCGCTATCGCGATAGAGCGGTATAGAGATTGACAGACCACGTGACTTTCGCGCATTGCATGCCGGGAACTCGTGGCAAAACAATCCAAGTACGCATCAAATGCAAGCATTTGCAGCACCGCAAAACATTCATTCTCCGGTTCCAATACCTTCTTGCTTTTTCTTTGTCCCCCAAAAAAGTTATGTACAAAACGAAGGAGAACAATGCCGGTCCGTACAAAGACAGACTTGATGAAAAGTCAAAGAAAAGATACGAGGAAAAAATCAAAGGAGTGAAAGGGTTAGACCCTTACGAGCACACAGAGTGGACAAAATACGTTAGCGTATAATACGCAAAATACGCTCATATTTGCAATTATACGGTTCTTGGAGTGAGTGCATACATTTATGAAGTTCAGTAACTTCAGGTCACTGCAACAAGCCCAGGTACAGTTTAACGACTGATAGGTACAGGACCTTGAAATGCACCATGTAGAACGAAAGACCATCGTACGTATCATAAGTTTACCAGTCTCACAAATCGTCTTCATAAATACACATTCGTTAACCGTTTATTAATAGGACCTTTCAGCTCAACGGTAATTAATTAGTAGTGGAAATCATTTCTGGTACGCGTTACAGAAATGTAGCAGTCACAATAATATTGTATGCTGTAATCGTACTGGGCAATTAGCAGAGGTGGAACCAAGTCATTGTTTTGCAAGTCACAAGTCAAGTCTCAAGTAATGTCAGGCAAGTCAGAGTCGAGTCTCAAGTCACTGGTGTAAAAGTCCGAGTAAAGTCACAAGTCTGAAATTTTGAATTTCAAGTCCTTTCGAGTCTTTAAAAAAAAAAGAAAAAAAGAAAGAAAGAAAAGAATGTTGCAGTTATATGCTAAATGTAAATATTAGACCATGTAATTTTTAAATCTGTGTTTTTCTCAACACATGACAAAATAGTGAACTTAGAAAATATACACAAATTGTGAAATTGCACCTCTATAAAATGCAGCTCAATTAAACTTAGCTCCTAGAATAATTTTCACCGACAGTTCTGAGATAAGCTGCATGTTATTCTTGGATGCGGTTGTAGGACCGGCTTTAAAATCGCATGACAAAAATATCATACACATTTAAAAAAAAAAACTGCATCACCAACGTAGCCTGGACAACATTTGCTAGTTAGATGAAGTCAGCTATCTCATCGTAGCAAAAGAGAAGCACCACCTACCGTTCTTTATGAAACTTCAACTGTTGGAGAAAGTTGGAAGTTGTTCCATCTCTGTCTGCGATTCTCTTCTTGCATGTTTTGCATATTGCATTTCGGTTTTTTGTTGACTACTTTATAGTTTATGTACCTGGAAAAAATAACTCCTTGCAGCATTTTTGAGCGTTTGTTTTTTCTTTTCTTTTCTTTAAAAATCTGGTTAATTTGATTGGCTGTGCTACAGCTCACGCACACATACGTACGGAGTGTGGTTTGAATAAATGAATTGAATTAATGGTGCGTGCACACTTTCTTTTTAATATGCATGTTAAATTTTATATTTGGGGTGAAATATCAAGTCTTTTCAAGTAAACCGGTTCAAGTCCAATTCAAGTCCCAGGTCATTGGTGTAAAAGTCCAAGTCAAGTCACGAGTCTTAGAACATTTTTTCAAGTCAAGTCTAAAGTCATAAAATTAATGACTCGAGTCTGACTCGAGTCCAAGTCATGTGACTCGAGTCCATAGCTCTGGCAATTAGTGACACAAAAAAACTGTTTTATCCTGTGAATAAAAGTATATGTTTTTGTCAATGTACCAGGGTAATAACAGAAGCAAAACGCAATATTGTGTCAGGACAATTTACTATTTATGCACAATAAACAAAGGAGCATAGCGCGACAATTTCTGTTCAGCGCCAGACTTATTTGTAACCTATATCACCAATTATGTTATGAAAAATGACGTATTAACTACTACAAAACACTGACCTTTGTGGGAATGCTTGGAACAGGTTAACATGTGAGCTGGAGTGTTCTGGGACATTATATTTGGTCTTTGAATGGCTGCAATCCAGGCCATCCGTTGCCCCTTTGTTACTTTGGAAACGTGGCTCGAACAATTTCTCTTCAACGACGTAATCCGATAAAAACCGATCTCTTTACCCGTCGTCTTCCCGTGGCTGTCATGCGACCGGCTATTGCAGTTAATAATACAACAGCTTCTTGCCATTTTTTGTGTTTCTTTTTATCGCTGTGTAATGTAATTTCAATTGAAAGCCTGCGTGCGCTAGTGCCTCTTGCCCCGAGTTCCCAGAATTCTTTGCGGTTTTACCCCTGAATGACGTCACATTTTCAATCTCTATAATCTCTATCGTTGGCCAAATTTATATCGTTTCTATCGCCCACCCCTACTAACAAACACCTTTTGTTGTTTGCAAAGGTTAACTAACAGGAACTGTAGCAGTGGTTGATTTTGGTACTTTTATACTTTTACTGTATTTTATTTGTGTTTTGGGGGACAAATTTTATTTTGCTGCAGATATTTGTACATTAGCAGAAATGTGGCACAGCATGGATCTGAAAGCAGCTTTAAGTTTATATGACAGTATAATAAAATGATCATTCCTTTCACCATAATCGTGCAGTACTAACATAACCTGTGTCTTTGTTTCACACACCTGCAGCTGAACCTTCCCTTAGTGAATCGACTTCCAGCCAATCTTGAATCCTCGTCGTCAGTACTCGCCCAGCCGCCGCTCATGGGAAATGTGGATCCCTCAAAAATTGATGAGATCAGGAGGACAGTGTATGTTGGCAACTTGAACTCACAGGTAACATAAGTCTTCATGTATTTAAAGGCCATGTGACCTCATTCTACAGGCTCATGATAATATTATTACTTAATTGTTTGGGTTTGGCTTGTACCACCTTCACCATATTGAGGAAACTATAAGCTCAGTTGTAAAATTCTGGTCCAATACCGTTGTTTTAAAAATCTGTAAATTGATGACATGTACAGCCCAAGTTCTAAAAAAGTTGGTTTGCTTTTTTAAATGTAGATAAAAACAGAATGCAATGATGAGTGCAGACATCCAAAGGTTAAACAGAGAAAATAAAAACTAAGAAAAACATGTGACAAAATCTGAGAGCATTGGCAACAGTTTCTACCAATTAAATTGCCCAATTCTAGGTTCAGCAGTTTTTAAAAAGCTTTGTATTTTGGGGCTTGTATGTTTCTTTAAACTGAGTTGATCTTTTCTTTCCGCAGACCACCACTGCAGAGCAGCTGTTGGAATTCTTTAAACAGGTGGGAGATGTGAAGTTTGTCCGAATGGCCGGAGATGAGACCCAGCCAACTCGTTTTGCCTTTGTAGAGTTTGTTGAGCAAGAGTCTGTTGCCAGAGCCCTCACATTAAATGGAGTCATGTTTGGAGACAGACCGCTGAAGTATGTATTTAGTTAAAATTGTAAAATGGAAAAATGCGTAAAATAACGTGGTTTTAAGAGCCAGTTGATACTTTTGTCTTTCAGGGTTAATCATTCCAATAACGCTATTGTGAAACCCCCAGAGCTGACGCCTCAGGCTGCTGCTAAAGAGTTAGAAAGTGTGATGAAGAGGGTGCGTGAAGCACAGTCTACCATTGCTGCTGCCATTGAACCTGGTACGATATTCGGTCTACCTGCATGAAGACTTGATTAAAGTTGCTGAAGTAATTGTCGTGTACTGAGACTACTGCTTGTTCCTCTCACAGAAACAAAGAAGCGTTCCTCCAGCCGGTCTCAAAGGTCACGGCGGTCACATTCACGCTCACGCTCCCGTTCACACTCAAAGGCACGCCGGAAAAGATCCCGCTCAAAACACAGGTGACCGGCTTTTTTAACATCAGGGTTTTAGTGTTGTGTTACAATTTAGTTGTTGACACTTTTCCCCTTTTGCTTCTGTTTGAAGCAAAACATCACAGAGGTTGTTGCCGGGCAGTGACTCACACAGTTCCCGAAGCAGTCACAGGAGACGCTCTCGCTCCAGAGACAAGAGACGCAGTCGGAGTCGCTCGAGGTACGCAGGACCAACTAGTGAGGCAAAAACCTCAGTGATTTTTTTTTTCTTCCCAAAAGTCTGAATGTGTTTGTTATACTGTCGTTTAGCTCAACACATGGGACCACCTACAACATACTCCTGGAATATTTCTGGATTATTACGTGTTTAATAATAACAATAATAAAAGAATCTGATCAGCTCTAATAAGACCTGTGATTCTTGCCTTTGGCAGTAGAGGGCACCAGATTCTTAATCTTCATATCTCCCTAAATTTGCTGCTGTTTGTATGTTATTGTGGTGCAAAAAAGGATGTTGATCGTTTAACTAAAATAAGATGTGTTATTTATAACACCTTTATTTCCATGCGCTTAATAAAGTGTTGTTACCAGGGGGCACAAGCGCAGGAGTAAGGATCGGTCAAGAAGCCCTCGAAGGAAAGCCAAATCACCGTCACCAAAAAGGTAAATCCAACCATCTCATGCTGCCAAACATTTTTTGTAGGTAAGTTTTTACAGTGTTATACGATTGTAGGTTCAGTTATGTTTGCTTGAAGGTTGGTTCTTACTTTTAGAAGTAAAAGAGAGAAGAAGAGGGAACGCAGCAGGGACAGAAGGGACGGCTCCACGTCCAGAAAAAGGAGCCGCAAAGACGAGGACAGGATAAGAAGCAAAGCCAAGCCAGTGAAGGTATTACAGATTACGCTTCAGTCACAAATCTAATAATTTACAAATAAGGAATGACTCAGTTATGTGCACATTATGTTGCTTATACTTGGAGTTATCTAATTATTCCAGATGCATAGACCTGGAAGCATTTAATAATACAAGTTGCATGCACGAGCTGCGTCTTTCCGGTATGTGACACCAATCTTTTGCTGTATGGTTTAGTTTCAGCACACTTTGGTTTGCAGATCACTCTGAAAGTCCCATTCTGAATGGTTTCTACCTCAAAAGTAGTGGCATTGTTGCATGTCATTCACACCAGCACAAGTGAATGTTTCCATTCGTCTCCAACTTGAGTATCAAACCACACGACTGTCCTACTTCTGAAGTTTACTACATAGATCCCCCAAATGATAGCCAAGAGATAAAAGGTGATTTAGATTTGTGACACTTGAGCCTTTCTGTTGATAACAATCTGAATATTTGTTTGACAAGTAACAGCCAAACAAATGTTCTCCTCAAAAACCACCATCATTTCTGCAAGGTTGTTGTCAGAGACGAGCTGCAGCATCTGTATGGGTTTGTCACATATTTTGGTTAACAGCTTTGTTACATGAAACTGCAACCAGAATCAACACAGTCACTGTTAATTTAATATACAGTGAAGCTGGTACAAATATTGATTTTATTTATAAAAAAAAAAAAAAAAGAAGAAGAAGAAAACTTGTTATAAAAATATAATGCATCTTGATTAACATTTCTGCTCTTCCTACCTTTGACCTATATGTTCCAAGTAACATCAGAGCTCTTAGCTGATTGCTGCAAAGTTACATAAACCAGATTTAAACCAGTATTCCAGATTATATGCAGGCTGTTACAGGAGTGAAATATTGATTTTTAGCAAGCAGACATAATAACAAAAAGCACAAGAATCAGAATAGTTTAATGAAATTATTTGTTTACAGTTGCTCCAAGACAATAAGAACAGTAACAGACTGAACTAAATGTAATGTATTACAAAGTTACAAAATCTAAGAAACAGCTCTAATATATACAAAAAGCTCAATTATAAATATGCAGAATATTACAGAGATTAAATATATATGATTGACATTTTACTATAAACTGTAAGACATTGTTATTTTCACTGTAGAGTATGTGCAAAAGGGTGTAATTATAGATGGAGTTGTATAGGGAGAGAGCCACAGGCAGGAATCATTTCTTGTGTCTTTCAGTGGTAAATCAGTCTCTCACTGAGCATGCTCCTGTGACTGTCCAGCATGTTGGGTGGGAGGTATTGTCCAAAATTGTCCTTATCTTGGACAACATGAGGGGATGCCTCAGCTTATTCCAGATACTAATTTTTATTATCAATTAGTATGAGATTAGGTACATATTTGTACTATAAGCTTAAGTACTTGATGTTTACAACTGTCAGTTAAACTCCTGTTTGAAAAAGATGGAAGTATCAAAAAATTGTTAATGTGCACAGCATAGTTTTCCTGCACTTGAGCGTTTTTCTCTTTGAATATTTTTGTTGGTCAAAGTTGATCGTTCATTGTTGCCATTTCAGGCTGAAGCGAGGTATGTCAGAGAAGGAAAGGAAGAAAGTGACAGAGAAGGCTCCGCCACACCAAGTGAGGACATGACGTCATCACCCTGCGCCCAGCATAACGGCAGCTACAAGACTAACCACGAGGAGGAAGCATATGTTGGTGCAAAGTGACTTCAGCAACACCATGGACACTAATATTGTTCATCCAGGTATCTTATTGCCCATTGTGTACGTGCGTGAGTGTGTGTGTGTACATACAGAAGCACTGAATGGGATCTTACTTTTTTTTTCTTTCCCATTATCATCCCCTGACTGGTGACACACATGGCTCCTCTAAGTCAGCCTAATCTCACTATCAAACCTTAAGGGCAAGTGAGTGCTCATAGAGAAGGCCACACTTTTTCTGCTTAGCTATTCCACTGACCACTTTTCCTTCTTCTTCTTCTTCTGCTGCTGCTTTTATGTTTTATGTTTTATGGTATAGGTTCTTAAACTTTTGACAGCTAGTATAGTAGTCCTGTAATGTTCCCGCATTTCCAGGAAGGTTGGTCACATTCCAGATACACAGATGAGGAATAGAGGTCATACTCGTTTATCGATTCATTTAAAGCTTGATGTGTTATTTGTGACTGTCACATATTTACATATTTATTAACTGTAAAGTTCAGTACTTCAAAAAAGTTTTGAAGTAAAAATAAGCAGCAACAGTCTGCAGCAGGAGTCAAATGTTTGTCTTAAATTGCTTAGTGAGGAACATAAAGGGTTCGTTGCATGCCTGTCCTGTGTGAGAGCCAGAGTGAAAGCAGGGTTCCCATAATCTGAATATTAAAAAAAAAATAGCGTGAAATCCCATCTTAGACCCTCAACCTGAGTCTTTCTGTCATCATCATGTTGGTGTTGTTAAACAGGACATGGTGAGCAAGAAGGCGATGCAAGTAAGAAACTGAAGGTTACACTCCTACACTAGAGACTGGTTAATTGGAAGGTAGGCCTACCGTAAAGCAGCTAACTCTAATTCTTTCCCCCCACAGACTTGTACACAGTCTGGCTTGTTTTTCTCATTATTTTTGCTGCGCTGGCTGTGGTCACACAATGGCTGTGCGAGCAACTTCCCATATTTGTTTTTTTGCCTTTTCACTAAGTGAAGCAATGGCATATTATATATGTGATGCATGTTTCAGGAAATGGATAAACACAAAGTCCCTTAGAGGAATATTGAGTTTAAAATAACATTTCTGCTTATGCTGAAAAGTTCATTTGCCCCTTTGTATGTTGGTGAAGGAAAATGTGGGCTGTGATGTCAGTGAAGTTACCTTTAAGTCCCCTTTTTGCACCATATTTGTTTTATGGTCCGGGAACGGTTGCATCCTGCAAACTGCATTTTAATTTTATGGCTTGAAGTGGCATACTGACAAGATTAGAGAACGGTGTTATCTTATGCTGTGAACAGTGAACTCATTTGGTTGACATGAACACTTTTGTTTTATTTCATAGCTGTACATCATTGAATAGCTTTTTCTATTTCTGGTTAGTAGTTGCAACAAGGTCACAAAGTATCACGTCCTGCTATTGTTCTAATACTGTGTGAGGAGGAAAAAAAGTTATTTACTGTTTTATACTGTATATAAGTCACATGCCTATACTGTAAAATAATGGTGATGTGCTATAAATGTCTGTCAGCTCATGTTACTGGAGAAAGTGGGGCGATTAAAGTTCTCAGAAGCAGTCAAGAAGAGACTGAACAGGAAATGTCACAGGTCCACAAACTGCATGTAAGCACATTAGGGCCAAAAAGTGCCTACACTAAGAAAAAATATGGAGACTTGTTTAGGATGTTGAAAACTATTGAGACATTATATTAAAGTTTTAGCTGTCCTCATTAATTCATTACAGAGTATACTAATAATTAAGTAGACCTAGACCTATTTTTCTCAATTTTTACTATTTCAGTTTATTCGGTCGAGTGTTTGCAAGCTGGCCCCAGATTGAGATCTATGTGACTTTGTGTGTGTGTGTGTGTGTGTGTGTGTGTGTGTTCTGTTTTTTGAACGTGTTTTTAAAAGGATACTTTATGGCTGTGTGTGGCCAAATTCCTCTTTGCTGGATTTTACAGACCTGATTTTATGATTGATTGTATTTTGTTGCCCTGCCTTCTGCCTTTTTTTCTTTCTTTTTTTTCTTACTTTGTTTTTACAATTTCAAAAAAAAAAACAAATCTTCAGTCTGAAGTGGTCATCTTATGATAAAATGTCGTTTTAAAAATCCAAGTATTTCAGTATGTGAAGAATTTTATTTTTATAAACATTTACCCACTTCTGAAGGTATATTATGTATAAACATGTTTGACGGTTCAGTCCATGAGGAGTGGTCCTTTGATGCTGGATTTTGGACTCTATGTAAAAGTCTGGTGCCACTGTTTTTGAAGAGCTTTCATGTATAAATCCTCTTCATTTCAAATCTAACAGTACATCCGTTTCCAAAAACACTCAATAAAAGAGATTTTTCATTGACTAATTTTGTTTGATTTTTTAACTTGGGCTTTGTGTTGACTGTGCTGCACCACGAGTTCTCGATATGGGCCCAGTTAGATTATTATCTGTGCTTTGAAAGAGTAGCAACAATTCATATTTACGGATAACACTTTCACTCATCTGTGTGTGCGATATATGATCTGCCTTTAGAAATCTCTGTTAATTGAACAGTGTCTGACCAAAGTGAACACCTTGAGCTTCAACCATTTGTCTGCTGGCAAACGTCTGACCTCTGCTGTGAAATACCCCAACTTCAATGAGATAAAAAGGCACAAAATTTGTTAGACATTCATGCTCCCCAAAAGATGCTGGGCAAGAGAGCTTTTTATTTCCAAGTAAAAGTAATCTGCAAACATGATGAAAACTGCATAAGCCACAGTCGTACCTTCCATTTATTGTGGTTTAGCAAAGGTCGGCATGGCTAAGACTAGCATTTCAAGTAACACCTTATGGTTGTAGACTGCTAAGCTTTGTTTAGGCTTTCTGCAAAAGGGTAACGTAAAGTAAGGTCTTCATTATGAGAACAGCCACTGATTGAACATTTCAGACCAGCTGACAATGAACAGCCTTCAAAAAGTTTGAAAATGTTTTTGTGTGTTAAACTGGTGAATGGTGCCCTTTTTTCCCATGACTTAAGGCCACCAGATTTTGCACAACTACCTCTATTTGGTCTTTAAGTGATGACGTGATGAATCTTGCTTCCGGGTCCAAACGACTCTGCGTTTAATAAGGCTTTTGTGTTTTTTACATGTTTTAATGCTTTGTATCTTGTTATATTTAATCTCCACAAGCCCCTAAAAACAGTCAGTGATCACTGTCGGCCTCTCTCGGTTTTTATTACCACTAATCATTTTAAAGCTCCGTTTTTAAAACCTTACCATGTAACTACAGCTCAGCCCATGCAACAGTATTTTGATAACTAACCTCGTATTGTGGATGGATCAGTTGTTCTCCCGACTAAAGTTCAGTCCGTTCACAGCATCCTGCTATGCGATTGCATTTGTCCCGAACCTTCGGGAACCCTCACATTAACTTTTATTGAGTGAAAAAAGATGGCGTTCACCCTCCATCTTCAATGTTTATATTATGCTCACATAGCTGTGTCGTTAGCGATCACGTAGCACATCATTATATACCAGCTGGCCAAACTTCAGTAACCCTACAAAGGTCCCTGCCGTTCACTTTCCTGTCTTCAATTATGTCGGAAATGATAGCAGAGCTGTACGTCTTAATTTGTTTCATAAATCCCTCAGTCAGAAAATGGTATATTATATTTAGATGCAAACTAGCAAACTAGCGAGCTAACTTCTAACTCCATTAAATTTCATAAATTTGGTTTTCATGGATGCCTGGATGTTAAACTTAATTGTTACACCTGATAGAGCAGCAACGCTGATCATTTTATTACAGATGAAAGGATTTAGACAGTTTTTCTCAGTGATGCTGCAGTGATCGTTGGAATTAGGGACCTGCAGCAGAGTTTGGTCCCACGCATGGCTAATGATGTCAGACTTAAACACCGGATAGCCGGTTACTAAGACTACTTGAAGTACCCTCAGAGGATCTACTAGGTGATGTGAATTCAGCACTACGGATGATATCTACCGCCATCATTACCGAGACTAACAAGCTGATCTACACCATGGCAGCAGTGATCAGTGAGATGCTTGGCTACAAGTTGAACACCTACCTCCCTTCGTGCTACCTTTATCTTAGCCTCTAGTCTCCTTCTCCATGGACGGTACTGCTCCTTGTGGCTGTTCAACTTGTAGCCACAAGGAGCAGGGAAACCTGCAGTCAGCTGAGACTGAAGAAGTCACTTGGATGAGTGACGAAACGTTTCTCCCACAAAACGCTACGTCCAGATGAACAGAATCAACTTTTGGAGATTTACTTTCCTGGATGATTGAGAATGCATCAAGACGGTTTATCTTTTCATTATTTCCCAACCTGGAAGCAACATGAGGGAGCTCGGGTATCGATGTTACCAAACGAAGGCGTCTAGCCTGGATAGCAGCTGTGAGACGAGCTGATATCCAGTTCTCTTCCATCTCCAAATATCTGTTGGTGCTCCAGACATTTTCATTCCGGTAAGTTCTTAATATGTTCATATCACTCTTTGTAGCCTATTAGTTTTATTTTCGATGCACTCTGAGGTCATAGGAAATTAGAACAAACATCCTACTGAGTGATTTTGCAGAACTACCTTCAATTTATAGAGTTGCTAATTATTTGGCATTATTGCAGCAAACCAGCCTATGAAATGGATGAAACACATCGTGACTGAGTTCCAGCGCTACACAAGGGACCTGCTTCAAACATACCAACAACATGTTCCTGTACACTATGCTGGCCACTTGGTTATGGCGTTCCATGTATGCCTTGCCTGCTAGCGTCTTACACCCTGCTGTTATGTGCTGGATTGTCTCTGGAGCATCTTTACACAGCCTGCACCTGGGGTCTTGCCTGGTGTGATAGACCCCAGCCTCAATGGATCTTGTGCTTAGTGCTTGTTCCTGTGCTGCCATGATTAGTGCTTCCGTGCTGTCTTTCAGTCCAGCCACTGGTAGGATTTCTGGATATCAGCCACCTCCTCTATCTGCTGGTGGTACATACCGTGCAGGGGTCTGTCCTTCCATGATGGTTCCTCGCCTTCCTCCACTTTCTTGGGTTTCTGCTGCCTGAGGTATTCACCGAGCACGCTGTCAGTTGGGGCCATCTTCGTGATGTATTCGTGGATGTTCCTTGTCTCATCCTGGACTGTGGTGCTGACACTCACCAGTCCCCTTCCTTCCGCTTAGCGTACAGCCTCAGGGTGCTGGACTTGGGGTGAAACCCTCCATGCATGGTAAGGAGCTTTCTTGTCTTGGCTTGCGCCTCTGGTATTCTTGCCCATCCGGTCCCTTCTGGGGGTCCTTGAGGATCAGGACTGTCCGGCCTTCGGTTAGCCATTCCGTTCGACTACTCTGCCTAGGTTGCACTGTCGAGTGCAGATCCACTGAGCGCTCAACACAGACAGCATCGTCAGAAGAAAAGTTGATAAAGTAAATAAAAAATTATATATATATATATATATATATATATATATATATATATATATATATATATATAGAGAGAGAGAGAGAGAGAGAGAGAGAGAGAGAGAGAGAGAGATCTACAAATCAAAACAAACACACTGTGTTGGAACGACGACTACAAGA
Organism: Neolamprologus brichardi; assembly: GCF_056152115.1. Taxonomy (NCBI): domain Eukaryota; kingdom Metazoa; phylum Chordata; class Actinopteri; order Cichliformes; family Cichlidae; genus Neolamprologus; species Neolamprologus brichardi. The sequence continues at coordinate 54,491,287 of NC_142110.1, forward strand.
AAGATGCTTAAAAGCATCTCAAAAGAGAATTTTCTGCAAGTACCGCTGCTTCGCCTCTGAATGCAATCAATCTCTATACAGTCCATTGTCTTTAAATGAACTTTGTGTGTGTTTCAGGTACTGCACTCTCAAAGACTGAATGAACCAGCATTGCAGCCATGGGTCACTGTGAGCATCACAGGGAAGGTTGAAGCCGCCCACTGCACCTGTATGGCCAGAGTCGTGGAGACCTGCACCCATGTCGCTGCTCTTCTGTTTAATGTAGAAGCAACAGTTTTGATCTGTGGCACAAGGACTGTTACAGATGAACCTGCATACTGGGTTTTGTTGGGTAATGTGACCAAGATACAGTCAGTGGTTGGCCATAAGATAGACTTCTCCTCTTCAGCTGCCCAAAAAAAGGCTCTTGATCAAAACATAAACAGACCATCCATATTGAAAGGTAAAAGGAGCCGTCCTCAAAAAAGAAAAATCCCACCTGCTACTGTGGAGGAGTTGTCACTGCTATAATGCCATAATGTTTTATCTAGGGGTCTAGATTTATGCCTGTAGTGCACTGCCATGTAAATAATTTGCATTTACTGAATATGTACTGACTGAGTACCACTGTTCAAAAAATTGAATAAAGAAACAAACTAATTTTTGCCTCTTTTTTTAAAAATTAAAACTAACATTACTTTATTTACTGTATCTTTTGAAGAAAAAAAAATACCGCTATTTATACAGCAAAAGACTTAAGAATATTTAACAGGAGCAAGTTTTATTTTCCCCTGGTTTTACTACCACACTGTTCAACAAACGCAGCAAACCTTCACCATCTTATCCAGAAACCTAATGGAACAATGGATATGCTGTCTTATTATCTACACCTGCAAAGGAAGTTGTCTTCTGCAACTACTGAGACCAGTAGTAGTACAGTGTCACAGCTTAAGCATATGCATACACACTTTTTTATATGTATATATATATAGATATATATATATGTGTGTGTGTGTGTGTATATATATGTACACAATGTGTATATGTCATAACTACAACCTGAGAGACAAATAGTGATATTTGGTGATTTACAAATTCAATATTCTGATATATGTGCCAATATTTCACATATATTTTTGTAGTTGTAGCAGTCATTTATTTACTCATTTACAGTAGAGATCAGAATTAGGTGCTTGTTGTGTTTGCAGTGTCCAAAACACCTTTGACCTTTTTTAGGTACTTTATTGAATTTTAAAGGGGGAAATCCACCTGGTGATATACTTGTTTTCAATGCAATGTTCTTATCATATCATTTAAATGGGTTATAATATTTAGAATAAATATTTAGCACGGCTTCAGCAAAGATACAAAAGTTATTCTAAGTTTAAATTCTGCAGGTCTCAGAAACCTTTCCAGGTCATAATTTTATTATGAAATGACAGGATAATATTGTATGTTCACAGACCAACTATGCACAAAGCAGTTTCAGAGTATTCGGAGACATATTCAATGACCGTGGTAATGGTTAAGTGCACTTTTTGGGAGGATGTTTTGTCTTTTTACTCCAATTCCAACAACTGGCATGCCATTCTTTTGGTTAAGTTTTTTACATAAATGTGATGTAAACACTGTCTTGGTAATTCTGCTAATTTTATTAGCCGAATGAATCCATGTTGTTGGTAAACTGAATTGTTGTTCTTCATAAGCCGCAGCAGTTCTTACTTTGGCCTTTTAGACTAAGTTGTTCACGTAGTGATTTTTCCTCTTTATACTCTGCAGTTTGACCTTTATCACAAAATTGTGGACAAGTGGTCACTGTCCGAGACTGGACTGGTGCTAAATTGTCTTACGTAATCCAGTCCTGGCTTAGGATTGAATACAGTCAGGTCTGTGTCCTCTGGGTCACTTTCCATGTCTTGAGTAACGGCAGTGATGCTCTGTGGCATTACCTGCTGAAACATTTCCATCGTGGTATAGCCACTTGGAAAGGGAAAAGGAAAACTTTGTAGGTCTGTCTGCTGGGTTTCCAACAATGTGTCTGTAGTATTGTTGGGAGATATATTGCCAGTTCCATCATCTGTCTCTGTTTGGATCCAGTTACAAGTAATTCCTGTTGAATCTCCCCGTTTGTCTACGCCACAAAGAAGCGGTAGCATTGCTGGCAATATCGTGGCAGGGGCGACAGCTTCTTTCTCAATTATATGGAGACTTTTTGTTTCCCATTCTTCAGCCTTCAGAGTATTGATTGCCTCAAGGAGTTCCTATGTGACCAAATGACACACTGATGTATTTAATTTTATACAACATATTTCATCTGATGCACTGAGACTATAATAGCAGTCCCCTAAAATAAGTTTCAGGTTGTATTAGGTTTCCACAACATTAAAACTGTGTGCTTTGTCACAGCTGACACTTACCAGTTCACAGGGCCTGTCTATTTTCTGCATTGTATTGCTCTTTCCAGGATTAGGTATGCTTGGCCAGAGGACAACTTTTGCTCTAAAAAGCATTAAAGGAATAGTTAAGGTAAAGCTTGTGCACAGTGGTAGACATAGCTAATTAGCGACTTTGGTGGAATCCTGTTCCAGCTATTGGTTGACAAGTTGTACCTTTTTATTATTGGTGGTCCAAATATCAGTCCAGCAGCCAAAACTGCAATGGCTGCAATAATACTAGTGAATTTAAAACTTCCTGTGCAAATAAATAAATAAAGGCACAAACAAAAAATTAGAAATTTAATTATATGTACGGTTGATGGTTGAAATATTACATGACTGACCTTCTTGAGTCGTTGTAAAAAAGTTGGGTTCACTTCGTTTTCCTGTTCCTTTAGAGGTGAAACCTGATATCTGGACTTGGTATGTTGTGCCACTTGTAAGATCCTTTAGTTCATACTTGTTAAAATTTGCATCCACTGTAATGTCTGCAATCAAAATGATAGTTTTTGTCATAATTAGCATGTTAGCATTGTCTTTATGAGCATGTTAGCAGTGACATTAAAAGCATGTTAGTACTGACATTATAAGCATGTTAGCGTTAGCATTATGAACATGTTAGCATTGACGTTATGAACATATTAGCATTATCATTATGAGCATAGCATATTAGCAGTGTCATGGTGAACATGTTAGTGTTGTCTTTATGAGTATGTTAGTATTATCATATGAAAATATTGTCATCATGAGCATATTCACTTGCTGAAATAGCAGCAGTGGTGTTAGAATGGCTTTCCTGTCAAATGATTTTGGAGTATTTTAATACGTGAGTGGAAGACTTTTGAAAGAAATAATGTAACAGTAACATTTGATTGTAGATTATCTTTAGGTTGCTCAGCCATCTTGACAAATCAGTCCTATCCAGAGAGTTAATTAGGTTATGATGTCATAGCTACATCAAGTAGTGTATGAGGTCATTAAAATCAAGGCTAAAAACTGCAGTGTGATTACAGCATTCATTAACTTCAGGAGAACTGAGAAGAGTAAACAAAGTAGCTGACAAACAGGAAATTTAGTGAGGATAATGCATGTGCTGTAGAGCAACCAGTAGATGTGATGCCAGTGCTATTATTATATTCAACAAAATTCAGCAGTTTATGAATAAGCTTATGAGTAAGTGGAAGTGTCTTACTGTTCTCAGATTCTGTTCCCCTCAGGTGGTTCTCAGTGTAGTGAATTGTGTAACCCAGTAGGAAACCTCTGGTGTCTTCTTCTGGGATGGATGACCACTGCAGCACCATTGAATTCTGTGTCAAATTGTAACTGCTGATGTTTGCGGGACCACTCACAGGAGCTTTAAGAATGACACGGGAAAGCAATTTCAAGAGGTCAGAGTGTTTTGTTGGCGACTTGTAATGTATGTGTGTCTGCTTGTTTTGGAGAAGAGTGCCTGTGCCTTACTGCCTTCCATGAAATAAAACTTTGTGCTTGCAAACGTTTCTTCGCTGTTGTTAAGATGCTTCATGTTGCAGGTGTCCTTATTCGGTCGCACGTGCAGACTGACGGTGTATCTCTTGTAAGGCTTCAAGGGTTCTGGATATTTGAGATATCAAATGAATTATGATTGATCGCTGGAAGAAAACAAAATATATTTATTATATTTGCAAAGCAACTCAAATGTTCACAAGCAAGTAGATATATATATCTTTTCAAGTTTCCACCATGTTAGTGTTTTGGACCCAGGTTTGGGGTGCACAGACCTCTGCAATGGACTTCTGACAGGTTTGGTTTTGAAGCTGATTTAGCACTTACACAAACGCTTTTTTCAGTGTTCAAGTTCCAAGCTCTAGTATTATTTTATTTACGCATAGCTCTAATTAACAGGTATCTGCAGGCGGAGACACATACATCTATAGCCATACCAGGTATCTATGCATGTACCTAATGAGTTTTTCTAGCTCTAGAATAAGTAAATAAATACAGATTGGGACAGTACATTTTCTAACGCAGAAGCTTTAAACTCAAGTCCACAAATCAGTGGACAATGTTATGGAAGTAGTTTCCACCTTTTATAAAGAAACATATGCTTGAAACATTTGGGCCATAGTTGCATACTTACAATTAATTTTAACCGAATTAAAAGCTTTCCCTAGCCATATCCAGAGTGTTTTTCCCAGCTAAATCTGACAACATGCAGTGATCTCTACTGTCCAATATCAATCCAGTATTGTGTATAAAATCATTTAGGCAAGTCAAAACAAACTGGATTTAAACGGTGCTGACCAAAAACTCATAATATTAACATACCTTTTAAAAGAGAGAAAGTATAGTAGTTTTTGCCTTTAAGGTAAAAGGACTTGTACGCTGTTTTAGTCTTCTCTGCCCTCCACTCCGCACAATAGCACACATATTTTTTGAGAAGGAAATCTTTCCAGTAGATTTTGAAGGATATGTTAGTGTGGACTGTCACGTTCAGCTCATCTCCCATACCTGTGGATGTATACTTTGTTCAGATCTGTGGTGAAAACGACACCTTTAAGAGAGCTGTAAGGATGGAAATGAGTACTGACTGTCAATGTCTTCGCGCAGGGGTATTATTTGGCTCACAGCTGGAGAGATGCTGACGTTGTTTAAAGACTGGATGCTCACACGATAAGCTGAGTAGGAGAGAATCAGTGTGATGCTGGGCTGAATGGTGGTGATCTCCTCAATTGGGGCCTCTCCTGACTCTTTCCCAATGGTCACAATGTAGCCATCATGCAAGTCTCTGGCAGAAACCTAACAATCAAAAACAGTTTATTATCAAAACAAGCAGCTATGACTAATCAGTGCATTTACATTCACCAGCTACTAGTATCGGGTTGGCCCACCCTTTGCCTTCAAAGCTACCTTAATGTTTCATGGCACAGATTCGACAAGGTGCTGGAACCACACCTCAGAGATTCTAGTCCATGTCGACATGACATCATCACACAGTTACTGCAGATTTGTTGGCTGTGCATCCCAAAGATGCTCTATTGGATTGAGGTCTGGTTTGAGATCATGTTCCAGAAACCATTAAGAGCCGAAAGCCTGCCAAGACAATATTCCCCACCCTATTACACCACCAGCAGCCTGAAACGTCTATACAAGGCAGGATGGTCCCATGCCTTCATATTGTTTACAGCAAATTGTGACATCACAGCAGAAATTGAAATTCATCAGACCAGGCAGCATTTGTCCAATCTTCTGTTGAACCTGTGTGAACTGTAGCTTCAGGTTCCTGTTTCCAGCTGACAGAAATATCACCCGGTGTCCTCTTCTGCTGCTAGCACAACTGCTTCAAGCCTCACAGAAGAGCTCTTCTGCATACCGTGGTTGTAACAACTGAGTATTTCAGTTACAGTTGCTTTACAATCTACTTAGAGAATTCTGGACATTCCCCTCTGACATCAACAAGGCATTTTATCCCAGAGAACTGCTGCTCCATGCGATTGTCATATTCGACATTTTTTGCGAGCAAACATTAAAACAGGCGTACCTAATGAAGTGGCTGCTGAGTGTTTTCTACATTGTGCTTTTTGTTTAATAGCATGTTCTCAGAAGATGTTTTTGAAGAAAAATTACCTTCCAGGTTATTGAAACAAGGCGAGAACCCTTTTCATTGGCGACGTCAGTTTCTTCAAAGTTGACGATGACCGGCTGTGATGTCACCTCTGAAAGAGCAAACTGGGTTGTTTTGTTTTTTTTACTTCGAACATAAGCAGGTAATCCTTTATCCGGTTTTAGGAGAAAAACAAAGTAGAAAGCAAACACTAACCTGATGGCACAGTGTAAGCTTCACTCCATGGGCACTGTGTACATTTAGTATTGGTGATGCAGTGTATCTGTAGAGCGTAGGCCACTGAGGAGTTTAGATTCTCCACTCTGCATGTAGTTTTATTCTGGGACATTCCAGGTGACTGCAAGCAGCACAGATTTCAGCGGGTGCGTTAGGGAAGTATCCGAAATAAACATCTGTTTTGTTTTTTGTAGAGTATAGTAGAAGAAACTGGTTCAGAGCAAAAATGCAAGCCGACAAAGTCACAGAGAGCAGATCACAATGCCTTCAGAAAGAGGTTAAAAACTAAAGTTTGGAAAAACAAGTACGCCTGCAGTTACAAGTAATTCAGGTAATTTGTATATCACCTGAATGAATTCCTTAATATACCTAATGTTCACCATGTACTTTCCAGAGTGTGAGTAAGGATTCAGGCTGGATTTAAAATGGATCATTTTCTTTAGCAGAAATTGATATAAAAGATGCTGTGATTTAAAATTAGACTGGAAGAGAAATACAATCAGAGCGAATGTTGCAAAGCAAAAATCACCCAGCTCATGGTGGTCTATTTTCTTTTCAACCTTCTGAGATCATATTTCAGAGAAATTTGACTTTCAGTTAGACATAATCTCATCATCTGACAACTTTAACTGTTACATGACTAAAGTGTGGGCAGTTAACGTCAGTTGGTAAGCTCTGACTCATTTCACGGAGATCTTTACGCAGACCTTTAGACGTAGGCTACTTTTTGTCTCCCTCAGATAAATGTGTCTGTCTATGAGAGTTGCTGTCTATCAATGTTTGTTTTGTTTTTTTAATCCTTTATTATGGATAATACTGCATCTGAAAGGAAAGCACCAGTGTTTTGAAATCATAAAAGTCCAGCTCAGATCATGCTGCACTTTCTAAGAATCTAAGATTCAGCTATTTCAGATGTTGTTTACATTTCAAACCTGCTTTTGAATGCCTCTTTCACTCTAATACAGTATAGTGATGGAAAACTGTCAATGGTGAAAAGACCCGAAGAGCAAATACAAGGACAGATATGGTGTGTGTTAGATTTTCAAAGTAGAAGAAAACAGTAGTTATGTATAAGATGTTAAAAGTTAAAAAAAAACCTGCCTGTCTTAGCCTGGCAGACTGCCATTAGAATTAAGATCTGAATGCACTGCTGTGACATATTTGCTTTTTCAAGTCGAGCTCTATAAAATATCTGTGGGCTTCTTTGTGATTTTCTAAATTAAATTTTAGCTATTTATTTGTTTGCTTCTGTTATGGTAAATGGTCTGTATTTGTATAGCGCTTCACTTGTCCCTAAGGACCCCAAAGCGCTTTACACATCCAGTCATCCACCCATTCACACACTGGTGATGGCAAGCTACATTGTAACCACAGCCACCCTGGGGCGCACTGACAGAGGCGAGGCTGCCGGACACTGGCGCCACTGGGCCCTCTGACCACCACCAGTAGGCAACGGGTGAAGTGTCTTTCCCAAGGACACAACGACCGAAACTGTCCAAGCCGGGGCTCGAACCGGCAACCTTCAGATTACAAGGCGAACTCCCAACTCTTGAGCCAACTCTTATTATTATTATTTCTATCATTATTCACACTACATGTGAAATATTGCAATGTCAAAGCTGACAAGCGGGGGGGAGGCCAAAACCCCCCACAATGGCTCATCAACTGCTGCACCTGTAAGAAAAAAACCCACAAATACAAACAACACCTGCAAGAGAAAATTATGCAAAAAAATAGATACACAAATCAACAGTCTTGTTGTATGTGTGTATGTGTGTGTCTGTGTCATTTCTGCTGGTTGTTATATGTATACACACACACACACACACACACACAAAACCCGTCCTCACACCACGATCCCGACTCCACCACCACTTTTCCTATGGCACAATGCAATCAGACAAGTACATTTCTTCTGGCAACCACCAAGCTCACACAAACTTGTCCATCATTGTAATGGCAAAGATGAGCAGAAACATGGCTCAATACATGGGTGGGGCCTAGAAAGGAATTGGCAGCAACTTCAGAACGAAACAGCAGCCCGTGGTTGGACAGACCAGTCACTTGAGCTTGGAAGACCAGAGTGACCACCTTGTGCACTGCTGGGATTGACTACAAGAAAGATTACGACTTACTGGCTGGAACTATACAAGACCAACAGGACCCTAAGAGCCTAAAAGGACCCTAAGAGGAATTCAGTGAACAAAGTGTGAGATGCTCTGTCTCCAGTGCTGTTCTGCATATGCTTGAACCCCTTCAATCACATCATTAACAAGATGGAGTAGTTGGCTACAGATGCCAACTATCGAATGAAGCAAACTTTAGTCACTTCCTGTACATGGATGGCATCGAGCTGCATACCAGGAGTGAACAAGATATCACTTCCCTGATCCACACTACTAGGACCTACAATAATGACATAGGAATGTCATTCAAACAAGAAAAGTGTAGTCGAAAGGCAACAAAGACACTGAGGATAGCTATAAGAACCTTGAAATCCCACAACCAACTTGTAAAGCTGCCAGGAAAGGTGCATAGTGCCGCACACCTGCAGAGAATAAGTCCGAAGAATATCTGGGCAATCAACAATTATGCCTGCCAGTCATCAGATAGCCTGCTGGGATAATATGCTCACCAAAGGAGGAAGAAGCCATTGATATAAAAAAAAAAGGGGGAATTACCTTGTATCAAGGGTTTAACCTCAAATCCAGCACCCTGAGACTATATATTAAGTACAGGAAGACAGAGAAGGACTATTGAGTCTCAGAACTGCTATCCAAGATGAAATAACAAAGATCCACATCTAAAAGATGGCAACAACTGTTTATATGCTGAGTGAATACCTCAGGCAGCAGAAGCCCTTGAAAGAAGAGCACCAAGAACATGTCCATTCATGGCATGGACTTAGTCTTGAGGTTAAAGTGGTTTACATCTCCAAACGTGGTTGAGTGTGTAGAAACAAGATATACTGGCAATTTAACAATATGATTCGGCAGCATGTGGAGGAACCATGCACAGACACAAGATTTTCATGGGCAAAACCAACATACTCAACACAGACAAGGCCACAGTTGACTATAGTCAATAAAGATGCGGTTAGTTTTGCTCATGGGGATTTATAGTTGTCTCTGATGTCTCTGATTTTTTTTAGGGCATGTCCAATGTTCCCTCTAATTTTTCATGTGTCTGAGCGAACGCACAAACTCCCTGAGCGAACCCTTGGACCACTGTGAGCAACATGGTTACATGGTTTATTAAAATAATCAAATTACAGCATTTACATTTATGTTTGACTACTTTTAATTAACTGCTTTAGCCCACTTACAATGAAAATTTAAAAAAAATCTTGTTCATGACCTGTGTAGTATGTTAACACTATTGGAAGTAAAAATAACTTGAACTCCAATTTTGAAAACACAACTTTATTCATTTATTATAAAGCTCTGACTTGTATTATGAGTATGAGTCTGTGGTCTGGGAGAGAGTCCTGTAACTCTCTGTCTGCAAAATACAGCATATAATGACCAATGTTGGGCAAATAATTATATAGTTACTTCTCCAAAAAAGTTACTGAGTTTTGCAAACAACAAAGTTTTTTGCAGCTGTTTACCTAAAAATGCAGCTAAGGCGTTTTTTTTGTTTTTTTTTTTTAAATAAACATTTCAAATTATTTACAGAACAATCAGCTGTTCTGCATCAAATCTGATGCCACACAAATTATTTGTGCCACTCCAAAAAATAATTTCTGTCCACTATGAGATAAAGGAGAACAACAGCCTGATACCTGCAGGCTTGACAACAGGAGATGTATCACTTCTGTAACACCTGTAACATTCAGCTGTCGTCTCATTGTTCTGACACACACAACAAAACTATTGACAACACTACACAATAACTACACAAGATTTGCGCTAAACATCGCAAATCTCTCGCATCTCAAAACACCGCCTTCACTCCTAAAACTTCCCCCTTCCTAAACAACTAAATGTACGTTGCTATATCATTTTTTGATTGGTCGACATGGTACATTTTTCGGCCAATAGGAAAGGTCTTTTTTGGTTTTGTTCAAAAGCGGAGTGTTTTGATGTTTTCCTTATAAAACGCCGTTTTTATCGTTTCTTCTTTTTTTTTTTCTGATGTTTTGTGCATGCGTGTGGATAACCCTCTGGTCTTTAACAGTAGTGCTCTGCAATAATGCAAATTTTTAATATCAATCGTTACCTAGTAAATAACTGACCTCATTCCATTGAAGGCTTCCCAGTGCTTTGTATCTGACAGAGTAAGACATGATATGCTTGACATCGTTTTGATCCCAGCTCACATTTATGTCCAGTTTCCCAGAGTGCCGTGTGAATTTCACATAATTTGGAGGGTCACATCGCTCTGAAACAGTCAGGAAAATTATCCCCAAAATGTCATCAATTTTTAAACTTTAAACAAAGTGCTGCTCCTTAAATTTTTATTTTTTTATTTTTTTTTTACTTACGCAGGCTCTCCGGTGAACCTTGAAAAACTGCCTTGGTGCAATTTTTTGACTCACTGTTTTCAAAAATCTGAATGATCACATTCCTTTTTTTATAGAAGTCGATCTCTTCAGGAGATTTAGTGATGTTTTTATAAACTCTGCAATAATTTCCCTTTTCTCTAGAAGAAGAAACAAGAGATGTTAATTACAAACAAGGACATTTTCATATGCATTTTTAAAACGTGTGGTTGTAAGGGAAAAAGGGAAAAACAAAACTACTCACGGTTGTATAACGAGTATATGTGTATTTTTGGATGCGTGTTTTCCAGGTTTCCACATACATCTTAATTTGGACCATGCATTTTTAGTAAAACAGTCCAAATCACAGACTCCATCTGTAAAAGAGGCAGTGCACAGTCACCATAAAGAAAGAAGAAAAAAAATGTTTTCCTGTCTCAAATCTGATTTCAAAGATTATGGGTCACCTCGGGATGACCCAGTATGTGTTTTCTTTACCTGGGTGAAGTCCACAATGCTGGTATTTGGAAGAAATCTCGTTTACCTTGCACTTCTCTGCACATGAATATGGTATGTGACACAAAATATTTAGTAAATTCATGAGAAATTGTTACAAAAGTAGATGTTTTTAATGATACAACACAAAATTTGTAAATAATATCTTACAGACAGACAGACAAACAAAGACAACTAATTACAAACTCCCTCCCTTCCTTAAGTACACCTGGCTTGGGACTTTATCAGTCTCTCGATACATTGTGAAGGAATTCTGGTCCACTCTTCTTACATTGTTGTTTTAGCACATTAAGCCTTTCTTTTTTCAGTCACTCTAAATTTCCTGCTGTCCTGGGGATCATCGCCCTGCTGCTGCATGACTGACGTTGGGCCAAGCTTTAGCTGTCCGACAGATCACCTTGCATTTGACTTGAGAATACTGCGCAAACCGCCAAACATCTGCTTTTATAGACGTGCTCACACTTGGTGATGATCCCCTTTCATTTCTATGGAAGCAGTAAGCAGTAGTTATGTTTTCACACATTGTTTCTCCATTTCATGTAACTTTTTTTGTTCACCTCCAGTTGCATTTACCTCAGTTTAAGACGTGAGAGTTATACTATGAGGGAATTTCGACACAGTCTCTCTTTTCTTTGCGTCAGCTGGTTTGATAAAACCTAAAACTTCCGTCAGATATGATGGATATGAAAATGCAGATCATTAAGTTTCTCTGATAACCCAGGCTTTCTGCTTCAGGTTCTCTACAGCTCTCATAAAAAGGGATGTTGCACATTTCATTTAACTCTTGCACCGCACAAAAAGATCACTATGAGTGGCGCCTACTCCAATCAAAGACATCTCAGATGATGAAGATAAGATGCTGGTAAAAATCTATCAAGAACGCAAAAAACTACAACAGGACAATGCAATATTGGTGCAAATTAGGCAGGATGTTAAGGATGCTGAATTGTGGGATTTAGCGCATTTAGAGTGTTAAATAAATATTTAAATTCAAGTTAATCATTTTTTTTGCTGAGTGCGCTCTCTACGCTGCTGTTTATTTATAATGGCTGCGCATTAGACCTCTGGAACCTTTAAGTGGGTCCATTTAAACAGTAAAGACCGTGTTGCTTCGCTTTAGTTGGTCAACAGATCTAAGTGAAATAAATTTTACAGATTACGACAGACCTTAGCAATGATCTAATAGATTTTACTGAAGCATGCGCATCTCATCTAAATATGCAAACTCCAGTGGGACTGCGACGTTTGCACTGCTGTAACTGTACAGATGGGCTTCATGTGCGATCTTAGTAAAATACAGCTTAACAAGCTGCACATGCAGAGAGAATTGCATTGCACTTAAAACACAAGTTGCAAATAAAACAATCAGAGATAATGTGGCACAGTTGGATGATTTCAAACCTAAACTCTGAATATAATATGCTCCAGACCAGATTACACGTTCAGCATTACCCTGATGGTAGAAAGAGAGCTGTTTTTGTGACCCAGAAATCTCTGATATTAAGCTAAGAATCAGATTTATGATTTTTTTTTTTTTAATTATTGTTACGTTGTGACAAGTACAACTGACAGAAGGTGCACTTTCTTTTTTTAAACATGACTGTATGATGGAAGTTCAAAACATTCTCCATGCAAGTGCTCTGATATAGTTATCATTTAAAAGGGAGGATCAAGTGCGAAGTTTACATGTAGGGTGTGGGGTCCAGTACAGTAAACAGAGCCTGACATACTGCTGCTCTCTTCATTAGTGATCGTGGTGGTGTAAAGCATATTTATAAGTTGTTATTTCATCGATGAAGTGAAATACACTGTTGGACTGAGTTGTTGTATTAGACTGAATGACGGTTAAAAAAAATGGCATGTGACACGCTGGGTTAAATGTGCAAATGTAGGGCAAATATAGTACTACGACTACGGTCCTTCACTCTTCATCTTGTGCCAAATGAGACAAATGCTCCACAAGTTCACATGAATCAGAATGCTGGAAAATTGCAGTACACACAGCGCTAACCAATATATGAACAGTAATAAGACAATGAATTATTAGAAATGTTGTGGTAAGCCTACCTGGAGATACTTGAGAATGCATGGAGAGTGTAGCGTAGTGAACAAGAATCAGACCTTGAATGTGAACAACAGGAGTTAACACAGAGATGTTCATGGATTTAAATCCTTCCAGAAAGATTGAGCTGTACCAAGACAAGAAGTTTATCAAGTAGAAAGGCAGATTTAAAAAAAAAAGGACACTTACCCAGGATGATATAATATGGATGGCTTGCACATGAAGAACATCTAGAGTCTGAAAAATCCAGCTGAACTTTACAACCAGCCATTTCGCCCAGGTCTGTCTGAAAGACTGAAACCAAGACGGTGTCTTCGTAACCTCACACCCACAGTCTTCTGCCATTCACAATCATGATTCACACAGTAGCTGCTCTCTCAAGCATGTGTGAGAAGGAAATATTTTTGGGGAGTTTTGACACTGAGCATGGAGGGGCGGGGTCACAGTGTGTGACACAGTTCATAGGACTCATAGACTGACAAGAAACGGTAGGTCCCCTGAAGTATGCAGAAACAGCCTTGTTTGTACTTCTTCTTTCCACAAATAGAACGGTTGAGTCGAAGATGTTGTATCTGCTCAAACAACAGCTTCTCTCTGAAGTGCAGGAGGCAACAGAAAGCAAGAGAAGTGACTGTGACTCAAAAGAAGAGCAGGGATGGCTTTGTGTGCTGTAAATTCAAATTCTATTCATGCTTTCAAAGAACTGTGTGTGATTTGAAAAATTACAAATCAATCCGCTAGGACTGGAAAATATGTTTTTTAAAATAAAAATTCTAAATCAGATCAAGTAAATCTAGTAAACGAACAGTTTGAAGAAAAGACCTACACAGTCCACTAAAAGAAAATAGAAATACTGCTTTCTGCCATTTATAGCCTACAAACACAAATATTGTAATATTTTTACATCATATTTTGGTGCTGTTTTTAACCAAAACGAGTTTAAAGGGAAGTAGAAAGCAAGAATCAAAAAGGCACTTAGTCACACACAAATTGCGTCACTAAAATAAATAAATTTTAAAAATTCACACATTTCACCTTAACTGAAATATACAAGCGGACATTTCTTAGATAGATAACATCTTAATCATGTTTTTAAAGGAAGTAAGAAAAAAACAGCATGTTTGAAGCTTGAGTCACAAGAAATGTCACGTTGGTAATTAAAAACTGCTTCATCTTATTGTAAAAATGATCATTCATTCTGTTCACAGTTAAGCTCAAACATCTAGGTGAAGTAAACAAACGAACAACGAAAATAAAAAGACATAGGAGTAAACAAGCTAACCTTTGTGCGTTAACTGCCACATGCTCTGTGAGAGACGTGTGGTGACTCAGATCGCCCTGTTTTCCAATAATCTACAGTGCCATCAGAATTTTACCAAAACTGAATGAGTCGTCTATTTACCTTCACGCCCTCTAAGCTTCTCCAGCATGTGTTTTTAACACAAGAGGTTAATATAGTGCTTCTGTGGTGCATCTGAAAAATGTGCTGATGTTTGAGAGTTAGGATATGATTGATGAGTCATTTATGACAGACTGATTTGTCAGCCACAGGATGGAGTTCGTTCGGGGAGTGTTTGCATGCGTAACCCAGGAGGTTCAGACTGTTAAACCTCATCATTGTTCCTCTTTGGAGCTCACACAAAAATATAAAAGGCTTCAAAAAGGCAGAACAGGAAAAGCTAGAGAGCTAGAGTGCTGTTAATCTCACACAGCCCAGTGCAGCTGGATCACAGCATTAATAGAAACCTGCTTTAGAGTGCAACTTAATACTTTTCCTGTTTTGCTCTTTTTAAGTTTTTCTGTATTACACTGCTTTCTGCTTCTACTCTCTAATTCTATTTTACTATAGAGAAAGTTATAATTGTAACCAATTGTATAAGTAATTAAAATTACTTCCAGCTGCAACATTTAAGTTATAAAAACAATAATGAATATATGAATCAATAATTAGAATCAAGTCACATACTAGAATAGAATAGAATAGAATAGAATAGATCTTTATTGTCACTGTTACAAGAACAATGAAACACAGTTTGGCATCTCTCCGTTGGTAGCATGTAGATTTACATACAGATTCTTTTAGGATCGGAAAAGAAGATAAAATAGACTTAAGTTTCTGAGCAGTAACACAAGTATCTACACAAAAAAGATAGATATGTGTAAGTTGTATACAAAAATATATGCCACATAATGAGCAGGTGCAATGTAAGGAGCAAGTGAGTGATCAGTGCAGTATAAGGTGCAATGTGATCAGCAGTATTGCACATTGAGTAAGGGGTAGGAATGCTGGTTGCTACTATAATAAATACAGTTATATAAATAGAGGTAGCAATGTTAGTTGCATTGTAATGTAATGAATACGGTTTATAAATGCAGTGTAAAGCTCTGTGAATGCAGCAGTAAGTCAGAAGGCTTTCAATGGTGGAGCGGTTTTTGGGGTAATTGGGCCTGACACAGCTTTCTGAGAAAGTGCAGCCTTTCTTGTGCTTTTCCTCCCTGGTGGGAAATGTATATGTACTGTATAGGATTCTGCAAAATGTGTATTTTTGTTTTACCTAGTCTCAGTGTATTTTCATGCTAAAACATTTGTATTATTACTTATATATGGTTATAACTTTTACTGAATAAAAGAATCTAGCTCATTTACAGGCCTGTGCTATCATACAGATGGTATTACATGAAAAGAGGCTGAAAAGGGTTTTTTATATTGAGTTGAGTTGAATTGACAATGATTGTTTGGTAAAAAAAAAAGAAGGTTTTTTTCACTTAAGTAAAAATCCTTATCTATTTCAAGTAATACAGATGTTCGCAGAAGAATCGCACACTTTTTAGCAAAGTAGAAAACATCTTGTGTTCGATAATAATGTATTTGCATATTTATAGATTTCATTGATTTGGATGGATTTTAAATTCTAAATCATTTAAAATGATAAACATAGTATCTTTAGTTATGGGCTAACTATAACAAGAAAAAATCAAAAGTAAAATTTAGTGGAAAAAACTAATAACTTTGCCAACTAATATCTTGTCAGTTGCGATGTGGATCCTATACCTTGTTCAGGCTTACCCGGTGAAGATTTGTTCAACCAATATTTTATAGTGTTCGGCTACAATACGTTGTGCCTAACTGTTATATGAGAGGCAAAAGCAGGCTGTTGTAATGCGGAAAATCGAAATAAACAACACTAACTATGTACAGTCACCTCTGCGTGTTATCGTAGACGACGGACAAACACAGAAAGAGACACACAAATGTACATTTTGCTGCATGTTCCTCCTTCTGTGCAGCAGTGTATGCACACAGGAAGTTTTGTTCACACCTCACTGACTTAAGTTGGGCCCCAAGAACGTCATTAATGTTGTGTATCGTGATCTTTATCTTAACATTACACTCTGTACCAGCTGCAGAGCAAAGTCTGAGGTACGGTTATTACTGTTTTTCTGTACAACCTTTGTCTCTGAAAGCCTTCTGCCTTCTGCTTTGAACTGCCACGAGCTAAAAATGTCAAATGATTCTTAAAGTCATAGAAAGAGCTGATGACAAAACAGACCCCTGAAACCTACTGAATCAAAAGAGATGATTAAAATTAGAAGAGAACGCTTAAAGATCCCAGCCACAGGAAATTCATTTCCGCTAAACAACTCACTGCCTGCCTACCCGTGTTTTTCTCATCGGTAAATTTCCCCACCTTAACCTGTTTCTTATCACCACCTTGAATCAGCAATGCTCTAACTTATTGTGGCCTACAAATGTCGAAATGCTACATATGTGGGTTCATCTCGCAGAGTCTGGCTTTGATCTAAGATCTTTAGTGTTTTACCAGCAGGCTCAGGATTCAATAGTCACCTTTTCAGTAAACTGGTATTGATACTCATGGATGATAGCTGAATGCTGTTCATTCTACAGAAGGATTGAAATATAGTTTTTGAAGCAACGGCATAAACATTACAGGTCAAATGAAGATACATTGTACATCTAATTTCCCTAATATTCACTAATATTGAGTGAAAGAAAATAACGTAACCATGCTTTCAGTTCAACAACCAATATAAGCTGTGACAAGGAATGAATCTTTGTACATTGTTTGAAGAATAAAGTTGCATTATTATTTTCCTATTAGTTTACATTCAAAAGCGATCAGGGTCAGGTTCCAACAATTTTTAGCACGTTAATTTCCATACATACAAACTATAATACCCTCAAGTAAACAGCTAAAGGAGCCTTTGCATTTAATGTTCTCTGCTATCACTGCTTGTTCTTTAGCAAACAGTACCCTCCTGTGGTAAGACTGTGTGTGCACAAACTTTATAATAGAGACACAGCAAAAAGAACAAAAAAAAATACTATAACACTATAAAGTTGTGTTTAAATTTTACTGACGTAGCAGCGGTGCATAGCAAAAGTGCTCTGCAGTGTTTCCCTTTCACGTGGCGTTTCTTAGAAAGCCTAACTGTGACTAATACTGAACAGTAAAAATCTACTGTACATGGAGTGGTTCTTATATAGCACGTGTCTATTGTATTTGAGAACTCAAAGGACTTTATGCAACTTGCCTCATTCACCCATTCATACAAGTACTTTTTCTTTTTTCTTTTTTTTTTTTACTATGTAAGTGCTCTCCATCGCACACACATTCGTACTTCGATGGATGCATCTTGCCCAAGGATGTTTGACATGGAGACTGGAGCAGCCGGGGATTGAACACCTGCTCTACCTCCTGAGCTACAAACACCCCTGATGCTTCATCCTTTCTGTCTTTTTTTAAATGTAATTTTTACCTTAAATAAAATGTGTTTGCGTGCCTGTTGGATTCGCACAGGTTACATGACATCTGTCCCAAGCTGTTATAGCCAGAGGTTAAAGTGAGTGTTGACAGGGGAAAACCCTAAGTTCAGACAGCAGTACAGTGGAGGGGACTGACTCACTTCAGTAGAGTTGACTCGACTCTCGTGACTAGAAATAAGTCACACTGTAATTTCTATTGCGAGTTCCTGTAGATTTGATTTCTTTGTGGAAAGGCTGTAATCAGCTGAGCTGTGTTGGTCTTGAGGTTCAATCTATAATCACATGTTACATGAGCCATCATGACTACTTGCAAGTCCCCAGCCGGTGGGAGAAGGCAGACACTAAGAGAGCGTTACTAAAAAACATCAACACCTTAAATTTAAACTGGTGACTTGGACCAAAGTTCTTTTAAAATTGAGTGATATTGAAATAATTTTTATTTTAAAGCATTATGTATGTTCCTGGATTCATTTTTTTTTTTTAAATTTGAGGTGCTCTTTGGAAGGGATGAAAGCTAAACGATCAAAGTTGTTCTCAAGACAATTTTGTTTTAAATCAAATGTAAAATGTCCTGTTTAACCTACAAAAGAAAAGAAAAACCTCAACGCAATTTGGCACACAAGATTTATCAGCTAGTTTTTCTTTACTGGTGCTATTACACCAGCATGAACCGAATATTTGTTTTACCACAAAGCCCACAATATTATCTAATATCTACTATCTATTATCTGAATCAATACTACATAAACACACACAATAGTATTAACAGACAATTGTTCTTTTTAAAAAGCGAAGAATTTAGAGGGTTTAATTTAATTATATGAAAATTATAGTTTTTTTTTTAAGGCTTATGTAATAACTACAACTTTACATGTGAGCTTTAAATTTCCATTTTATCAAATGTGTCTGCAAGCTAAAGACACATTTGCTATATTTTCAACTGACATTTTTATTCTCAGAGATGGAGAAAGATGTAAGAGTGGAAAGAGAGAAGCAGTGGGTATACTGGGGCCTTTGGGGTGGACACTGAGTTATTATTAACATTAATAATTGAAATGTACACCATCTTAACATCTGTTTTCTGTAAGAAATGTTGTGACAAAGCACAGGCCGAACCTGAGTTCTGAGAATGCTAGTATGCTCGCTTTGCTTCATTCCAGCCGACATACACTTACTCATACAATACCACACTTAAATACACAAACACATACCTTCAACTAACATAAAATAGCTTTCCAGGTAAACAATTTAAAAATATTTTAAGCTTTAATTTGGATGCCTATCCAGGGTGTGCCCTGTCTCGTGTACCATGATAGCTTAAATAGGTTCCAACCCAACTAACCCTGGATTAGGGCTCGGGGATCCTGGTACTGATATCACATCCTAAGTTGGTCTAGGGTTAAAGCGAATAACTTGGAGAAACTGTTTTGGGTGAGTTTTAAATTGTTTTTTGCCAGATTGTTTTAAAGAAAGAATAAATGCCAAGCCTCACTTATTAAGAAAAAACTCACCGGCTAAACAATTTAAATAAAAGAATAATAGAAGATACACCTACACCTCAACTCCCTGTAACTCCAGGAAAAACAGGAGAATTTCCTCCAATCAAACTTTCTCTATCATCCTAACAAAACCAATGAAAAAAAAACTATCCCTCGAGAGTAACAAGTAGGGATAGAAATCTTGATATTGATATTTGGATGTTGTATCAAGCTTATAAAAGGGCGGTGTTTCAAAACACTGCTTTGAAATGTAGTTCAAAACGCCCACCTCACGTGACTGCGGCCAATCAAGGTCTTGGTGTGTTGCACCCCAGTTTCGATGAGTGGATTACTTGCTGCTTTTAGGTCGACTGACTGAAAACAGAACAACCTGATGACGCTGTAAACTCCCAAATAAAGCTCAAGGGTCATCATCATCAGTAGCAACAGGATTGGCAGCAGAAGCCACAGAAAAAAGAGAGTTAATGGAAACTTTTTGACAGCGTGGCTGGTGCAACCCACAGTACAGTTGTTCCAAGAACACGTGATCTGCTTGTTCATTAGCAGGAACAATGTGTGGTATATCCACACCTTTGTAGCTTGGCAAAACAAAGTAAGAACAACAAGTACTAAATCAAAATCAAATGTAAAAGATGCGGATGATCAATAATATTGAACCTCTGGTGACCACAAATGTATAAACTTCCACTGCAATCAATTCATTAGGTGACAATGAAGCACAAATGGAAGGGTGTAGAGGCTATCCCAGCTGTGATACGGTGAAAAACAGGGTATATCCTGGAGAGGCTGCTGGTCTATTACATGGGAACGAAGAAAACATTCACCCTTAAAGTCAATCTAGAATTGCCACTTTAGCTAAAGTACCTGGAGAGAACTCACATAACCACAGGAAGAACATACAATCTTCATACAAAAAGGCCTCAGTTGACTATTGGCTTCAAACCCTCTTGTTGTCAGCAGCAGTGGAAACCACCATGCTGCCCTAAAGCAGGTTTAAAATTAAAATCAAGTTGCAGGTTAATACAAAGCATATATAGTTAAGCTATTGCACAACCAAAGGCTGTGCTAAGACAGAAAAACTCAATAAGATGTGATCAGAGGCAGTAAAAGTGCTTATTATGTTGTTGGGGCTGATTTATACCAGCTCGACCTGAATGTCAACACTGTCTCTGTTGACATATCAGACTATCAACACCAAACAAAAGTCTAACTGGGCGCACAGTCATGACTCAAAACTCGTGTGTGTTTACTTTATGAAACTCAGTCTGCTGTGTCGGAATATTGAAGATAAGCATTAAAAAGAGGAGGGCAGTCTTTGTTATGTGGATTGTGATAAAAGAAACACCCATAATATCCAGGAGGAAAACCAAAACAAAACATAAAAATATAAAGGCAAAATGCTGTGTAAGTTTATGCTCTGTCACTTCTTCACCCTGCTGAGTGTGTTTAGGTAATTTGTGAAACTAAACAACAGAAAATAAAGACACCTATAATCAAAAAATTGTGTGTGTGTGTGTTCCTGTCTAGCTATCATTGTGAGGACCAAAATCTGCATTCTACTATACTTGTGAGAACCAACAGTCACTTGTGAGGACACACACACCGGTCCTCTCAAATTTAAAGGCCTTTTTTGAGGCTTGAAATGTGGTTTTAGTGTCAGGGTTACAATTAGGTTATGGTAAGGTTTAGGGTAAGGGTTATGGTTAGGCATTCATTTTTAATGGTTACGGTTAGGGTAAGGGGCTAGGGAAGCCATTATGTCAAAGAAGGTCCTCACTAAGATAGCTAAACGGGCTTGTGTGTGTGTGTGTGTGTGTGTGTGTGTGTGTGTGTGTGTGTGTGCGCTTGTCCGGTTGAGATTTTGACCAATGGGGTGAGGACTTTTAGTCTGGACCTGACTTCCTCAAAAAACCATCAAAGGTTTTAGGGTTTTAGGATAGAATAACAATTATGCTGGATTCTGACTACATGATAATAGAATGCTGCTTTGGGTGGGGCAACCTAAGTGTTGTAGAGTGTGTCATAAAGTGCAAAGTAAAAACAGGGTTAAAGAATTAATGCTACAAATATATTTGTTTCTTCTCATGCAATCCTGTGTGTTTGTATTTTAATTTGGAGCTTTGAGAAAGAAACATGTCATTTTGTTGCCTTTTCCCTCTGCTATGTTGAATGCATGTTTGAAATGAAAGACTAATTCTTAGTATGAATACATAGTACACTGTATAAAATCCTAAAACACAGTATATATATTTGTTCAAGTAGGCCCCCTAGTGGCCTGTGTTTGGTTAAGCCCTGCTCCTGATCTGCTGCCACCACATGTTGGATGTGGATTGTCATGTAACTTGTGTGGATGTGGTGTTTGTTTGTTTATTTATTTATTTTTACAAAAGTTCAAAACAGTATAACATGCCACTGAGCACAGATATCTGAATGCCAACAAATGCTATTCTGGAATATGCTTATTTTATAATTTGCATGTCTAGAGGAGGAAAAACCTCTGAATATCAAAACATCTGAGGAATGAATAAGAGCGGGAATGACAGGTAAGGAAGTGCCACACCTATGAGTCACACATACAGGGACAACAAAACAAGACCCCAAAAGAGAGTTAAAAAAAACAAACAGAAAGAGCAGGAGGCAATGGAGCTATTCATGAGGGGGAAATTGTGTATGCACTCAAGTACACATGCACTTCAATGTGTTTCTTGAAAAAAAAAAAAAACCCTTAATCTTCTGTTCTTCTGATGTGCTCTTTTATAAACAGATTTTTAAAGTTTATTAAGTCTGAGACATTGTGATAGTGATAGATATTTATTGACTATCACTTTGAAAAATACACCATTTCTAACTACTGGTGACTAGTATACAAGATCATTTGACCATGATGCTTAGCATTATTGACGTCTGCCTTTTGCTGTTACATCACAACATTTTATATAAAGCATGACAATGCTTTTTTTTTTTGCTGTACACATCTACCTCATTCACACATTTTTTACATTCCACATTATTGTCTGCCCACTCTGGAACAGGAGCCCATCCACCCCCTAAATACACTTGCTGTTTCTGAATGATAAAATAATAAGTTAATTCAGAGATTTTGGAAAGAAAAATAAAGAGTGGTGTGATTCAAAAGCTATCTGTTATAGTGGAATTGATCTGTTTCACTGATGCATAAAAAAGCTGTTTGATGAGCTCTTTAGACTGTGCAAAATAGCTGTTGCGCTCTCAGTGACTTCTGTGACTTGTGAGCAGAGTTTTGCCACATTAAAATGAGTAAAAACCTGCCTCCCGTCCACCATTACTGATGAGCGTCTTAGCAATAGGGGTGCTAGGCACTGAATCCAGAAAGGCCAAGGGTTTCAAAATTAATGCATTTGTGGACTGTTTTGCAACAAATCGGTAATGAAGAATACTTTTATTATAATGTTACATACTACTGCGCTGCCAATGCTAAAAGATGAGACACTACTGAACAGAAAATATGAGTGTACATTTAAGTTTCATGCTGTAAAAAATAACTATATAACAAAATAAATACATAACTACGCAAAAGAAAAATATCTTGCATAAAAAGTAGAATTTTTTCAAAGGTTTATTTATGTTTAGTAATCTAGTAAAAGATTTAGAAATCCCTTGTTTGAAACTCATTTTTATGTTTAATTGTTACATGTTATTTTCATTTGTACTCGAACGAAATAAATTCACTAAATATATAAAAAAAGTAATTATTGCCCCCCCCCCCCCTTTTTTTTTTTTTTTTTTTGTTCTGTGGTCCCATTAAAAAACCGTGGCCCCACCCTGGTCCCCCTCGCAAATTTCTTCTTGAACCGCCAATGCATCTAAAGCTGGTTAAAGCTATCTGTAGAGAGTTTGGCGGCTGCTGCGATCTGATTGGTAAACCCTCGCACGTTGTGGGCGGGGTTAGTTTTTGGGCAACAAGCTGTACTGGCGCGATAGGAAGGCGCAGACACCATGGGCACGCGCTGATTTGGAAGTCATGAGCGTAAAAATCCACAGAGGCTCCTTCTAACCGAAGCGGACACCTCTGCTTGGTAACGCTGATATTAAACAGGGTCCAATAACGTTTTAGTCGACATCACCAACTTTCGACAACGTCGTGACTTTGGTTTTACTCGAAGAAGGAGAAGCAGAAGAGAGAGAGGAAAAAAGAAAGCCGTGTCCTCTAATGGGCTCGCAGCTCCTGACCATAATGAACCGGACAGGTGTGCTTGCAGGTTAATTAATTGCTACCTTTTGTTTTGAAGTAGCACCAGAAGGCGACGCAATGGAGAAGAAAGAGTTTGTGGTGTCTGAAAGCGGCGAGAGCCAGTCGTCGTCGGGCTCCCAAACCTTGTCTGAGGGGGAAGAAATGACGGCTGTTCTGGACATTAAAGTTTATGGTGATGGCGAAGACAGGCTCAGCTTGCACTTTGAAAATGTGAACGAGGTGGAGGACGGCAGAAATGTGGAATCTGACAAGGAGACCCCAGGAGATGGGGAAGAAGACGAAGAGGAAGGAGAGGAAGACGAAAAGGTAAACACAGTGATCTGCTAAACAAAACAAGGGTCGACTCAGACACGCAGAAAACCAAACGATTGGCCGATTAATTAATTATGAGCACATAGAGACTAGATGGCAACTGTTTTGGTTACCGGTTATTCATTTAATTTTCAAAGCGAAAGCTAATACCAAAATAGTAACTGATTCCAGCTTCTCAAATGTGATACTTTCATTCTCGTTTTTGTTAGACATTCAAATGTCCGTAATAAAAGTTATTTCCGTTGATATACACATCCAATTAATTGCCCCCTCATCCAGCAAGAAAGCAACCACTCCTGAGGAAGGTAAACTCTTTACATTTGGTCCTACAGTCAAAATATTTGTGAACCAGTTGATCAGCTGTGCTTGAGCTCATGCTTGCTGGATTACACCCTGTCATGAAGTCAGTGCAAAGTTAAATTATTATTCATGTCTTCATGTATTCTTGTCTTCATCCACCCAATTTACAAGTTTTCAAGTCGAGATGCATTCCTCAGCACATGCGCACTGCTCTGTTTTTACTGAGGCTCCTGCCTTTTTCAGAGGCATAAATAGATCATCTGTAAATAAATGCCTGTCAGTCTTCCCCACTGCTTTGGAGGTGTTTTCTTAAACCTCAAAGACAAAGACTGTCCGGATGGAGATTTGGACTGCATCCAGTCCAAATCTGCCCCTATTTTATAAACCAAAACAATGTTGGGTATGGCTTATATCCAAAACTTGAAAAAGTTATGTATTAAATGAAAGGGGGCAGGTTCATCACAAAATGCAATGTGATTTTAGAGCAAATGTGTTTCAATTGTTTCATTGTTAGCTCTGTAACTATGCTGTAACGCTAACACACAAATGGCACAATCTGGGACTTGCTGTTGTGACCCCAAGTGGTGCTCATTCAGGAAACAGATGAAAAAATGAGGAAGACAAAATACATGTATCAGCCTTTTAATTTATACAAGGCTTTACGTGGATTCTTCTGCAGACTGGTTTAACTTGCTCCAGTACGCACAATGTAGCCTGGGTGTGTTTGACTATTGCAAGCTCCCGACTGACCCATAAACATTTTCCAAGTCATGATATCATGCAACATTACTTAGGGCTGTAGGTGTGGTTGACAAAAATGCCATATGTCGTCTCATTTTTGAGGCATTAGGGAAATACAGAAAATTTGTGTAATGTTTTGCATGTCTTACTTCACACGTTTTAACTCTCATATCTTTGTTGGAATCGGAATACAAACTGATTCCTGCACACCAATCAGATTCCTGATTTCTGTGTGTAATTATTTTCATTAATTATAAATTGCTGGTTTTTAAAATGGATAAATCAGTAATTGAAAGCATAACAGACTTTCCAACACACACGAACCCAAAGACGATGCCCCTGGGTTGGTGTCATGTTTAGTAAAAGTGATACTCAGCTAATTTAGTTGGGGTGAAAAGCAGTTTGACAGTTCATTACCTCAATAGAGCTGAAGTGTTATAGATGAGGAGGCAGGGCTGAGATTGGTCTCTTATTTCACTTTAGCTTTACTGAACTTCAACCAAATGTAATCCATTTTTAAAAAGAAAAAAAGAATTTGCCTTAATTTTGCAAAAGAGTCACATAAAGCCTGTGCAGATTTCTCCAGACTGCTTTCAAATGCCATTTTGAGGTTCATTTTAAACCGTTGACCTCTACTGTGCTGGCCACAGAAGAAACAATGTAATTTGACCTGGTATACTGAACTAAGCCAACTTGTTGCTGCCTGGAACTCCTTAAAGCAGGTCACATAACCTGTCAGTGCAGAGAAGCTTTCCAGTGGTATTACTGTAGGGTTAATCAGGAACCCTGACTAATGACCTTCTTTTTGCCCCCGGGGGTTTAAAGAAGGAAAGTCTTCTGAGAACTCGTGTGACATGACTTCAGCAGGCTGAGCAGCTCAGTTACTGTTCGGTCTCCAGACTTACTACTGTTTCAAGTTCCAAGGATAGTATGGCCATGTTTCATAGAGTAAGTTTCCACATTGATAGTATGATGCCTGTCTTCCTAAGATCTCTGTACAATTGCATAGTGCTTCGTTCCAGACGTCTAAATCTGTCCAGGGTTGTGGGCAGTGACAGAGAACGTTATCTACAGTCAGGACAAGATTATCCCACGCATAATCCTTCTCTTTTATGCACAAGACAACAGAAATGGATGAAAATGAGCAACATACATTTCAGATTTATTAACAGAGTTGGGCTCAAGCTTGCTGTATGTAAACAGTTACTGGGAAAAGGTTAAGATTGGAAGTATTGCTACTGGTTGCACCCATAATTCACTGTCCAAACACTCTGTATGGATGTTTATAAAGCACTTGTATGTGTTTCATAGTTCTGCAGCATTCACTTGAGAGGCCAGCATGTTTATCAGTGTATCTGGAGTATGCAGCTGTTAACATGACTTTTTTCAGTTTTCCATCAGTCTGATTTAGGGCTGCAAGTAGCTGCTATTAATTAATCACTTCTTTCCTTGATTTTATTTATTATTTAATATTTTTGTTCTTGGGTGTTCCCAGAGTAGCTCTACATGATTCATATTTATCTGATATTGAGCCTTGGTCTAGTCCCTTACATCGTCTTCTTTCTGAAACGAGTCTTTTTGTGAAGTCTCTTTTTTAGTATGTTTTCCTTTTAAGGCCACCCTCGCTTTGAGCCAGTTGTTGTGGTTGCAGTGGTTGCCCCTCACTAACTAAAGATTTAAACAGCATGTGGGTTGGGCTTCTGTGCTCATCCCTGGAGCCAAGTTCCTGAGAAGACTCCATTATGGTTAATTACTCTTGCAATTACACAATAGTATAAATAGTAGTAGGTTCATTTCTACTGAGGAAGCAATCAAAATACTTAAATATGAATTTTATTTAACAAGTGTTAAAGCTTTGGAAAAAACAAACCCTAAATTTTAGACCATGGCCCAATATTCTGTGCTTCACTTGCTTTTAGAGGTGTTACAGATGACAGCTATCCAAAGCTACTGTCCACACAATCTTGACTCACTGCTTCCTGAAGTATGAAATCTGTCAGCTTGTTAATCATTGTGTTTTCTTTGTCTTTATATATCCTGCTGCTTTTATGCCCTCTCATAATCATAAATCCTGTTTCCTACTTTCTCATTTCTAACTATCCTGTTGGGTCAGCAGAATATGGATATTTCCAATTGTTCATTTTTTTAATAGTGTTCTTCCCTGGCTGTTGTTGCCATAACAAATATCCTTTCTGCAGAAGGATACTAAATATTTCTTATCTTTAGAATTCATCCCTAACTGCAGGGACTTGAGTCAATTAAGAAGAAAAATAACAACTTTTGCTATTCTCCCCACATACTGACGTTGGCACTTTCTGACTTCAATAAAGAAAATATTTCATTTTTAGTCATTAAACAATCCCTAAGTGACTGAAATGTTTTTTGTAAAAGAACATTTGATAATGTTTCATTAGGAAAGAGGGTGCACAGAGAATTGTTTGTGTCTGCAGCTCACTTTGGCAATCTGGACATTTATAGCAAGCTTCAGCTCATTGTTCACTAGGGATAGGAATTGAGAACTGGTATTGTAGAGAACCGGTTCCCAGTAGTCCAATTTCTTGGAATGATTAGTCTGTCTATCAATCCTGCTTACTGGTTCCAGTTGTACTTGCAATACAATCAGCTGATTTCAGTTTATGTGCCGGAGTAGGAAAATAGTGGCGGAGTCTGCAGCATGGATATGGATTTCCTTTTTTTTTATTACACCAAGGACAAGAGTGCAGTGATAAAGTAGAAACTGCACCAGGAAAGAAACAGTTGCTCAACGGCTGCTTATACTGCTAACACAACTTTGGCTCTTTGCAAGGACCTGCACAGACAGCATCCTAACACTAAGCTAGCCAAGAACCCAGAGTGATGTTAAAGCTGAGTGACTGCCAACCCCAACCTAGCAGCCAGACACTGAAATTCAACAGGTAACAAATTGATAAGGCTGTAGCCTCCGTTTCTACCTGTTTCTGCAGTAGAAAACAAAGAGGGGAATACCTCCCACATACACAAACATTTGACTATACAGCATGCATTTAATATGACAAATATAATGTCTTTATATGCTGCTTAGTGATGGTGGTGACTCTTGACACGGAGCCGTGTCCATGAGTATATGTATTACCATGAATGGTGTATTGTATGGGGCAGTCAAATCATTTACAACTAGCTTGTTAGTCAGCTGTGAAAACAAACAGCTCGTTCTCAGCACTTCCCTATGGAGCAGTAAAGTCTGAACGAACTTTGTTCAGATGAGGACTAACCATGTGTTAGACTAAGCAAATTTCATCACCGAGACGATTAAACAGCTGTAAGGGTGGTGTTTTTATGTCAACATGTATCATGTGTGACATGAAAACATGTGTCTATTTGGCTATTTGCTTTTAAAGAAAAAACAATTCTTTATGCAAATAATAAAAACTGCAGCCACTGAGACAAGTATGGAAATTGGTTTATTCTCGCATCTTAGATACACTTTATAAATATTAGATAACCTTACTGTCTGTTTAAGCACACTTCATAGCCAAATAATTTTTCTGCATACACTAGTGCTTCATGTGATATGCTTTCTACTACACCTCTGTCTACAAATGCAGTTTCCTCCACTGGCTTAGCCTTTAGTTTCATAGTTTGACTGTTTCAGCACTCAAATGAATTCATCAAAAGTCAGCTATTCTGATAAATGACTAATTATGAGTTTCAACACCACAGGAATAAGCTGCTTTTCTCTGATATGAGTTGACATTTTAGGAAGTGTTTTTCATAGTTTTCTGACTTTTATCAGCCACTTAATTAATCAAAAGGGTTCTATAAGGATTCTTTATTCTTACTTGAATTATTACGCCGTTTTCTACTGGGGACGTGGCAGCACAGAGAGGGATAGGAAACCGATTGAAAGAGTGGTAAAGAGGGCGAGCTCTGTCGTGGCTAGTCCCATAGAGGAGGTGGGTGAAAGGAGGATTTCAGCCAAGCTTGTATCCATTATGGACAACACCTCTCACCCCCTTGGGCAGCTCCTTCAGTGGTAGACTGTTAAAGCCACAGTGTAGGACGGAGTGCTATCACAAGTCCTTCTTCCTGACAGCAGTTAGACTATACAATACCCACACAGAATAAATACTTCTTAAAATACTTTAAAGAAATACAGGCTATTATCACTCCCACTACACTTCATGTACATATAAAACTCTTGGTGTATTTTACTGTCAAGTCAAGTCAAGTTTATTTATAAAGCACATTTAAAAACAACCAAGGCTGACCAAAGTGCTGTACAATAAAATACAAATATAAAATACAATAAAACACAAGTACATAAAACACCTCACTGATAAAACAATAAGTTAATACAGTAAGTTAAACCTTGCTAAAAGCCAATGAGAAGAGGTGAGTTTTAAGAGCAGTTTTAAAAGTTCCTAGGCTTGTGGAGAATCTGATGTGAGGAGGTAAACTGTTCCACAGTCTGGGTGCAGCCACAGCAAAAGCCCTCTCTCCCTTAGTCTTTAATCTGTACCTGGGAACATCTAAAAGTATCAGGTCTGCTGACCTCAAAGATCTCCTGGGGCGGTAAATGCTAAGAAGCTCTGCCAGGTAAGGAGGTGCAGTACCGTTAAGAACCTTAAAAACCAGCAGTAAAATTTTAAAATCAATCCTAAAAGCAACTGGGAGCCAGTGGAGAGAGCAGAGGACCGGAGTGATGTGGTCTCTCTTTTTGGAACAGGTCAGCATGCGAGCAGCAGCGTTCTGCACCAGTTGGAGGCGATGCAGACAGGAACGATCTAAACCAGCATAAAGGGAGTTACAGTAGTCCAGCCGTGATGTAATAAAAGCATGGACCACCCTTTCTAGATCGTTCCTGCACAGGTAGGACTTGACTTTAGCTAAAATCCGTAGATGATAAAAAGATCCCTTGACTACGGAGCTGATTTGTTTATCAAATTTAAAAGCACTGTACATAGTAATCATCTGTACATAGTATAGTTTTTTGGCTTTTTTTTTGTTTTTATACACTATTTTTATTTTTTTGGACAGCATGGTGGTTCAATGATGAGCACTGTTGCCTCACAACAAGAAGGTCATGAGTTCGATTCCAACACCTGTGTGGAGTTTGTGTTCTGTTTGCGTGGGGTCTCTCCGGGTACTCTGGCTTCCTCCCACAGTCCAAAGATATGTAGTTAGTGGGGTCAGGTTAATTGGTCATTCTAATTTGCTCACAGGTGTGAATGTGAGTGAGAATGGTTGTCTGTCTCTCTTTGTTAGCCCTGCGACAGACTGGTGACCTGTCCAGGGTGCACCCTGCCTCTTACCCTGTGGTAGCTGGGATATTTCTTTTGTCAATTATAAGTACAAGAGAGGGATTAAGTAAAGTCTGTGTCTAATGTCTATAATCTGAATGTGAAGCGGCAACAGTTAATTGTTGCCTCTTTGTAGATCTTATACAGTCAATCGCTGCTTAGGGCTATAGCTGACTCTCAAAGCAATTCATTGTTTTATTTATATATTGATTTAAAAAAAATCCCACAATTTAGTGTCTGTCCTCATACTTGTTACCCTGCAGCAAGTATTTTTTTAGACAGCCAGTGAGTTTCAAGGTTGCCCTTTTTACCTTATGAAACTAATGGAAACCAGCTGCTAACTGCAAATTGCGTTATTTCCTTGGCTTAACAGTTTTTTCATGATGCGTGTAGTGAGTGAACTTTTAAAGTATTCTGCAGACAAGAACAGACAGGTAAAAATTAGTATGCAGTGTAGCTGGAGCTGGGTTGGGCTGTGCTGTGCTTGCTTAAGTAATGACTCAGCTGACACACACTGATGGCTTGGGTGTAGTAATTTTCAAGTTCTGCTTTGGATTGTGTAGTAGACACTTTAGGAAAGAAGTAGATGATCATATGTGAAAAATTTGGATTCCTTAATAAAATTTAAATTGTCGCGTTTCTGTATATGTTTCAAATTGAAATCTTTACTTTCAGCAGCTACGTCCACTTCCACCTCAACTTGCTGACACAATCCTTGTTTATTTATTCTGTGAGGGCCTGTTCCTTGAAGTGAGGTCATCTGCTGCAGATTGCATCAGTGTTTGCTTGCGTATCAATATTTGCTTCAGATTCATGTTTAACTCCCTCTCTTTCTCTCACCAGCGAGTCTAACCCTCTAGTGTTTCCCTAAATAAGCAGTCATTCATTTAAGCAGGCAGCCAGTCAGGGTGATTAGACGGACATCCAGTGTCAGTGTATACTTTGAGTCTAAGAGGATTAACAGAATCTGGTTAAGACTCTTTTCCTCCTACAACAGGCTGTCTCTCTCTCTCTGGGATCCATTGGTGATTTTTGACTTTTCTTTCGTGCCCTTTCATGTCTTTTGCAGTTTAATCCGTATTCCATGTCTTTAAGTCTGTTGCTACCCAAACAAAATGTCTCTTGGTCGGAATTTACCTGTAAGTTTGTGTACATCGTCTGAGGGAAGCAAGGTAAGACACTGATTGGATTGGGAAGTAGTCAAATGTATTCTTCTGTGTTTTTATTCTTGGTTTGTTAAATGATATGAATTTGATCCTATTCATTTTTTAAACAAACAAGCTTGTTTGAACCTTATCATTGTGGAATTTGTTTTTTTTAAACTCTACAGTATAGTAGATTTAGTTGTAAACACATCATTTTGTGTTATAACTTCATATTTGATGTTGTATAGTGTTTATATAAAATTAATGAAGAGTGTTTTATAGGAGTTTACAGTAGGCTGTAAATAAAATCCAAGTAAGAGTTAAACCTTATGTAACCAAACCAACTTTGAACTGCAAGCATATATTAAAGACAGCCCTAGATAAGAGCAGGACTGATTGTCAAGGTGAAGTGTTAAGGTCAAATAAACACAAGCTAGGTCTGTTCCTCTTTCCTAAAAATATTCCTTTCTGCCTAAGTAGAAAAATAAATTCTTATCTGTAACATGATATGTTTGACAAAATTAAGCTGCTGCTGACTCTAGTTATCATCAAACACAACTCTGAAGACAGCACTTGTTCACTTGTCGTCTTATAGTATTTTTCTTGCCACAAAATCTCACATGGGCATAAGTGACTTACAGATGTTCCTGAGCCACAGGTTTTGGATGCTGTGGTGGTAGGTGGTCAGGAAGTACAGCAGGTCATCTTCTAATCAGAAAGTTCGTTGTTCAAGGCCTGGGTGCCCCACTATGTACACCAAAGTATCCTTGAGCAAGATAAAGAGATAGTGAATCCAGAGTTCCTCCCGATGCATTCATTGGAGTGTGAACATGCGTGAATGAATGAATGAGACATGTTATATGAAAGTGCTTTGAGTGCTCAAAGTCCACTAATGTTTTTCTAAGACACTCTCCAAGAAAATATGACTTCCTTGGTGGAAGTAATAATGCATGGTGTGATTCTTTACAGTGCTGAAGCTCTTCGTATCTTAACACAGATGCTTGTATGAAACTGGAGAAGGAAAGTACTATACTGTGTTTTTCTAAGTTTAGATTTTGTCAACACAGGAAACTGAATTCCCATGTGTAAGCATACAAAGGTCAAACAATCTAAACCAAAGTTATATATTGTTCAGTGTAAAGTGTCCATTTCAGGTAACTGAAATATACATTTGGAAAAGTGTTTAGCATTTGAGCTGTGAGAATTTTAGGGACCGTTATTCTTTTGTGTAAACATCAACATCCTAAGAACAGAGACTGTGAGGGAAGAGAGTTTCAGGCCTGATTGGAATTTGGGAAGAGTTGAAGGCAGATGCTGAGTGATGAGGTCGGCCAGAACAGAGCTTGCTGTACTGCAGTTGACCCTGAGGAAAAAAAAATGAACGAACATGTTCAGAAGTCCACTAAGTTCACTTCACAGAAATGTTTTGTATTAGCTACACACTATAATGAGACTATGTATTTGCTAAACTCTAGCAAAATTGACACCCTGAATTCCCCATCCGAACACCTCTGGAAATAAACTGAGGTAATGTTACATTTGCTGAGCATGCAAATTCTCAGAACTGAGGTTTGCTTGTGTTTTGTTACAACATTTCCTGCTGCAGAAAGGGGATGGTGTAGATCATGGGAGTCAAACATAAGGCCCAGGGGCCAGAATTGGCCTGACAGAGATGCAAACCTGGTCTACTAATTTTCTTTACGGAAAGCATAAATTTTGGACTTTAAAATGTATTTTAAAAGGCTTTCCTTTCTTGTTCCTACTGATAAAAGATCTTCCTCATAGACATAAGTAATAATACAAATACAAAGCATTTCTCTACCATGTTTAAAAACTGTTGAAAATGCACTGCTTCTTTTTATATTAGGAAGTATCGGGGATTAGACTTGCATTTAAACTACACTGACCAAAAATCAAAGTGTGTTGTATTTAGCCCACAATTTGAGTTTGATATTGCTGGTATAGATGTTAATAATTAATGTTAATAATAGTAAAATTAATTTATGCTTTTGCCTAATAACAGTTTTAGTGGTGTTTACAGTATCAAGTACAGTACAGTCCACCTGAGCTCACCGTCTTGGTGACGGATCTGCCTTTGCTCTTCGTCTTGTTTGGGTAGATTTCCACATTAAACTGTGACATCATTGTTTCTGTTCTGCTTCTGTTGTGTTATCAGTATTTTTGTTCCTTAAAAACCTGGGGGCTTCATGGACTTAATGTTGTAATATTTTTTTATTTACACATGGGCTCCTACATAAGTTTGTGCTGCATATCTATTTTTAGGCTCAAATGTGGGTGAAATGCTCGCATGGTAAGCGCAACATTATAATAGAGTTCAAATGACTTGACTGGTTGTAGCCCTATCGGAGCTGATGTCACTTCATTGTGTAAAATAGCAAAATACCACCTGTGTTATCATGTTTATAATAAAACTGTATTAGAAGATGTAGATTGCGACTTCTAAAGCTGCCTTGCGTCATAGAGGCTCCAGCCATTTTCAGCAAAAGTTGTTTTTTTGTTGTTGTTGATGAAAACTTACAGAATTGAAGGGGAAATCATTTTTTGAGCTGTAACCATGTTCTGTGTGTGACTACAGCAAGTGAAAGGTGTTCTCACTGTTGTTCTCAGTGGCTGCTGGATAGAAAACAATGGCAGAGAAGAGCGCCTGGTAGAACACAGGATAGCACAAACTGAAAGGGGTAAAGTGTGTTGCCTCTTGATCTACCAGGTTTCTCTTCCTGTTTTACTGTAAATGTGTATTCAGGGTGTCTTAGTAACCAATGAAGACAGTAATAACAATTTGTTCCTACTTTTAAAGGGTTCCTTTCATCTATCTAAGTGAAATGATAAACACGACTTCACCACAAAATCTTCAAAGAGAATTAATGTCTTCCTTTGTAAATGTTTGCCAGTTCTCCCTTTGTACAACTGATGCCTAACTTCAGTGTGGAAACCATCACTTTGATAAGAGGGAACTATGCAAATTAGTGAAGAAGTTGATAAAATTAGTGGAAAAACATTAACACTGCTGTTTACATGCTTGTACTTGTGTTTTCATAGCTACGCTTTGAGGTCTAGTAGTATACAAGTATGTGAACAACACAGTTTTCTTGGCCTGGACTACTGGAAGATTCATTACTCCACCTCTGGGTGGGAGTTTTTGTTAGCACTCTTGCACCTTAGTCTTTGTGTTTGTCAGTGTAATATATGAAAGTCTTCCTACATTCTTTGTCATTTCTTTTTTTTAATGCTCGTGCACCTGTACAGAAAGGGTGTCCTTCCCACTTGCAGTGCCTTTAGTCTTTGTCGTGTTGTCCGGGAAAGGTTCATATCAGACCCAGAGGCTGTCCTGAATTTTAACTCTGCTTTCTGCACTGTCAGCCTGATTCACTGTTCAGTGAAACTGTTCCCTCTCAGCTGTGCACAGTTAATGCAAATGCTCATATTTTAATTTCTCTGCCAAGACAGCCATGTGTTTTTAGCACTGTTTGTAAGTCAGTATGGTTACACAGAAACCACCTGGCCAGATTTCATGAAATTTGAGAGGTGAAGTCAGGGCAAAGGAAGGAACCATTATGCTTGTAATCATTTATTATACTGCAATTTAGAATTACAGTATGGTGCATTGGCCCTGGTAGAGGACTGAACTCTGATTGTTTTCTTTTACATTCTTTGACATCTGATCTGATTTTGTGTTCTTGGCTCATTGCTTTTCCTTATTGACCCTGAGTCTGTAATAACAACTTCATGTTAATTTGTTCTAACCTCACTTCTCACAGTGCTCTCAAATACATGCAAGATTAGATGTAGACCAGTGTGGGAGAACCACAATGGTCCTTACCAGTCGGAATCCTATGAGGAACCAGTTGTAACTAAGGGTGTGTTTTTATATGTGATAAATGTCTGTGGTGAAGTGATGAAGCTGAATTGTTTGTTCTGGTAGCTAGTTGCAAAGTAAATGATGGGTAGTATTTCTTCATAAGCCAAGTATATTGACAGTGTGCAAAGCTCCTCAGCCTGTGACCTGTTGTGCTTCCGTGTTCACAGTCTGTGAATGTTTGTAGATGGATGGTTCATGAAATCTCCTGCCAGTTATTTTTTTGAAAGTGCCTGCTCTATTACAGCTTCCACTGAGCACTTCCTGGGTGTTGTGTTACCCCTTGTTCCTGGGTGTTGTGTAGAGCAAAGCACATTGGCTCAGTGTTTACTGAGTTATCTCAAGTCCAAAGTCATATTACTGAATGTGAAAGAAAATGGTTAATTTTAGCTGGCGATATGTTAAATGAGCTAAAAAAAACAGAGGAAACAGAACTCCAAATGAATACAAGTAATGCTGTAAATACTGTATAAATATCAATATTTTAGCATTAATTTATCTGAAAATCTGCTGTCAGGTTCTTAATATATTTGCCTCCAATACTGTTAAAAGTGTTAAAAGTGCAGGTGTTGCAAGGATTGATTATTAGTGTTACACGTTTTTAAGTTTGTTGAATGACAGGAAATATTGAAAGCTTAGTTTCAAGCAGTGGTTAACATGACTTTGTAGACCACAGGGGTATCATGGTGCCAGATCGTGTAATCTCATAATACGATCAAGGTTACAGCGTTGTTTGGTGAGTATTGGACAGTAGTCTCAGTTGAAGTAAAAGTAGCACAACAGCCAATGATAATGAAAACATGTCAGTAAAAAAAAAAAAAAGGTCTTTATACATGCAGGCTGAGATTGCCTCATTCTTTAGTTGGTAAACACAACCAGCATTGTGTTGTGTAGCCCACCTTCTTTGTTTTTGCTTTGGCAACAAAAGCCTATTGGTACTGTACACTCTGTGCAAGGCCGAGGGCAAACAGGATGATGGAGGAAGGAGGCTACAGGTCAGGTTTGATCCTGCTCTCCAGAGTTCAGCGAGGCTCTGCTGCAGGTAGAAAGGAATGATGGGTGAAAGGGCACTGCTTGCTGCCAAAACTGCAATGTGTCCACACAGAAAGGGAGCTGCAAATGGCTGGCTGCTATGTCTCATAAAATGTATGCAGATGCTTTAGTCTTTTGGATTTTTATTTACTTGTACCTTTTTAATAAGCTATTGCGCAGAGTGGATGGGATATAATTTACGTAAATTAAAGATACATTGTCTGGGAAATATTCACTGATAACTGATATGCTCAACAAGAAAAACAGAAAATATAAAACTTGTGCCAGCTTTGGCATTCCTCCACAAGTTTGCACTGCCTCAGATGGTGCATCATATGTGACATGAAGGAAAACGGTTAGAAGGATAACAAGTCTTACACATTTAAGCCTTTTGTAGAGCGTTGGGTCGAAAATTGTCAGATGTACAATCTGCTATGTTATTAGTAGCTCTAGACCGACAATAAGGATATCACTAATGGTATCTGGTAGTGGGTTAAAAAGCATATTCTGTGGGTTAAGTAGCATATTCTATCTTGTACTGGTTCACACTTAGCCTTGTTTCTTCTTCTTCTTCTTCTTCTTTTTTTTAAAATTTCTTTCCCAAAAGATTCACTACACAATACTTCATGTTTGATTAGTCTCGTGAAAAGCAAATGTTTAGACTACAGTAGTAGGGTCAAAGTCTGAAGATCAGTGGTGTACAGTGAGTCAATAGCAAAATAAAGCAAAACATATAAATCAAAGTAATCTGCTAGTTATAGTTAATAGGGTCCAACTAACAGAAGAGAACTGCTACATTGCTTCTCTTGTTTAAAATAATTGATACATATGTACAATAGAAGAGGCTAGAATAACTCAGAAAAACAGCCTTGGGTAAAAGATGACGCCTAGCAAAAGAAGTTATTGAGAAACAGAGAAGTTCTGCAAAATTGTACAACTTCCTTTTGCTGTAGAAGCACAAAGCAGTCACGTGGTTATTTTAATAGATTAAAGGACGCCCATCAGGTCATTGTACGTGTGCCACCTTTCATCGCTGGCATTCAGAAGTTAGGACTGAATGATGCAGGAGTTTTCACAAATTGTTTCACGGCATAACCGTAAGCTGCTTATTTATGCAGTGTCTGGTTATTATCTGTTTGCTTGAAAGTTACATAATCATCTGTTCATGTGTGATTATTTTAAATGTATTTGCCTTTAAACACCTGGGCACTGTTACACCAGCTGTTCAGAAGGTCACACTTTGCTAAATCATCACATTAGTTTTAGTCTTTACCAACTATTTCCACATCACTAAATTAGTGTTAGTCATACTGAATTAGCTGCTACTTTTGTTTACATATATTAATTACTCTGAATTTTATACACACAAATGCTAGCTGTAATCGGGACAGCTCACTAAATTAGATTTGCAAGAATTTGCAATTTATTTAGTCCTGTGTTGATTGTCTGTTACATGTAGCACCATTGGAGGAAAGCTGTCTCGCTTCACTGTGTACTGTACCACTGCACATGGTTGAAATTACAATAAAGCCACTTAAATATCAGGATTCTTACCTACAGTTTTATTTTTTGTAGCAGACCCGTGAACAGAGAATTATAGCTTGTTGTAGATATTTATGACGGAAATTGCAGTTATTGCACGATTTCATTTATACAGAGAGTCAGCTCTACAGTCGCTTCTGATTTCTCCCTGGAACACCCGATTATTAGTATCTTTTGGGAAAAACATTACCATTCAGTATTAGAAACTAAACATGAGTGAACCAATATTAAACGGTAATCAGTATCAGACAGAAAAACCCAAGCATATCTAACTTAAGGATTAGTTTTTGTTTAATATGATCAGTGACTTCATTGTAAACAGCTTGCACGACACTACCTCTAAAACATATTTCTTCATGTACGCATGTTAATGATTTGCATCTCTTGCCCCTAAAACCATTTTAATGATGCCACAGATACTTCCTGTTTGCACAGTTGTTTGCTTTTGATGGGCCTGTGCTTCAGATTGAGAAACAGATAGTTTCCTAGCAACTATCTTGCACATTATTCAAGTGAGTGAGTCTGTTTTTAATGGTGCAACCTGATGTTGTAAATAAGGATTTAGCAGAGACTGTGCATCCAATCCACGTAAAGCTGGTGCAGCCAAATCCTGAGCTTAACAGATGACTGAACCTTTTAGTCTTCAAAGGACATTCAGATAGGAAACTGGAGGTTGCAGTGAACTACAGTATTCCTGCAATTATAGTGTGATGAAGATGCTTGAGACTGAGTACTGTGTATTGAGATTCAAGTTGTATTTATCGCTCACTTAGCTTATGTAAAGCTTATTAGTATGTAGTGCTACCGTACAGTTTTCATTAAAGAATGAGTTGTTGTTATACAAAATCAAAGTAATAATGGAATTGAGGCATATCTAGATAACTTGTAGGCAGTACAGTGGAGCTATACCAATAGCAAGGATGTCCTGGTTTGAGTCCATGGTCTTCCTGTGCCTGCTGGACTCTTCGGCTACTCTGACATCCTCCCACAATTCAGATACATGCTTGTTAGGTTAGCTGGTGATTCTAAACTGTCTGTAGTTGTGTGGTTGTCTGTCTCTCTGTGTTGGCTCTGTGATAGACTGGTAGCCTAACCAGGATCGACTTAATCAGGACCAAAAAAATGTGTAAGTGTAACTCAAATATTGAAGTACAGATGAAAAGTCTTTGTCACTGTGTTTGTTTAATACAGTCAGCATTACATGTGCTTAAATTGTATAGCAAATTCATTCTGTGAATACACACAGTACATTTAACCCAGGGGTGTCCAGCTCCAGGCCTCAATGGCTGGTGGCCTGCAGGTTTTAGATGTGTCCTTGATCCAACACAGCTGATTTAAATGGCTCAATTTCCTCCTCAACATGTCTTAAGGTTCTCGAGAGGCCTGGTAATGAACTAATCATTTGATTCAGGAGTGTGGACGCAGGGTGATATCTGATTTAAGCCATCCTTTTCCATGTACTGAACTCTATGTGCCACCTTGGTATAAATGCAGTTGATGTGTGTGCTTATACACAGCTAAAAGTCTATGCATTCTCCACTATGCGGCACGTGGTTTGCTGTTCATCATGTCTAGCAGTTCTACAACTCAGACTGATATGCACAGTGATATTTGCCCTCAGCACAAATACCATATTATGTTTTAACAACGACCATTACTGTTGTAGAGCCTGGGCGTTTCAAAATCGCAAGATCTTGATGGTACAGTTCTGTACGGTCCTGTAAACTGTCCTGTTACTGTGTGCTTATTGTTAATGTGTTTTAGTACCAGTGGGTAACTTTATTGTTAAGTTTATGTATTTAGCATTTCAAAAGTACAGCTATTATTTGCTTATGCTTTTTCTTTCTTTTTACTATATAGCTGTTGCCTTAGACTTCTGTATTTACTGTGAGCTCATGTCACCCTACAGAGGGTTCGTTTTCATTGTCCTTCATAGACTTAGGATCATGAATCATCCCACAGAGAAGCAAAGGGCATTTCCTTCCGCAGAGTGCTCTGAGCCTTGTATGTCTTTGTATTCTCAGGGAGGGCCTCTTCCTAGGTTTTATTTGTTCTGAGCTTCATACAAGGTATTATCTCCTGAGAATACAATGGACTTCTGTAATGTGTTGTGCTTGTATCATGAGGAGTGTTAGCAATGGATTTGTCATATTTCTTGACATAAACAGTTGGGCATTTTTCTTTTAAACATTTCTCATGAATTATGAATAATGAAAGCACACTGAGTACTTAGACTGTCATGTAACCACGCCCTTTCACATTCAGTATTCTTGAACTAAGAATGACATTTGGAATTAATCAGATGTTGCTACAAGCTTTTTGCTCAACGTTTCTTTTCTGGAAAACACTCTGGCAATTCCCTTTCAACATTGTCTGAGAAGTCCAAGCCTGTCCTTGGGTTTGCCTGATGTATTTAGACTCCTTCAGCAAAGAGTCTTTAATGACCAGAAGTAAATTGACACACACACATTCATACAGGATGTGTGTGAGATGGATATTTGCCCGAGATACTATTCAAGCATCCAGAATGGGGCAGATGGGATCAAACTGCCAACCTTTTGATTAGTAGGTGACCTACTCTACCACGTGAGCTACAGCCACCCTAAGATAGAAAATTATTCTTAAAATGCAACATACTAGTACTGCATTACTGATTAAATGCTGAAAAATATTATACAAGCTAAATTCTTTTTTTCATTATATAAAAGTTTATTTTGGAACTTCGCACTTGTATTGCTTTGCCTCCAAAAAAGTTTGCTAAACTTTATTCTTCAATTCTTTGTGCCTTTTGTTCTTTTCCTAGTTTGATAACATCCTCTACCCACCCTCCACATACCTCAGGAAGTCCAGTAACCCAGAGCTGACACATGGGTTAAGTCCTGCACTCAAATTTAAACGACATCTCAGTGAGGATGGAAGAAACATTAGAAGGAGGAGCCTCGGAGGTGGACTCACAGGTAATGTTTTTTTTAAAGTTCTCACTAGTTTGATTTAGACTGAAAGATTGACATCATCCACGAGCAAGTATTCCCATAATATTATGACTCATAGTCTGGGTACACAAATAATAAACATATGACATACACTCTTTAAAACCACTTAAGAGGAGAGTTTGTGTATTTCTGTTCAGCCTGATTTCCTTTACTGTAATTAAGCTTTCTCTGTGTAACCAAAACATTAATAAAAACTCCACATGAAGGATCCAGTAAGCAAACATAAAAGTCCCTCATCAAATCACTTAATAATTCCCCACTCAGTGAAATGTACCTTCATGTGTAATTTTCACCACTTCCCACTGCTTGAAAATGTATTCAGAGTGGTTGACCCCAGAGACAGAGGCAACACTTAATCATTCAAACATAGTTGGCTGATCCATCATGAATAGGTTTTTAATCCAGAACATGTTTTCCCTCTTATCATTAGTGATTAGCAGCTATGGAGATGTTTTTGCTTTCAATTATTAGTGGCTTTATAGTACAGTGGAATTTAATTTATGGTGTTAAGAGCATTGAAAAGTGACTTTAAAATGTATTTCCAGAAGCTGCCTTGGTTACTCAGAATAATCAGGATAATCCACAGATCCTACTGTGAACAATTTTCAGTGTTAGTGTGTGCCTGTGTGTTACTCTGAGAGAGCATTGCCCGAGGAATTCAACAAAAGTTTCACCTTTTTACAGGAAAAAATTTGAGAATGCATCAGTGATGCATCAGTTGCTAAAGCCAAAATGATTACATCATCATCTGCAGACACCACAGATCCGTCTTAAATACCACCAAACTGGACACCTTGTGAAACTGTAAAACATAACCGCATCGTTGTGGAATTACGTGCAGGCTATTTGCTGGCATTATGTGTGGTTTTACAGAACATGTTTTTCTCACAATGAACAGTGAGTTCAAAAATATTTGGTATCATGTGGTTGGAAAAGGGTGAAGTCATAAACTTTAGAGCAGCACTTGGGCCTTTTAACCATTTGAATACATGCAGAAATAGCTGTACTGGAATAGCTGTTGTACATTTAAACACGAGAAAGCTATTTGAAAAATATTTGGCATTAGAAGCAAAGTCTCCATCACTGCGGACCGGTGGCAGCAGATAGCTGCACCTCCCAGAGCCTGGTTCAGCGGTTTCTTTCTCCAGACATCCTGTTGGAAGGGAGTTTTTCCTTCTCTCTGTCGCCAAGTGTTTGGTCATTTCATTGTTTTTTCTTTATTATTGAAGGGTCTTTACCTTAAAATATAAAGCACCTTAAGGTGATTGTTGTTGTGATTTGGCGCTATATAAATACATACAATATAAATGCAATACAAGTGTGAAATAAATAACCTTAATTCCTCACTCTGAGACCGACATTCATTATTTTATGTGAAAGACAACATCACGCTTGACTATAACACTGCCTTGGCCCATTTTCACCCATAGCAAATCTTTTAGTCAGGCTCAAATATTTAATCAGTGCATACCCCTGTGGAAGTAAAATCATAGAAACACCACACTGTCACTGTCAGAGAGAGCGCTATTGAAAATGAAATGCAACAAACGGCTTCAAGTTTCAGTATCTGTCTGGATATATCAGTGGGTGAACTG
The DNA here is from genome assembly GCF_056152115.1 of Neolamprologus brichardi. Taxonomy (NCBI): domain Eukaryota; kingdom Metazoa; phylum Chordata; class Actinopteri; order Cichliformes; family Cichlidae; genus Neolamprologus; species Neolamprologus brichardi. The sequence goes on from NC_142110.1 coordinate 54,533,914, forward strand.
TTAGAGATGGAGACAGGTGTCAGATAAATGGAAAACCACTGTATGTTCTGTTATGCTGTGAGGGGCACTTTGCTCATATTTTGGATCTACTTGGAATTAAGAGTTGCTGCTAACAAGTACAAAGTCATTCTCAGTGAGTACCTTTATTCTATAATGTATCATCTGGGATTACAGTAGCTTTATCCAAATGGGACCAGGTGTCGCTCGCTCATCAAGACGCACAATGAATGTCTTCTAAAAGAATGGTGTTTCATCCTTACACTAGGCCAATTTAAGTGGTGGCCAGCACCACTTTGTACTAATATGTTTTGTTTTGTTTAGGGGTTGTTTTTTGTGCTCACTGGCCTTGTTTGCTTCCATTCAGTAATTGGAAGCCCCTTGACTTTGAACAGCTTATTTTTTTCCCTTGTCACGTATTTATGGAGACCCAGCTTGCTAATTGAAATGCTAACCTTTTAACATTCAGTAAAAAATTGTTTTCATCAGGTGCATCTTTGAATAAAAGGATTAGCCTTTACTAATAGGGCTGCATAAAACATAAGACTAAACAAACTGCACACAGCAAGTTCCCTTTTCCTGACTAGAACAAGATGAGTGTGATGTTTTTGTTTCTTACTCAAAATGTATTTTTCTTGGGTTTTGCTATAGATTATTTGTGCTTGCAGCCTGCAGGGTACTGACTGCTTTTGAAAAGTTGTTGAATACAGTGTGCTTCAGTGATGTATACACCAGAAATTTAGTATCAAAATGGAAAAGTTTTTGAAATTAGTGAGTCTTTAGGTTAACAGCACAACTGCAGACCCAACATGCCTGGGTCAGGGCAGTACTTGCAATCTTTACAGAAATCCACATCATACACTAGGTTTTAAGACTAGTATAGTCAAATTTTTGTGTTCATATAAAAGCTACGGTCAGCTTTTAATATACTTAATACAGAAGTGCTTGAGATATAAACAGGATGAGGAGTGTTTCTGTCCTGGTAATGTGAACATTGTGACAAAACAGTGTAGCTTAATCGCTTAAATTTAGACAAGTTGGACTAAATTGAATTTGAAGGTTAAACAGGTTGCCTCTTTTACCCTTCAAGGTTCTGGAAGCATGCATGAACATAGTAATAGGTTAGATTTAAACAGTGTGTTAAACTGAAGCAGTGTGTGTGTAGAGACTCTAATTTGTTTCAGTATATTTCACATGATGGTTCAAAGAGGTGTGGTTGAAAGATCTAGGAAATGACCTTTCAAATACCTGTTCAAAATCTAAATAAAACTGCCCCCCTGACACCCCTGTTTCTGAAAGTGTTGACAAGTGTGTGACAGATTTCCTTTGTGCTGGGATGTGATGGGCTCTAGCTCTCTAAAACATTTGCTGGTAAGGAAGGAAGGACTTTAATTTTCCCTCCTCATCCTGTTTGGTCTCCCCTCAGTTCTCTTGGTTTTGAAGCAGTGATCACAGTGCAACTGTCAGGATTACTGCAGCACAATAGGCAGATATGAGCAGATAGCCTTATTTGTTACAAAGCGGTTGTCTGACTAAAGCCCATACTGATATTCATAATTAGTCTGCTATGGAAAAGAAATGTGACAAAACAAAACAAAAAACAGCTTATTTTCCCCAAACATTTAATTTTCCCTTTAATTTTCTGTTAACCTTGAGAAGAAAGATGAGACTACTACACCAGTACTATCTTTATTGCCCAACAACAATAAAAGTCGACATTTCACTGTGTCTACTTTAAAGGTTATTTAAGGGTCAGGTCTGCTGATTTACTCCCACATGGGAGTGAAATCAACAACTGGGTTTCAGAGAACAACATTTAGAGATATATAATGAACCACAGTGGTTAGAAAAATATTGAAAAGTAAAATAATATGTTGTCATGAACATAACAGAAATGTTTACTGTATGTAACTGATCTAATTAATTCTGTAAATGTTCCAAATTTCTGAACATTGCATTGCACGCTTGTAATGGGAGAGTAATGCCATAATGCAATTACTGCCTATCCTAGATTATACAGTGGTCCACTTGTGATACATCAGATTGCATAATCATAATTGTATTGCATTACTCACCAGCATGCAATTAAGATAAAACATTTGAGAGAAATGTCACAGACACAATGTTACACGTACCTGGTTATAGGGCAGGTAATTGCTACTCGCATGTATACATCTGGTGCTGTGCTCAGCAACAGCTATAGCTGTAGTTCTTTTTGCTTAAAATAAGATTGCTTTAATCATTTTGATAATCATCATCAGTAGCGCTCATAAAGCTCATTTAGAAAAGTGTTTGATCTCAACAGAAAAGCAAATTTGTTGAATTTATGTAATTAACATGAAATTAATTGGGAATGTTGAATAAGACTGAGTTATTAATGGCACTGTAGCTCATTAATTTTTAAATGGAAAATCTTTAGAGGCCTTTTCAGCTCCTCTTACATTCATTGTTTTATCTAATGTCAACATGTGTTTTTCTTTCCAGAAAACAGGAACAGTTTTAAGTGACTCAGAGCTTTTTAGCAGGAGTGTAGGTTTTCAAACTGAAAATGAAATTAAAACGTCTTCTGGACATAGATGCATCTTAAATAGCATTATTGTTTGAATTCAGATTTTGCTGTTAGCAATGCAATGAGTTGACAAACTTCCCGTTTTAGCTTATCTTGAGCAAAACACACCTGATAAATGGAGGCCTGCCTTAGGCTAAATGTTTTTGACATACCTCCTCCCTTTCTGTTTTGTGCTCAGCCTTCTTATCTTTCCTTCCTTCTCACTCTTCTTCTGTTTATTCTGTAAACTGAACATGACACTAAAATACACACTTGTGGATACAAACGAGACATTTTTTTCAAATTCATGAAAATCCAGTTTCACAGTGAAGTCTGCTAATTTAAATGGTGAGCTTCTGAATTAGCCTTCATCTGTGCCCTGCCTTTGTGTGCTGAGGATTTATGATAGAAGATGGCAGATAAAAGTGGGTGAGAGGTAAAAGTAGAATTGGTGCCATCTAGCTGCCATATTCAGCTTTGCAAAGCTGAATATGGCAGAGGAGTGCTGTTAGTTTTAAAACTTATAGGGCAACCCATTTGTTTACTTTTAGTAAACTGTGGTGGCACTGTTAGTTAGTTTTTTTTCCCCCTTCTTAATCTAAACCCTCGACATCCCGCCTGGCTGTTGGAAATTCAGCTCAGCATGTTCAACAAGAGCAGAAAGATTTTCTTGTCTTTCCTGTTACTGGTTTGACATTTGACCTGTAGTCTCCCTGTTTTCTTCCTGTGGTCATGGATTATCAGGCTGTGTAAAGGATTCTGGCTTGAGATTTAGACACAATTGTATAAATTTATTTTTATTTCTTTTAAACCAGTCCCTGTTAAGAAGTTTTGTGCTTACCTGGTTGAGCAGAAGCCTCTTTAGGCTCCGTGTGTCACTCCTGTCCGACTCTCACCCTGCTTTCCAGTCTATTCTGTGCATTAAATGCCAAATGTTATTCTTACAAAAAGTTATGAGAGTAAATTATTATTTAAAAACAAATGAGTGCATAATAACGGGTCAAAAAGTTGCTTTGAGGGCCTGTAACTCAGAATGCTGATAGTATGAGTGATTAGGAAATGCTTGTGAATGAGCTGGTGTAGTTGGATCTTGTTTAACCGTTTCACCTGTGTTGGGTTGTTTTTCTTAAAACTGAGGTAAAAATCTGAGATGAAAGATAAAAAGATGCTTCAAGTTTTTTCTTCTAATTTTTTTTTTAAATTATATCAAACAACATTGAATCTTAGCAAGATGGGTGCTTTTACATTGTTGTCCAAACTTATAAAACTATTCATTTATTTTCTGTAGTTCTCAAATATAATTAATTCAAATTTTCACTGTGCTTATGTTCAGTGTTTTCTCTCCTTTTTTGTTTTGCAGGCAAGTATCTTCTGCTACCCACTAACCTTCAGCAGACAGCTGGCCAGGCATCATCTGAGACGTCCAACCTGGTTCGAATGCGTTCCCTGAACCTTGGAAAGTCAGACCCCTCTCTCACCTCCAGCATGGTGAGTAATTCATTATGTCAGCCACTGTGAAATCTGTTACCCTGATTCAGGCAGACACAAAAGCCGCTGTTTGTAAATTTCACTAAACCAGTTGTTTCATAATATTGGATCCCCCGCCCTCGCATATAAGCACTGCATAGAAGACACTCTTCATATAAGTAGTGTCTGAATAACAGTTAAATATGTTAGATACAGTAAGAGGGTTTTTCTTATATTTTCCTCCTGCAGGCAGTCAGAAATAAACATGGTAGCACATATGCCATTAAATGTTCCCGTCAGCCAAACCTTCCCTAAATCCTACTAAAATTTAAAGTATGTTTTAACAAAAACTTTGAAATGACAAAGTTATAAATCCAATCAATCCAAAATCAAATTAATCAAAAATAATTTAACATTTTTCTTCTTAATACATAAAGCTAGCTTGCTATTTGTTTTTGCAAGTGTATAATACTTCAAAAAATAACACAACAGCAAAAACCAAAAAAGGTATAATTAGTTGCCTGAAAATCTTGAGCCAATATCAAGGTTTTTTAGGTAAGTGTACCTCCTGCTGTTAGTTAGACTAACAGTTTTTTCATGGGTTTTATTTTTAGTTTCATGTATTTCCACTCACCTGTGGTCCAGCGAATGACCTGTATGTTTTTCTTAATGACTGTATCCTGTCACTACTGACAGATAATGAAACACCTAATTGCGTTGTTTGTTCCGTAAATGTTTCTATTTCTGTTTATAAACCAGTTTACATTTCTGCATTTTCTGTTGATACAGTATATGACTGCACATCAGCAACATCAGTATTCATATTGATCAGAGATATCGTACCAGATGCACAAAGGCAATTTTAAACTGGTGCCTATCTGTGTAGTTTAAAGTCTAAACATTAAAAAAAGGGGGATGATGTTGATTGAGGTCCAGGTGCATCTGTGCTTTGACATAAATTGTGTCATGAAGACAGACCTGACCTTCACTGTGCTCCCGCTCGGTTCTTTCAGATGACACTGATAGATACTCTGATGCCGTATTGTGATCTTATTATCTCAGGACCAAGATGCAATCAAAGGAAGAGGGTAATCTAATGCTGTTAACCTATGAGTCATTTCTGTGTGTGCTTGCAATCGGTTACAGAAAAGGTTAATGTAATAAAAAAAAAAAAAAAGAAAAGTGAGGTGTATGTTTGTATGCACAGGTGTGTCTCTGCTTACTTACTGTGAAAGCACATTTTTGCTAACTGATGCTCAGTGATCACAGTGTGTTCACCCTAAAACAGGCACTGTAACCCCAGCTTAAGGGTGTCTGTTTTTCAAATGACTCATTATTTCATGGTGACAGTGTTTACATTAATAACAGTGCTGCAGTCAAACTGATAGACTATTTTGTCAAATAGACACGTTATGTAGTTTGATAAACAAAAAAATTTAATATTCTGCTGTTTTTAATCTTAACAAATTTTGTCTTGGTACAAGTCAGGTATTAAAATATCTGGCCTGCTTCCTTACACTTGGGGGCGCTAGTGTATTTTCACTATGTGAAACTTAAATACATGTGCCCTTGTGCTTGTAAAAGCTTCACATTTTCCCTTTGGTTATTGTGCCCGGTACTGGAAATGAATACATGATTTACTGTAACCTAATTCTCGTGTGAAGATGTCCTTCAGCTAATGTGTTCAATCAGTTTGACATCTGTGACTTTTATGTTATGTGTTATTGTAACACAGCCCTTGTACACATTGAGCATTAGATCAAATACTTGGTTAAACTATCATTGACAAAAATCTTTCTGTCTCAGCAGATTTGTATTAGGCTACTAAGACACACTGCCACATTTATCAGGTTCTGTTTATCCAATGTGTTAACATAAAAGTGCATTTGTGTCATTGGGAGCCCAGATTCAGTCAAACGTCAATTTTGTGCACTCATAGCACAGTCTGTAAGGCCATGGGGTCCTAAGAGGCTAACGTACAATATTTTCAAGCAATAGTTTTGTGGGTTTTTTAAGAAAATGTTATTTGTAGTATCTCCCAGGACATGTTTAAGGTCAGTGAAAGGTTGTGGCCTTGGTTCAACCTCTGAAAATTATTCGAGTGTAACCAAACGTCTTTTGTTCCTTTAGCTTGATGAAACGTGGTGCCTCCCATACAAATGTAATGTGGGAAGAACAATGTTAAGTGGTTGAGTGTTGAGTCCCATGATTGAGCTGTGACAGACTTTCATAATGGCACTAATGTGTTTCAAAAAGCTGCTGCTGTATAGTGCTGTAATTTTTATATTTGTAACTTGAAAATGACACTGGACAAGTATTGTAAATTATTTAGCACTCATGAAAATTAATGTGCATCATTTGTTGTTAAGGACTTTACAAAAAACGTATTACACGTATTACTGTACAACCCTTTTTCAACTGCAAATTATGTTTTCAAAGTTAAATTGTCAATACTGCTTTTATCAAAAAAGATAAACTATTTAACTTTTCTTAGCTTAGCTCTCATTTTACAGATAAAATAATTTAATGTTCCAGTGCTTTATGGTTTTATTAACATTATCTCAGGATAGTGACGCATGAGATGAGCCCTCTTGTTTGTAGTATTTTAATTTATCTAATAAAATATTGATAATGATTATCACCATGCAAAATATTATGATATTATGCTATATTGATTTTTTTCCTCTATCCCTTTATATTTACTGGTTAAAACATAGAATTTTAAGTTCAGACAAATGTCTTAAAATCTGTCTAACGAAGACTTGATTAATCTTAAACGTGTACGTCTTTACAGCTCCATCTTCTTTTTGTATGTATACAACGTATGGCCAGGTGTTATCGTTGTTCCTTTAGGAACAAAGATTGTGCCATTCTCTTCTGCTGATTCTTATTCTTAACACTGTTTGCATGACTCTGGTGACTCAGTGCTTAACGGCAGGAGAAAATGAAATACTGGTGACCGCTGCCCGGATACGGTGTTGTGTGGACACAAGCTGAATGGCTGATGTGTGCTGAATGGCTATATCTTAACAGTATCTTTTGAAGTCGGCTGCACTGACACCTCAGGGGTTCATCTACAGCCACTGTATTAGCCTGCCTTCAAAATGAGCTTAGAAAACATGTTGAATTGGCTGACCTTGAGAGAGGAGCAAAATGGATGAATATCATAGCTTCTTGTCGATCTAAACATGCTCTTTCTTGGTTTTCTTCTTACAGTTTTCATTTGATTTAATTTTGGTAATTTCACACTTTTTTTGTAAATGAATATTTCCCTGCTTTGGAGGGATAACTTTGCCTGAATACCGTTTTAGGGTAAAAACTCTTAAACAGTCTACTTCAACATGAAAAGATTATTCCTGTCACTTAGACCTTGCAGGCAGAATGACATTTGTCATAGTCATGGTTATGATTGGGAAGCCCTCCAGTCCTCGGCTATAATCACAATGAATGAATGGAGGCCTGCCAGAATACAAACTCTGTTATAGTCTGTCATTGTCGTCAGTTGTAACCCTGGTTAGATTTGGCAGATGCATTCTTGTCTGAAAAGACTTGCTGCCAGAATTGGATGCTTTCTTGTTAGTTTAAAATGGGCCTCTGCCAACTGTAGGTGGTTTTCCATGACTACCACAAAGGTAGTTTTCATTACTTTGTACTCTGGCAGGGGTTTTGTATAAATATGTTTATCAGGAAATGGCATTAAAACTGTACAAGATACAGTTAATATATTACTAAAGACATAATTCTACATTCCTGTGGTTAGACAGCTCAGTGGTTTCTTTTCTGGATCTTCATTGGATAATTTTCTTTTTGCAGACGTTTCCAATGTGCAGAGGATTCATCCAATGACAGTCTAGGGACTTTGTTCATCTTCTGACTTTTGCTCTGCCAGCACCAATGGGTTGATATTGTTTAGTGGTTTGAGTCAAATGTCTGCTTGATGGATTTCCATTTTGGTAAGTTTGACTTGTGTTTAGTGTAATCAAACCACATACAAACAGGAGCTAGCACCTCATCTGAAATTGTTTAAAAAGAATACAGTACAAACGTGAAAGAATACCCAAGCAAATGCAAATAGACAGACAAACACACTAAACTAAGATATTATTTAACTTGCCAAGAATCAGCATGTTATTTCTTGCTCACATTAGAAGTTAGCTAAAGGCAGGCTCCATGTTAATACTCCTACCCTATATCCTATACTTAGGTTATTTGTTTTTACTTCGTCTCCATCTGTTTGTTTTCTATCTGTGCAAAAAAAGCACCTTCTTTGCACAGATGACCTCAAGATCTCACAGCAATGTTTTACCCCTTTACCTCACTGGATTGCTGTTATTGTTCTTTGCCTTTTCTGTCCATCATGGTTTTCCATCATGCCCCTGAGTGTGCATGGTTTTTTGAGTAGCGTGGCCCATCTCTCTTGACTGTGATGCTCTTTGGCAGAAAATCAATACTGGTGTGATATGGAGATAAGACTGTCATAATCCTGATGTTGTGCCTTTGTGGACTCTCGTTTTCGCTCGTAATTGTCAGTCACTGATGTCCTTTACTGATATCATTGTAGTTGGAGTAGTTTGTGTTTGCAAAGGAAGGAAATGCAGTTTATGTCAAGGCACACAAGGAAGAGTTGTGCCATAAATAGACAATTACAGATGTTATTGTCTATTGTAAACCAGATGCTGAGATGTTTGTACTTCAGTTTTTTGAGGACATTGAGCGACATATTGCTTTCTCTACCCAAACCATCACAGCTGGTATGTGCGGTGATGGTTTGGGTTACCACAACTCTCTTACTGACCACAATCTACACTAAACCTGAATATAAATAACCAACCAACCAACCACCCAAATTAAGCAATCCAGACATCAGTCTTCTGCTGCTTATCTGGGTTAAGGACATGTGGGAGAAGTCTAAACAAAGAAGATCAGACCTTCTTCTCCCTGGGCTACCTCTTATCATCCAA